>NC_060121.1:28624897-28933365 GCF_021461395.2 Schistocerca americana | reverse complement strand
TACTGCTTGGCTCTTCGGTGAAGGTATGTTCTCGAAACTACAACAAAAGCCCGTACCGAGCTACTGAGCGTCTCTCCTGCAGAGTCTTCAACTGGAGTTTACCTATCATCTCCGTAACGCTTTCGCGATTACTAAATGATCCTGTAACGAAGCGCGCTGCTCTCCGTTGGATCTTCTCTATCTCTTCTATCAACCCTATCTGGTACGGATCCCACACTGCTGAGCAGTATTCAAGCAGTGGGCGAACAAGCGTACTCTAACCTACTTCCTTTGTTTTCGGATTGCATTTCCTTAGGATTCTTCCAATGAATCTCAGTCTGGCATCTGCTTTACCGACGATCAACTTTATATGATCATTCCATTTTAAATCACTCCTAATGCCTACTCCCAGATAATTTATGGAATTAAATGCTTCCAGTTGCTGACCTGCTATTTTGTAGCTAAATGATAAGGGATCTATCTTTCTATGTGTTCGCAGCACATTACACTTGTCTGCATTGAGATTCAATTGCCATTCCCTGCACCGTGCGGCAATTCGCTGCAGATCCTCCTGCATTTCAGTACAATTTTCCATTGTTACAACCTCTCGATATACTACAGCATCATCCGCAAATAGCCTCAGTGAACTTCCGATGTCATCCACAAGGTCATTTATGTATATTGTGAATAGCAACGGTCCTACGACACTCCCCTGCGGCACACCTGAAATCACTCTTACTTCGGAAGACTTCTCTCCATTGAGAATGAGAGGCTGCTGTTTACAGGCTAAAATATTCATTTTACGTTATCAAAACTTATATGATAAAAATACATATTGAAATATATCTTATTGTTCTGATTTACAGCGGGCAAAGCGGGATTTCCTTCTTACTTGTGTTCACAAAAAGCAAGGCATATTCCACATGTTTTCACAAAAAGTATCCCCAAACTCAAACTCTGCATACAGCCACTATACGTAATCACTTAGAAGATTCAAACACTCGATTCAATTTCGCTGGACGCCATTGTAATATTAGTAATTTTAGCCTCACAAACATTAATATACGCTCATTAGTAAACGCCTGATGGCCTAAATTTATCGAACAATTGTCAAGTAAAAGAAATGTACCATTGCACAGCAGCGACAGAATCTATCATTCTTTATCTTTGACGTTCTTGCGCGGTGCCTGTAAATCTCTATCTACATGTATCGATTAACGATATTAAAAAAGAATTCTGTTGTTTCAAGACAAATGAGGCGTTGGGCGCCTCACCTTTTACTGTTTGTATTCCATGAGAGGCGGACGCGGACTTTCTGCGTTCCGCAACGGTATTTTATATTTTATGTGAAAATATTGAGTGAATATGCTAACTGTTATTTTTTCCAATCAGAAAACATGTAGTTTCTTGTAACTGATTACGAACAGACAACAGCAAGAGGACATTTTGACTTATGTATAAACTATTTAACCACAATGGTCATCTATTGTAATTTAATATGAAAAGGTACGTAGCATTAAAAAAAACTTGTGTTAAAGATACGTGTGCTTATTTTAGTAGATTAACCTTGATGATTTCCATCTCCTCATTTACTTGACTGTTAATTATTTTGTGTTAGTTCATCACCAGAAATTACGATCACGCTGATAGGCCGAACGCAACATCAGGCAGAAGGAACATTATCGTTTTCCTATTATTTCTGAACCAACTTTTTTGTGTAGTGTTGCATTTCTTTTAAAGTCTATAAATGTTCTGGTCCCTTACTGTTGATCCGGGTATGACTACATCGCGACTATAAAAATGCATAGAAATGATAATGTTTCTTCCGAACGATCTCAAATATATCAATATGCAGCTCTTATTCAGGTATAGATTTAAGTGTCAGGAAGTCGTTTCTGAAAGTATTTGTATGGAGTGTAGCCATGTATGGAAGTGAAACGCGGACGATAAATAGTTTGGACAAGAAGAGAATAGAAGCTTTCGAAATGTGGTGCTACAGAAGAATGCTGAAGATTAGGTGGGTACATCACATAACTAATGAGGAGGTATTGAATAGAATTGAAGAGAAGAGGAGTTGTGGCACAAGTTGACAAGAAGAAGGGATCGGTTGGTAGGACATGTTCTGAGGCATCAAGGGATCACCAATTTAGTACTGGAGGACAGCGTGGAGGGTAAAAATCGTAGAGGGAGACCAAGAGATGAATACACTAAGCAGATTCAGAAAGATGTGGGTTTGCAGTAGGTACTGGGGGATGAAGCAGCCTGCACAGGATTAAGTAGCATTGAGAGCTGCATCAAACCAGTCTCAGGACTGAAGATCACAACAACATCGTGGTCAACCAGCTTTATCAGTTCAAAATGGTTCAAATGGCTCTGAGCACTATGGGACTCAACTGCTGAGGTCATTAGTCCCCTAGAACTTAGAACTAGTTAAACCTAACTAACCTAAGGACATCACAAACACCCATGCCCGAGGCAGGATTCGAACCTGCGACCGTAGCGGTCTTGCGGTTCCAGACTGCAGCGCCTTTAACCGCACGGCCACTTCGGCCGGCTTTATCAGTGATGTATCCGTACACTGTGTATATGAACATCTTCTAAAAGTCGTCTCACCGATTTCTCTGACGTTAACTTCCGTGTGGGCTCGTAACACAAATCTTCATTCGTGTTGTGACATTCGCTGGCTAAGGTGGTGGCAATTTCTTCGTAAAAACTGAGAGCTCTCGAAGAAATGCCCCACCATAACCTCGTGTTCCACGGTTTCATCATTCCGACGTGTAAAGTGGACGCTGAGGATTTCAGAACATTTTCAAGAACACCAGCGACCTCACTACCACACGAAAGCTGGTGTTCGTACTAACAACGCACATTTCAGAAATTTTACAGTGACGAAATTTTCAACAGGTTGCCGTACACTGTTGTTTAAAGTAACACATTCTTCGTCGGAGTCCTGGGAGGCCACAATTTTCTTCGAGTCTGACATACTGAATGCTTTGGATCGAGGCAGTCGGGTAGAGGCAGTATATCCCGATTTACGAAAAGTAGCCGCCTCAGGTAACCTACAGATGTTGTGAAAAGTACGAGCATATGGGGTGCCGAGTGAAATCTGTGACTGGATTGAAGACCTTTTGGTGGTCAGGACGCAGCATGTCATCTCGGCTGGAGGACGGGTCGTGGGTCGTGCCTGGGGGATCACATGGTACCGAGGTCGTGCAGGGACGACGCAGTGCAAGCAGCCTGCTCGTGTGTCGGCAGCGCTACGGACTGAAACTGCTCTGCAGCCTCGGCAAGAGATTTCGTCCTCAGACGGTCTAGCACTCAGCGAGTGGGTAGCCAAGTCTATCAACACCATTTTTTTAGTGGAGACTGTCCGTCGCTCGGACACGCAATGCAAAGTGAGATGAAATGATGCGTTTATAGGAAAATATTCGAGGAAATGGATGGTGACGAATTTTGTTGGCAGTGAAGCTTACTGGCAGATTAAAATCGTGTGCCGGACCGAGACTCGAACTCGGGACCTTTTGCCTTTCTTCTCAGGACTGCTAGTTACGTTTCGCAGGAGAGCTTCTGTGAAGTGTGGAAGGTAGGAGACGAGGTACTGGCGGAACTGAAGCTGTGAGGACCGGTCGTGAGTCGTGCTTGGGTAGCTCAACGGTAGAGCACTTCCCCGCGACAGCCAAAGGTCCCGAGTTCGAGTCTCGGTCTGGCACACAGTTTTAATCTACCAGGAAGTTTCACATCAGCGCACACTACGCTGCAGAGTGAAAATTTCATTCTGTTGTTCAATGTTTGGGTAGTGGAACTATTGACAACTAGAGTACTGGCCATTAAAATTGCTACACCAAGAAGAAATGCAGATGATAAACGAGTATTCATTGAACAAATCTATTATACTAGAACAGACATGTGATTACATTTTCATGCAATTTGGGTGCATTGATCCTGGGAAATCAGTTCCCAGAACAACCGCCTCTGGCCGTAATAAAGGCCTCGATACGCCTAGGCATTGAGTCAAACAGAGCTGAGCTTGGATGGCGTGTACAGGTACAGCTGCCCATGCAGCTTCAACACGATACCACAGTTCATCAAGAGTCGTGACTGGCGTATTGTGACGAGCCAGTTGCTCGGCCACCATTGACCAGAGGTTTTCAATTGGTGAGAGATCTAGAGAATGTGCTGGGCAGGGCAGCAGTCGAACATTTTCTGTATCCAGAGAGCCCCGTATAGGACCTGCAAAATACGGTCGTGCATTATCCTGCTGAAATGTAGGGTTACGCAGGGATCGAATGAAGGGTAGAGCCACGGGTCGTAACACATCTGAAATGTAACGTCCACTATTTAGAGTGCCGTCAATGTGAACAGGAGGTGACCGAGACGTGTAACCGATGGCACCCCAGACCATCACGCCGGGTGATACGCCAGTATGGCGATACCGATTACACGCTTCCAATGTGCGTTCACCGCGTTAAGTCTTGAACTTGTTGCAGTTCGTATCTCTCTTGATAGGACACTTCGAGAAGTTGCTAATAGTGTGCAGCAATGACCCAACCTTCTCGAAGAGATACATTGAAATTTACTTTTGATACTCGATATGCTCGATCCAAGTCGTTCGAAGTAGAGAATTGGTTAGAAGTAGATGAGAAGTTCCGCTTTACTGATATAATAGGGATTCAACTGCCAATCGTAGCTTGTGTTGTCTTTGTAAACTTTAGCAGTGCCGAGTTCCGCGAGAAAATAGTTGAGTCTTGCGGAGGTGTCACGAAATTTAAACATTCTGATGGAAACGCTGGTGAAGACACCGTTGCACATGCTGGTTTCGAAATTTGTACAGTTCCAATCTTCGAACTGTCGTTTGAGGTTGCAGCAGAACAAATTAATACCGTAATATCACCCTTTGGGAAAGTGCTTAGCAACTCGGCCGAGAAATGGTCAAGCGCGGTCAAATTTCCAGTACTAAACGGAGTACGGTTGCTTCGAGTAGAATTATAAAAGCACATACCATCGTACACTGTGTGATCAAAAGTATCCGGACACCCACAAAAACATACGTTTTTGATATTAGGTGCATTGTGCTGCCACCTACTGCCAGGTACTCCACATCAGCGACCTCAGTAGTCATTAGATATCTTGAGAGAGCAGTATGGGGCGCTCCGCAGAACTCGTGCACTTCCAACGTGGTCAGGTGACTGGGTGTCACGCGTGTCATACGCCTGTACGCGAGATTTCCACACTCCTAAACATCGCCAGGTCCACTTTTTCCGACGTGATAGTGAATTGGAAACGTGAAGGGACACGTACAACACAAAAGCGTACAGGTCGACCTCGTCTGTTGACTGGCAGAGACCGCCGACAATTGAAGAGGGTCGTAGTGTGTAATAGGCAGACATCTCTCCAGACCGTCACACAGGAATTCCAAACTGTTTCAAGATCCGCTGCAGGTACTATGGCAGTTAGGCGGGAGGTGACAAAACTTGGATTTCATGGTCGAGCGGCTGCTCATAAGCCACACATCTCGCCAGTAAATGCCAAACGACGCCTCGCTCGGTGTAAGGAGCGTAAACATTGGACGATTGAACAGTGGAAAATCGTTGTGTGGAGTGACGAATATCGATACACAATGTGGCGATCCTATGGCAGGGTGTGGGTATGGCGAATTCCTGGTGAACGTCATCTGCCAGCGTGTTTACTGGCGACAGTAAAATTCGGAGGCGGTGGTGTTATGGTGTAGTCGTGTTTTTGATGGAGGGGGCTTGCACCCCTTGTTTTGCGTTGCACTATGACAGCGGAGGCCTACTTTGATGTTTTAAGTACTTTCTTGCTTCCCTCTGTTGAAGAGCAATTCGAGGACGGCTACTACATCTTTCAGCACGATCGAGCACCTGTTCATAAAGCACGGCCTGAGGCGGGGTGGTTACACGACAATAAGATCAGGCGAAATTCCCTCAGACTTCAAGAAGGATATAATAATTCCAATCCCAAAAAAAGCAGGTGCTGACAGATGTGAAATTACCGAACTATCAGATTAATAAGTCACAGATGCAAAATACTAACGCGAATTCTTTACTGAGGAATGGAAAAACTGGTAAAAGCCGACCTCGGGGAAGATCAGTTTGGATTCCATAGAAATTTTGGCACACGTGAGGCAATACTGACCCTACGACTAATCTTAGAAGAAAGATTAAGGAAAGGCAAACCTACGTTTCTAGCATTTGTAGACTTAGTGAACGCTTTTGACAATGTTGACTGGAATACTCTCTTTCAAATTCTGAAGGTGGGAGGCGTAAAATACAGTTATAAGAGTCGAGGGGCATGAAAGGGAAGCAGTGGTTGGGATGGGAGTGAGACAGGGTTGTAGCCTCTCCCCGATGCTATTCAATCTGTATATTGAGCACGCAGTAAAGGAAACAAAATAAAAATTCGGAGTAGTTATTAAAATCCATGGAGAAGAAATAAAAACTTTGAGGTTCGCTGATGACATTGTAATTCTGTCAGAGACAGCAAAGCACTTGGAAGAGCAGTTGAACGGAATGGACACTGTCTTGAAACGAGGGTATAAGATGAACATCAACAAAAGCAAAACGAGGATAATGGAATGTAGTCGAATTAATTCGGGTGATGCTGAGGGAATTAGATTAAGAAATGAGACACTTAAAGTAGTTAAGGAGTTTTGCTATTTGGGGAGCAAAATAATTGATGATGGTCGAAGTAGGGACGATATAAAATGTAGACTGGCAATGGCAAGGAAAGCGTTTCTGAGGACGAGAAACTTGTTAACACTGAGTATAGATTTAAGTGTCAGGAAGTCGTTTCTGAAAGTATTTGTCTGGAAGTGAAACATGGACGATAAATAGTTTGGACAAGAATAGAATAGAAGCTTTCGAAATGTGGTGCTACAGAAGAATGCTGAAGATTAGATGGGTAGATCACATAACTGATGAGGAGGTATTGAATAGAATTGGAGAGAAGAGAAATTTGTGGCACAACTTGACAAGAAGAAGGGATCGGTTTGTGGGGCATATTCTGAGGCATCAAGGGATCACCAATTTAGTACTGGAGGGCAGCGTGGAGGGTAAAAATCGTAGAGGGAGAACAAGAGATGAATACACTAAGCAGAATTAGAAGGATGTAGGCTGAAGTAGGTACTGGGAGATGAAGAAGCTTACACAGGATAGAGTAGAATGGAGAGCTGCATCAAACCAATCTCAGGACTGAAGACCACAACAACAACAAGATCCGAGTAATGGACTGGCCTGCACAGAGTCCTGGCCTGAATCCTATAGAAGATCTTTGTGATGTTTTGGAATGCCGACTTCGTGCCAGGCCTCACCAACCGACATCGATACCTCTCCTCAGTGCAGCACTCCGTGAAGAATGGGCTGTCATTCCCCAAGTAACCTTCCAGCACCTGACTGAACGTATGCCTGCGAGAGTGGAAGCTGTCATCAAGGCCCCAAGGGTGGGCCAACATCATATTGAGTTCTAGCATTACCGATGGAGGGCGCCACGAACTTGTAAGTCATTTTCGGCCAGGTGTCCGGATACTTTTGATTGCGTAGTGTATAACATTGTCTCTGAGTAACAAACTCAGGCAGTTTCGGCAGGCGAAGACGACACTTCCTGGGACTTGGGCCTCCGTGTGCACAAATACAAGTACTCCAGACACCGAAATTCCAATGGACGCCAGTGCAATCATAGCTGACGACCTACCAGAGTCCCGCCAATCTTCAAAACCTGTCCAAGTTCCGCCCAAACAGGCCCCTGCAACTGCGAAGGAAGCTGATCCGCCAGCGGTTGAAGACCGAACCTCCTCGCAGGAAAACGAAACTAACTTGGACACTGAAGGAAGTCCGTCGAGAGGCAAGCGTCCGAGGAAAAATATGAGATGCCGGCTGGTGCGCAAATGTGCAGAGGAGACAGCTCCCATTCTGCGACAAAAAGTGAAGGAGATAGATAGTAGCTGGAGCCAACAGAGGGATAGCAACACGAAAGTGGCGCCAGTTTCCGAGGAGGTTTCCCCGAGGAAAACCAATAAAGAAAGCATCTGCAACACCCTCGAGAAAGAACCCACTCTCCCGAGGATTCGATCGTCCCACTGTGGCGGTACGCCACATAACGTGATAAAAATGATATCGAATAACTTCGCAAATGTACCAAAACTGACGTCGTAACGAAACGTAAACATTATCTCAGAAAAATAACATAGACTCTGTAATCAATTAATACAGGGCTTCACAACATACGTGCTCGCGGAGCAAGCTGTGAGCAGCAAGGCGCGAGCACGGGGCAGCGCGAGCACCCTACCCCCACTACCAGACCAGAGCGGAGAGTGAGAGAGTCACGTGGGGCACACAACAGCTGCCGCCAGCCAATGTAAATCGGCGGCCACCTGCAGGGATATCACTCACGAATTATTACTGCCACAAATGAAACAAATAAAGGACAATGTACACGTGCCACATAATTTTATTAGCTTAGTGTATGCCTCTACATTCGTATTATTTTGTGAACTGTTACACAATAAAAGGTGTCACTGAAGTGTGGGATTCTCTGTAATCTTGTACTTTTTGCCCTTTACAGTTGCGTCTATGTTCGGAGTAATTGTTCTTGTGCATCGTAGGCGCAGCGTGCAGTTTAAATTTCGATCAGACAATGCGTTTCTCGGGCGCGTCTTGTTACATTTCATTGCAGAGAACAGTTATTCACAAACATACATGGAACCGAACATTGATATTATTGTAGCTGCCAGTTTGTGCAAATGAGGAAATCTATCCTGAGGGAAGTGTCTGTAAAATTCCAAAATGTTTTTCTTGTTCTGAAATTTGTCTCTGTATTCTCTGTCACACTGCAGGTCAATAATTTCTAGTTGCAGCTCAGGACGAATCTCTTCAATATTCGCTGAATATGGAGAGCAGAACAGATCAGAATCACTGTCTAGTGCTGTCAGTTCTTGAAAGCGTTGATCAAATTCTTCCTTAAGGGCAACTAAACTATGTGAATAACGTTCACAGTCTTTGTGAACATCTTGCATGGATGATAATTTAGGAAGAGCTAGATTTGCTGTTTCCAGCTGACTCACCCAAAGTGTCAATTTCATTTTAAAAGCTCGTATTCGATCTATGAAATGAGTAATTAGCAGATCTTTACCTTGTAGTGAAATGTTCAAAGCATTCAGATGGCTAGTTAAATCTGCTAAGAACCCGAGATCACATTTCCATGAAGGCTCTTTCAATTCAGGAACACACATGTTATTTATTTCCATGAACATATTTATCTCATCTAATAGGCAAAAATTCGATTTAATAATTCGCCACGACTAAGCCAGCGGACCTCGCTGTAATAAGGCAGGCTACCATACTGGCTTTCTACATCCTCAAGAAATCTTTTAAATTGCCTGTGTTGTAGCCCATGCTTCCATATATAATTGGTTGTACGAGCAACAACACTCATCACATTTTTTAGAGTGATACTCTTTGCACATAAGTTTTCCTGGTGGATCACACAGTGAACGCCCCTTATTTCATTCGGTACGGTCAGTTTTTGCATTTTCTCCTTCAACAACGCAACGAAACCTAATTTTTTCCCTGTCATCGCTGGTGCACCGTCTGTAGACACTGAAACTAAAGAATTCCACGGCAATCCTATATTTTCAACACTTTCTTCAACACTACTTAAAATATCACCTCCAGTTGTAGTGTTCTTCATGGGTACTACATCGAGGAGCTCCTTCCTCACCTGAAGATCTCTATTAACACCTCTAACAAATACGGAAAGCTGCGCTGTGACAGTGATATCAACACTTTCGTCCAGAGCTAGAGAATAGGCCATAAAATCTTTACAGATATTTGCAAGCTGGCTCTGGACGTCGTCTGCCATGTCCTGTATGCGACGCATAATGGTCATGTCAGATAATGGCACAATCCGAAACTGTTCAACTTGAGATGGACACAAATGTTCCGCTGCAACTACCAAACATCTTTTATTAAATCGCCATCAGTGAAGGGGCGCAGGGATTTTGCTAAAAACAAAGCAATTTTGTAGCTCACTCTGAGAGCTGCCTCAGTTGATTTTTCTTCGTCATCCAGATCTTCTTCGGATAGCTTCCTTTTAAGTTTAATAACTTCCTGTGCACGATCTGGTCCATCACATTTTCCACTTCCGTAGTCTTTCGCGTGGTACGACATATAATGTCGATGCAAATTAAATTTCCTAAAAGAATTCAGCGTTTTGTGACATACTAAACATTTTGCAACACCATCTTTTTCTGTAAACAGATACAATTCCTCCCAATGGGGGTTGAACTGCGAAAGCATGGTTGGGGTTACACAACGGCGACTTGACATGATTCTTAACCAGCGAAGTGACTGTCAGAGCTGATCGTAGTACTTTTAACGTTACACAGTCGGCGCGAATTCAATAGGCACGCTGCGGTCCTATTCATACGTGCGCGCGCATTTCCCCTCCCTCCCTCCCCTCCCCCCTTCACCCCAACCACGCAGCTGCTCGCGAGCGCGTGCCTGAGCAGACGCGAGTACTCGCGCTCAAAACCGGCCAGTTGTTAAGCCCTGAATTAATATGATCTGCGAATGTAACTGCAATTTTTTTTTCCAAAACGATCCCTGGCTCATCCCTTTTGTTTGTTCGTAGTGTAAGATGCCATTTGTGGCGAGGCAAGTTATCTGTACTAGCTCCTATATTTATGAAGTGGTAGATTTAAATTCTTTGTGCAAATTTTATAGGGGAACATTGGTGCAGAGGTCAGCGCCATTGTTCTAAATGATTACGGCCCAGAGTCGTAATAAATATCTTAGTATTCTCTAATTTTGACAAGTAAACATAAATGGGAATGTAGGAGATTGCTCTTGATTAGCGGTTCTCCCTTTGAAACGATAAAAGTAATCAATATTTCCAATATTGAATAATATTTGAGTAAACAGAGTTCAGTAAATTTTTTCTATCCCCCTCTTAACGAAATCGCGAGAACCTCCTCAGCCTTGCATTTTCACCAAAGTAAAAATAATTTACAAAAATAAATTTTAACAACTATTATAGTCTGTGAGAGCCCCATGACTAAGAATTTGTTGCTAGCGCACTCGAGCATATGTAATTTCGTTGGATTACTCAAGCGCTGCCTGCGATATGTAAGCTGTAAGAGAATCTCAGACCAGAGAGCAGTGTTGTCTGCAGTAGGAACTGAGTAGCAGTAGGAGTAAGTGGTAGCTAGCAGTCGTGTGTGTGGAGTTGGCTGGGCCACTCGTGGGGAGCGATGACGGTGCCTGAGACATGTAGTATAAGGTAAAAGCAGACTCGCGCATATGTACTATTGTTATGTCAAGTCCCATGTAAATGTATTTAAAAAATCTCTTAATAATAATCTTTCTTATAAAAATTAACTTTTGACGATAATTCATCTCAATTTAAAGAATTTACTAATTTCTCCAATCCGTGGTCATCCAGATTATGGTAAAGAAAAATCAGTTGTTCTTTTTAAACCTGACAAATCTATCGGGCCAGCACTGCACTGGGCTGTGCCAGAAAAATTTCTTACAGAAGCATATATATATATATATATATATATATATATATATATATATATATATATATATATATATATACGCGTTATCCGGCGACCTTATTGAGGTAGGAATTTTCAATTTATTCAGAATGATCTTTCAGGGCCATGACGCAGCACTGCTGGAGTCCAAATTTACCTGTTTAAAATCACAGACAGTTAATTTTTGAAAGGTTACATATGAGTCACATTTTTTATTAGGAGGTTAGTCACATTTTATTATTGGTAGGTTACAGAATTTATCTGTTGGTAGGTTATGCTGAATGTAAATGAATTATATAATTACATTTTTTACTGTTGGACGGTTATTATAAATATATTTTTTTATGTTGGGAGATTATATTTTTTACTGTTGGGAGGTTACAAGTCACACGCAGCTGTCTAGCTTATCGAAAAGCTCAGTGAGAAGACAAAACATCTACACTTGGCCTTTCTCGATCTCGAACAGGCCTTTGAGCGAGTGCGACACGAATTAATTCGGTTTGCCCTGCGAGAGCACGGAGTGCGTCAAGAGCTCGTTAGGTGGGTCGGACTGCATTGCGTGGGGCTGAACGCTGGCCTTCAACAAGGGAAGGAGAGCAAAGACTCGCTGCTATGGAGGCGGAAATGCTTAGGTGGACATAGGGATTAACACTGCATGAGCACGTTACAAATAACGAAGTTCGCAGGCTATACGGTGTTGCACCAATAATTGACAAAATGAGGAAAGCCGCCTATGTTGGTAGGGACGTGTCCTCAGAGCAGACGAGACAACAGTGGCAAAGACTATTTTCAATCTAAGTCTAAATGGGAAACGGCTAGCAGGACGACCAAAGAGCAATGGCTCGACACCCTCCACGAAGAGCTCAAGGTCTCAGGCCTTCACGCTGGATCCTTTATTGTATGATTATATGATAGCGGAACAAACACTGGTAGCAGTCACTTCTGTAAAATATCTGGGAGTATGCCTGGAGAACGATGTGAAGTGGAATGATCATATAAAATTAATTGTTGGTAAGGCGGGCGCCATTGAGATTCATTGGGAGAGTCCTTAAAAAATGCAGTCCATCAACAAAGGAGGTGGCTTACAAAACACTCGTTCAACCTATACTCGAGTATTGCTCATCAGTGTGGGATCCGCACCAGGTCGGGTCGACAGAGGGGAGAGGGTAGATCCAAAGAAGAGCGGCGCGTTTCGTCACAGGGGTATTTGGTAAGCGTGATAGCGTTACGGAGATGTTTAGCAAACTCGAGTGGCAGACTCTGCAAGAGAGGCGCTCTGCGTTGCGGTGTAGCTTGCCGTCCAGGTATCGAGAGGGTGCGTTTCTGGATGAGGTATCGAATATATTGCTTCCCCCAACTTATACCTTCCGAGGAGATCACGAATGTAAAATTAGAGAGATTCGAGCGCGCACGGAGGCTTTCCGGCAGTCGTTCTTCCCGCGAACCATACGCGACTGGAACAGGAAAGGGAGGTAATGACAGTAGCACGTGAAGTGCCCTCCGCCACACACCGTTGGGTGGCTTGCGGAGTATAAATGTAGATGTAGATCAGGCACGAGATCGCAAGCTGTGGCGACAACGAGCCAAAACAGCGGACCCCGCCAGCACGCTGGACAAACGCTAAGGAAGAAGAAGAAGAAGAAGAAGAGAGAAGAGAAGAATTACAGTCACATACCTGGTAATTTGTTTGTTGGTTTATTTGTGGTTACAATAAAGCGTCACCGGTCTTTTGCGATCTAACTGTGTTAGTGAGGCAGTAAATCTATCCACAGGGCAGTGACACTGCGTCACTGCAGTACACTTTGGAGGTGTGGCGGTGGGACTCGCAGTCCCGTACCACCCTCCGACGGTGACGGTACTGCATCAGTCAGGCAGCAACATTCATCCCAGCGTCGGCACGTGGGATGGGAAAGTATTGGACCTAGAATGGGGGCTAGTCCCGCCAAACGATGGTTAGTTGGTTGGTTTTGGGGTTTGATGGGGGCTAAACATCGTGGTCATCAGTCCCCAGTTCCAAACAGACATACTTGTAAAACGCCTATACAGTAAAAGCGTAACCTCTGCACCCAGAGGGAGGGAACACCACAGGGTACAGAACTAAAATGAACACCGCAATAACACAAAATAGAGGACACTTAAAAGGAGCAGAGCAAATAGTTGACTAGAGTAAAACAGACTACTGTGGTTGATGGATCAGGTAAAAGGTCAACCACTCAACTACAAACGAAGAACCTCCAGCTGGAAAGCGCTGATAGAGGTACCAACACAACTTGTTACCATAAAAGACACTATTTTGGTATCCACGTCACAATTAAAAGTCGCTGGAGTGGGTGTAGCCTGAGAAATCGTGGGAGAGCGCCCACACTAGAGCGAGTGATAAAACCCAGCTGCACGGATAAAACGTAAAACTGAGTCAGCTACAGAGGCATCGTCACCTAGAATTAAAGGAAGTGCAGCTGGTAAATTAAAGGACTGCCACAAGGGGGCAGTCCGTCAGAAGATGGACCACTGTCAGCCCTGCATCACAGCGGCACTTGGGCGGGTTCTCACGGCGAAGGAGACAGCTGTGGTTCAACCGCGTGTGTCCAGTTCGGAGACGGCAGAGAGCAACTGAGTCCCTACGCGTGCCCCTCAAGGACGAGTCCCATACGGCCGTGGACGACTTGACCGTGCGGAGCTTATTTGGCGTGTTTAAGGCAGACCATTCAGAGCTCCAGACATCGCGGACCTTGCGATGTAGGGCTGACCGGAGGTCTCTTTCCACGAGACCGAGCTCCAGGGGTGGCGAAGTGGTGGCCTGCTTGGCCAACCGATCGACACGTTCGTTTCCTGGAATGCCGATGTGGCCCGCGGTCCACACAAACGTCGCTGAACGACCACACTCGGCGAGAGCAAAAACAGCATCTCGAATACCGCGCACCAAAGGGTCCCGAGAAAAACACTGGTCGAGTGCTTGCCAAAGGATGCATCCGTGGTGGGCGTGCCAGGCCTATCGTTAGCCACGGTCGGAATCCGATTCCTCTAGGATGGTTAGGGGAACCGGATGTCGATGCCGGCGGCGAGGAAGTGTGGCGTAAACCACGGACAGAGTCCCACAGGGCATCCACTTTCTCAAGGGGCGTCCGCGAGTTGTCGCGTATTATCGTCTTGAGGGGGACGATATCCGCTTCCTCGCAGAGAGTGACAATTCTCGTGAGTGGCGGGGCGTGCAGGCTCCACCTGAGCACCTCGTTCTGCAGGCGCTGCAAGGTCCGCATCCTGGTCACACTCATCGTGGCCCGTGCGCCAGACGCATACAGTAGATACGGAGGTCGGTATGCAGGTTAAATTCCCTACTGCGGAAGAGTGGGTACAAAGCCCTGGTCAGCCAGGGTTATATAGTGCTGAGTCGCCGGCACATTGTGCTAGGTGGCACTCGGGGATAACTGGCATGTCATCACATGGATATTAAAAAGGATGGGAAAAAACACCCATCCTTGAGGAGTGCCTGCCGACAATAGGCGAATGGTGGTGTGTTTTAATACAAAATGGTTCAAATGGCTCTGAGCACTATAGGACTTAACTTCTGAGGTCATCAGTCCCCTAGAACTTAGAACTACTTAAACCTAACTAACCTAAGGACATCACACACATCAATGCCCAAGGCAAGATTCGAACCTGCGACCGTAGCGGTCACGCGGTTCCAAACTGAAGCGCCTAGAACCGCACGGCCACACCGGCCGGGTACGAACAGTTCGACGACGTTTGCAGCAGCATGGACTATCAACTCGGACACCATGGCTGCGGTTACCCTTGACACTGCATCACAGACAGGAGCTCCTGTGATGGTGTACTCGACGACGAATCTGGGTGCACGAATGGCAAAACGTTTACAGCATCATGATGGTCGCATCCGTGTTTGGCGACATCACGGTGAACGCACATTCGAAGCATGTATTCGTCATCGCCATACTGGCGTATCACCTGACGTGATGGTATGGGGTGCCATCGGTTACACGTCTCGGTCACCTCTTGTTCACATTGACGGCACTCTAAATAGTGGACGTTACATTTCAGATGTGTTACGACCCGTGGCTCTACCCTTCATTCGATCCCTGCGAAACCACACATTTCAGCAGGATAATGCACGACCGCATGTTGCGGGTCCTACACAGGCCTTTCTGGATACAGAAAATGTTCGACTGCTGCCCTGGCCAGCACATTCTCCAGATCTCTGACCAACTGAAAGCGTCTGGCCAATGGTGGCCGAGCAACTGGCTCGTCACAATACGCCAGTCACTACTTTTGATGAACTGTGGTATCGTGTTGAAGCTGCATGGGCAGCTGTACCTGTAGACGCCATCCTAGCTCTGTTTGACTGAATGCCCAGGCGTATCGAGGCCGTTATTACTGGCAGAGGCGGTTGTTCTGGGTACTGATTTCTCAGGATCTATGCACCCAAAATCCGTAAAAATGTGATCGCAATTGTAGTATAATATATTTTTCTAATGAATGCCCGTTTATCATCTGCATTTCCATCCTAGCTCTGTTTGACTGAATGCCCAGTCGTATCGATGCCGTTATTACTGGCAGAGGCGGTTGTTCTGGGTACTGTTTTCTCGGGAACTATGCACCCAAAATCCGTAAAAATGTGATCACATGCCAATTCTAGTATAATATATTTTTCTAATGAATGCCCGTTTCTCATCTGCATTTCTTCTTCGTGTAGCAATTTTATTGACCAGTATTGTACAAAAACACCGTGTCGGGCAAACTAACTGCGAGAAATTCCACAACTGAGTCACTGACGTAAACAATTTACCAGTTGTAAAAGGAGGCACAATAACGTTAACTCCACATTTTCATAATATATAAATACCAATGCATGAACAACGACCACACCACCCAAGACGACAAGGTGAACCGGCTGGGCAGACGGAAGCGACCACAACAGCGCGGATGAAGAAATGAAAGAAGTTTCCGAAACTAATAGGACTGTACGCCAGCCCCAAAGGACGATGATTCTTCAACAATGACGTCTCCGTGAACGAACCTTCTAAAAAAACAAGGACACGCCCCTGAACCGTTTGCTACTGGCGAATATTATTAAAATTTATTTTAAACCTGACACTTGCGAGATGAATCCGAAGAGTGTTTCTTAATGTTTGATCAAGTAGAACGGACTACGTCTCACGTACAAGCATGCAACTTCGCTGCAGTGAACCTCAGTAAGATTCATAGTTCCTTTAAATTACAAAACTTGAAAGATTTTATCCCCCCCCCCCGCCCCCCCCCCCCCCCCCAATCAACCATGGACCTTGCCGTTGGTGGGGAGGCTTGCGTGCCTCAGCGATACAGATAGCCGTACCGTAGGTGCAACCACAACGGAGGGGTATCTGTTGAGAGGCCAGACAAACGTGTGGTTCCTGAAGAGGGGCAGCAGCCTTTTCAGTAGTTGCAGGAGCAACAGTCTGGATGATTGACTGATCTGGCCTTGTAACATTAACCAAAACGGCCCTGCTGTGCTGGTACTGTGAACGGTTGAAAGCAAGGGGAAACTACAGCCGTAATTTTTCCCGAGGGCATGCCGCTCTACTGTATGACTAAATGATACATGGCGTCCTCTTGGGTAAAATATTCCGGAGGTAAAATAGTCCCCCATTCGGATCTCCGGGCAGGGACTACTCAGGAGGACGTCGTTATCAGGAGAAATAAAACTGGCGTTCTACGGATCGGAGCGTGGAATGTCAGATCCCTTAATCGGGCAGGTAGCTTAGAAAATTTAAAAAGGGAAATGGATAGGTTAAAGTTAGATATAGTGGGAATTAGATAAGTTCGGTGGCAGGAGGAACAAGACTTTTGGTCAGGCGAATACAGGATTATAAATACAAAGTCAAATAGGGGTAATGCGGGAGTAGGTTTAATAATGAATAAAAGAAAATAGGAATGCGGGTAAGCTACTACAAACAGCATAGTGAACGCATTATTGTAGCCCAGATAGACACGAAGCCCACGCCTACTACAGTGCTACAAGTTTATATGCCAACTAGATCTGCAGATGACGAAGAAATTGAAGAAATGTATGACGAAATAAAAGAAATTATTCAGATAGCGAAGGGAGACGAAAATTTAATAGTCATGGGTGACTGGAATTCGGTAGTAGGAAAAGGGAGAAACGGAAACGTAGTAGGTGAATATGGATTGGGGCTAAGAAATGAAAGAGGAAGCTGTCTGGTAGAATTTTTCACAGAGCATAACTTAATCATAGCTAACACTTGGTTCAAGAATCATAAAGGAAGGTTGTGTACATGAAAGAATCCTGGAGACACTAAAAGGTGTCAGATAGACAATATAATGGTAAGACAGGGATTTAGGAACCAGGTTTTAAATTCTAAGACATTTCCAGGGGCAGATGTGGACTCTGACTACAATCTATCGGTTATGAACTGTAGATTAAAACTGAAGAATCTGCAAAAAGGTGGCAATTTAAGGAGATCGGACCTGGATAAACTGACTAAACCAGAGGTTGTAGAGAGTTTCAGGGAGAGCGTAAGGGAACAATTGACAGGAATGGTGGAAAGAAATACAGTAGAAGAAGAATGGGTAGCTTTGAGGGATGAAGTAGTGAAGGCAGCAGAGGATCAAGTAGGTAAAAAGACGAGGGCTAGTAGAAATCCTTGGGTAACAGAAGAAATATTGAATTTAATTGATGAAGCGAGAAAATATAAAAATGCAATAAATGAAGCAGTTAAAAAGGAATACAAACGTCTCAAAAATGAGATTGACAGGAAGTGCAAAATGGCTAAGCAGGGATGGCTAGAGGACAAATGTAAGGATGTAGAGGCTTATCTCACTAGCGGTACGATAGATACTGCCTACAGGAAAATTAAAGAGACTTTGGAGAAAAGAGAACCACTTGTATGAATATTAAGAGCTCAGATGGAAACCCAGTTCCAAGCAAAGAAGGGAAAGCAGAAAGGTGGAAGGAGTATATAGAAGGTCTATACATGGGCGATGTACTTGAGGACAATATTATGGAAATGGAAGAGGATGTAGATGAAGATTAAATGGGATATACGATAAGGCGTGAAGAGTTTGACAGAGCACTGAAAGACCTGAGTCGAAACAAGGCCCCCGGAGTAGACAACATTCCTTTGGAACTACTGACGGCCTTGGGAGAGCCAGTCCTGACAAAACTCTACCATCTGGTGAGCAAGATGTATGAGACAGGCGACATACCCTCAGACTTCAAGAAAAATATAATAATTCCGATCCCAAAGAAAGCAGGTGTTGACAGGTGTGAAAATTACCGAACTATCAGTTTAATAAGTCACGGCTGCAAAATACTAACGCGAATTCTTTACAGACGAATGGAAAAACTATTAGAACCCGACCTAGGGGAAGATCAGTTTGGATTCCGTAGAAATGTTGGAACACGTGAGGCAATACTGACCCTACGACTTATCTTAGAAGCTAGATTAACGAAAGGCAAACCTACGTTTCTAGCATTTGTAGACTTAGAGAAAGCTTTTGACAATGTTGACTGGAATACTCTCTTTCAAATTCTGAAGGTGGCAGGGATAAAATACAGGGAGAGAAAGGCTATTTATAATTTGTATAGAAAGCAGATGGCAGTTACAAGAGTCGAGGGGCATGAAAGGGAAGCAGCGGTTGGGGAGGGGAGTGAGAGTGGGTTGTAGCCTCTCCCCGATGTTATTCAGTATGTATATTGAGCAAGCAGTGAAGGAAACGAAAGAATAATTCGGAGTAGGTATTAAAATCCATGGAGAAGAAATAAAACTTTGAGGTTCGCCGATGACTTTGTAATTCTGTCAGAGACAGCAAAGGACTTGGAAGAGCAGTTGAACGTAATGGATTGTGTCTTGAAAGGGGGATCTAAGATGAACATCAACAAAAGCAAAACTAGGATAATGGAATGTAGTCGAATTAAGTCTGGTGATGCTGAGGGTATTAGATTAGGAAATGAGACACTTAAAGTAGTAAAGGAGTTTTGCTATTTGGGGAGCACAATAACTGATGATGGTCGAAGTAGGGAGGATATAAAATGTAGACTGGCAATGGCAAGGAAAGCGTTTCTGAAGAAGAAAAATTTGTTAACATCGAGTATAGATTTAAGTGTCAGGAAGTCGTTTCTGAAAGTATTCGTATGAAGTGTAGCCATGTATGGAAGTGAAACATGGACGATAAATAGTTTAGACAAGAAGAGAATAGATGCTTTCGAAATGTGGTGCTACAGAAGAATGCTGAAGATTAGATGGGTAGATCACATAACTAATGAGGAGGTATTGAATTGGATTGAGGAGAAGTTTGTGGCACAACTTGACTAGAAGAAGGGGTCGGTTGGTAGGACATGTTCTGAGGCATCAAGGGATCACCAATTTGGTATTGGAGGGCAGCGTAGAGGGTAAAAATCGTAGAGGGAGACCAAGAGATGAATACACCAAGCAGATTCAGACTGATGTAGGTTGCAGTAAGTACTGGGAGATGAAGAAGCTTGCATAGGATATTGCATGGAGAGCTGCATCAAACCAGTCTCAGGACTGAAGACCACCACAACAACAACAAAAGATTTTATACAGGGTGGTGCATGAAATGTGTTACCATTTTGTTTTTGAATGTAAACTTTATAGTCAATACAATCTGAAAGGACATATACTGCAATGAAGAGCCGTCCGTGGAGATTTGTTCTAACTCAGCACATGCTCAATATGTCCACCATTTCGTTTCCTGATTTAATTCAAACGAACACTGAAGTTAGTGATTACCCTACGGCACATGTCTTCGGTAATTTCACTGCAAACTTGAAGAATAAGTCTTCTGAGCTCTATTAAATAACGTGGACGTTTCGAGAAAATTTTTTCCTTTAGATTCCTCCAAAGAAAAGAGTGACACGGATTGAGGTCTGGACTATTGGGGGGCCAATTTTGTCCGTCATTGAAGCGACCTGGAAACCTGAGTGAAATGATCCGCATGTCGAAATGCTCGTGTAAAAACTCCAACACAGTGTTTCCAGCATGTGGCCTTGCTCCACCTTGCATGAACCACTGCGTGTTGAAGGGCTAGGCAGTAGCAAGAAGGTGTGGAATGAAGCTATTGCGAAGCATGCTCAAATAACGCTCGCTGTTCACATTTTCTTCAAAGAAAAAGGATCCAGTAAGTCCGTGACTGGAAATTGCTGCCCACGCTGTAATCCTGGGAGCATAATGTTGTCGTTCATGAAGCACTTGTGGGTTTTCAGTGACCCAAAAGCGTACATTTTGTTTGTTAACCACAGCGTCTAAATGAAAATGCGCCTCGTCTGAAAACCAAACGATGTTCAGAGTTTCTTCTCTATCCTCCGCCCACTGAGCAAACAGTAGTCTCTGCTGCTTGTCTTCTTCAGTGAGCTTCTGTGCACAGGTCATCTTGCATGGGTACATATGGAGGTCACTTCTGGATATTCCCAGTTGCACTGCTGCCTTTCTACACGATTTCCCGGGACTTGTCTGTACAGCAACTCGTCCCGCTTCAGTATTCTCCGGCGAACAAACAGGCTTAGGCCGAGGTCGCTTCGCTTCCAATACTGTTCCTTCCTGTACAAATTTATCGTACAACCTGTGGATGGTCTTCTTGCAAGGGACCCATCGTGTGTTGAACTGTTGTCGAAAACGCCTCTGAGCCACAACAAGGCTTTTCGTTTCATGAAAAAGTAACGCATTTGCCGATCGTTGTTGTGTCGTCAGTCTTCCATTGTCAGCCATTGCTGCTTACTAGTCTCCTAGCGGCAGTATCGTGAATTACACGTCATTTCGTAAATCATTTGTTTTTCCAAGCTCTGCTGGTACTGCTGTAGAGATCCCAGCGGGATATCTAATGTGCGTCGTAAACTGTGAAAGAAACAATTGTTAACACATTTCGTGCGTCTCCCTGTACATGCTTCTGACAGTGACATTGTCCTTTGACAAGAAGTGAGAGACATCGAGCTAGATGACGTACCTGGCTTCAATGCCATAACAAACCCAGGGCGTGGAACTGACATGTGCACAGCTCTGCTCACAAAGGAGGACATAAGTAGTCTATGATGTGGTAAAACTACCAAACAGTAAAGGCATAGCGGGCACAGTAAACAATATGCGACTCATTAACGATTTTGCACCTTCAGGGTCCAGCAAGAGGCACCGCAGAACGGAGTTCTTTAAAGAAGAAGTTGTCCCTCTGTTTGGAACATCTTATCCTGAGAGATTTTAAGTTTGTGCTGCATGCCGAAGACCAAATTCGCAATTTCAGCAATGTACCGAACTGGAACGTATAGTTGATGCATTAAGGCTAATAGACTCACGGGAGCATATGGACGGCGCACACCACAAGACGCTCGCCGAGTCGTGGAGACAGGGTATACGTAACGCACAATATGAAACACCTCATTTTGGAGTCAGAAGTACGGCCTACCGTTTTTTTTCGGATCATGCTGCGTACATATGCACAATCGATCTGAGAAAACAAGGTAGGTACCGAGGTAGAGGCAAATGGAAGCTCAACGTGTCAGGTGGCATTTCATAAAGTATGAAGAGAGTGTGAAAGCAAATTTAGCTCGTACAACTCTGGCATCGACTGGTGGCTTAAAACATGCCAAACCTAATATTCGGACGTTTTTCATAAATCACTCGAAAGACGAAAGTTTTTGGTACAAATCAACTATAGAGTTCTACTTCCAGTGTCTAAGGATTTGTACAAGTCAGATGCTACAGTTGCGGACAACTATCAAAGAATTACAAAAATTAAAGCTAAAATTTTGGCACTTCGGCGTTAACAACTTGAAGGCTACCAAATAAGGGCGCGTGCCCAGAATATAGCACAGCGTGAGGTCATGTCATTCGTGAAAGCAAAATGGCGTCTCGCAAGATATTATCTAAAATAAAAACTGGTGATTGGGGGGAGCTGACGATGCACAGTGAGATTAAAGAGGCGATCGCACAGCATTTTGCCTCCTTGATGTCTAGTCGACCTGTTGACGAACAGCTTCAAGACGAGTTAATGATCAACCTACGAGGCAAAGTATGCCACGCGCAAGCACAAACTCTCATCTCGGAAGTGACTGAAGAAGACGTCGAAGAAGCATGAAACATCGAAGCATGAAAAATAAGGCTCCAGGGGCAGACAGAATTCCGGCAGATTTTATCGCAAATTCAGTGGCCTCATAAGAGCCAAGTTTACTCTCATCTGCAATGGAGTGCTAAGCCCTGACAACGACATCCAGAAAAGATTTCGAAAGGGACTCGTAGTGTTAGTGC
This sequence comes from Schistocerca americana, assembly GCF_021461395.2. NCBI lineage: Eukaryota > Metazoa > Arthropoda > Insecta > Orthoptera > Acrididae > Schistocerca > Schistocerca americana. The sequence goes on along the minus strand of NC_060121.1, from coordinate 28,910,565 downwards.
CGAAAAATACCAACACGCAAGCAATGAGCGCTCTGAGGCCAATACACTTCTACATCTACATCTACATACATACTCCGCAATCCACAATACGGTGCGTGGTGGAGGGTACCTCGTATCGCAACTAGCATCTTCTCTCCCTGTTCCACTCCCAAACAGAACGACGGAAAAATGACTGCCTATATGCCTCTGTACGAGCCCTAATCTCTCTTATCTTATCTTTGTGGTCTTTCCACGAAATGTAAGTTGGCGGCAGTAAAATTGTACTGCAGTCAGCCTCAAATGCTGGTTCTCTAAATTTCCTCAGTAGCGATTCACGAAAAGAACGCCTCCTTTCCTCTAGAGACTGCCACCCGAGTTCCTGAAGCATTTCCGTAACACTCGCGTGATGATCAAATCTAACAGTGACAAATCTAGCAGCCCGCCTCTGAATTGCTGCTATGTCCTCCCTCAATCCGATTTCATAGGGATCCCAAACGCTCGAGCAGTACTCAAGAATAGGTCGTATTAGCATTTTATAAGCGGTCTCCTCTACAGATGAACCACATATTCCCAAAATTCTACCAACGAACCGAAGACGACTATCCGCCTTCCGCACAACTGCCATTACATGCTTGTCCCACTTCATACCGCTCTGCTATGTTACGCCCAAATGTTTAATCGACGTGACTGTGTCAAGCGCTACACTACTAATGGAGTATTCAAACGTTACGGGATTCTTTTTCCTATTCATCTGCATTAATTTACATCTATCTATATTTAGAGTTAGCTGCCATTCTTTACACCAATCACAAATCCTGTCCAAGTCATCTCGTATCCTCCTACAGTCACTCAACGACGACACCTTCCCGTACACCACAGCATTGCTATCCACCGTATCCAAAAGATCATTTATGTAGGTAGAAAACAACAGCGGACCTACCACACTTCCCTGGGGCACTCCAGATGATACCCTCACCTCCGATGAACACTCACCATCGAGGTCAACGTACTGGGTTCTATTACTTAAGAAGTCTTCGAGCCACTCACATACTTGGGAAACAATGCGATATGCTCGTACCTTAGTTAGGAGTCTGCAGTTGGGCACCGAGTCAAACGCTTTCCGGAAGTCAAGGAATATGGCATCCGTCTGATACCCTTCATCCACGGTTCGCAAGATATCATGTGAAAAAAGGGCGAGTTGCGTTTCGCAGGAGCGATGCTTTCTACAACCGTGCTGATGCGTGGACAGCAACTTCTCTGTCTCAAGGAAATTCATTATATTCGAACTGAGAGTATGCCCGAGAATCCTGCAACAAACCGATGTTAAGGATATTGGTATGTAATTTTGAGGATACGTCCTTCTGCCCTTCTTATATACAGGCGTCACCTGCGCTTTTTACCAGACGAGTGTGGGCAAAGGCAGGAAAATTCTGCAGACCCTCTGTCATTACAGGGAGCTAATTTCAACGGCCGACGTCTGCAAAATAAAATCTGCACTCATCTCTCTAGACACTGATAAAGCCTTCGACAGGGCTAATCGTCTTTTCCTACTCCGGACCACGGGCGCAGTGAGCTTCCCACGCAGATTCATTGCAGTAGTACGCAATACATTAACGAACAACTCAGCCAGATTTGTCACGAATGGACACATTAGCCGCCCGACTGAAGTCATCACACCATTAGGCGAGGGTGTCCAGTGTCAATGGCTTTCTTCGCCATCGCCACCGAACTCCTGCTTGCGTCCCTTATGGAACTTCTACAAGGACTACAAATAAAGAGAGAAAAGATCGCTGATGATGATGGTTTTCTAGTCGTGAATGGTACTGAAGTGGAGAGCGCACTTCAAACAGTAACACAATATGAATAGGCGTGTGGCGCAAAACTTAATACAACAAAGTCGGGTATTTTCAACATCGGCCGTGGACTTGGTACGCAAACACAAGGTCTGTTACGCGAGCTTGTAAGCGTGAAATGTCTCGGCATAGGGCTTAAATCACTTACTAAAGGCAAGGCGCCCGGTGCAGATTGTATACCAGTCAGGTCCCTTTCAGACTACCCTGATACAATAGCTCCACATTTAGCAATTATATACAACCGGTCACTCACAGAGAGATTCCTTCCTAAATACTGGAAAATTGCTAAAGTCACTTAGTAGTCATGGGTGACTGGAAATCGGTAGTAGGAAAAAGGAGAGAAGGAAACGTAGTAGGTTAATATGGATTGGGGGTAAGAAATGGAACAGGAAGCCGCCTGGTAGAATTTTTCACAGAGCATAACTTAATCATAGCTATCACTTGGTTCAAGAACCATAAAAGAAGGTTGTATACATGGAAGAAGCCGGGAGATACTGACAGGTTTCAGATACATTATATAATGGTAAGACAGAGATTTAGGAACCAGGTTTTAAATTCTAAGACATTTCCAGGGGCAGATGTGCACTCTGACCACAATCTATTGGTTATGAACTGTAGATTAAAACTGAAGAAACTGCAAAAAGGTGCGAATTTAAGGAGATGGGACCTGGATAAACTGAAAGAACCAGAGGTTGTACAGAGTTTCAGGGAGAGCGTAGGGGAACAATTGACAGGAATGGTGGAAAGAAATACAGTAGAAGAAGAATGGGTAGCTTTGAGGGATGAAGTAGTGAAGGCAGCAGAGGATCAAGTAGGTAAATAGACGAGGGCTTGTGGAAATCCTTGGGTAACAGAAGAAATATTGATGAAAGCAGAAAATATAAAAATGCAGTAAATGGAGCAAACAAAAAGGAATACAAACGTCTCAAAAATGAGATCGATAGGAAGTACAAAATGGCTAAGCAGGTTTGGCTAGAGGACAAATGTAAGGATGTAGAGGCTTATCTCACTAGGGGTACGACAGATACTGCCTACAGGAAAATTAAAGAGACGTTTCGAGAAAAGAGAACCACTTGTATCAATATCACGAGCTCAGATGAAAACCCAATTCTAAGCAAAGAGGGGAAAGCAGTAAGGTAGAAGGAGTATATAGAGGGTCTATACAAGGCTGATGTTGTTGAGGGCAATATTATAGAAATGGAAGAGGATGTAGATGAAGATGAAATGGGAGATACGATAAAGCGTGAAGAGTTTGACAGAGCACTGAAAGACCTGAGTCGAAACAAGGCCCCGGGAGTAGACAACATTCCATTACAACTACTGACAGCCTTGGGAGAGCCAGGCCTAACAAAACTCTACCATCTTGTGAGGAAGATGTATGATACAGGCGAAATACCCTCAGACTTCAAGAATAATATAATAATTTCAATCTCAAAGAAAGCAGGTGTTGACAGATGTGAAAATTACTGAACAATCACTTTAATAAGTGATGGCTGCAAAATACTAACGCGAATTCTTTACAGACGAATGGAAAAACTATTAGAACCCGACCTAGGGGAAGATCAGTTTGGATTCCGTAGAAATGTTGGAACACGTGAGGCAATACTGACCCTACGACTTATCTTAGAAGCTAGATTAACGAAAGGCAAACCTACGTTTCTAGCATTTGTAGACTTAGAGAAAGCTTTTGACTATGTTGACTGGAATACTCTCTTTCAAATTCTGAAGGTGGCAGGGGTAAAATACAGGGAGCGAAAGGCTATTTATAATTTGTATAGAAAGCAGATGGCAGTTACAAGAGTCGAGGGACATGAAAGGGAAGCAGTGGTTGGGAAGGGAGTGGGACAGGGTTGTAGCCTCTCCCCGATGTTATTCAATCTGTATATTGAGCAAGCAGTAAAGGAAACAAAAGAAAAATTCGGATCAGGTATTAAAATCCATGGAGAAGAAATAAAAACTTTGAGGTTCGCCGATGACATTGTAATTCTGTCAGAGACAGCAAAGGACTTGGAAGAGCAGTTGAACGGAATGGACAGTGCCTTGAAAGGAGGGTATAAGGTGAACATCAACAAAAGCGAAACTAGGATAATGGAATGTAGTCGAATTAAGTCGGGTGATGATGAAGGAATTAGATTAGGAAATTAGACACTTGAAGTAGCAAAGAAGTTTTGTTATTTGGGGAGCAAAATAACTGATGATGGTCGAAGTAGGGAGGATATAAAATGTAGACTGGCAATGGCAAGGAAAGCGTTTGTGAAGAAGGGAAATTTGTTAACATCGAGTATAGATTTAAGTGTCAGGAATTCGTTTCTGAGAGTATATGTATGGAGTGTAGCCATGTATGGAAGTGAAACATGGACGATAAATAGTTTAGACAAGAAGAGAACAGAAGCTTTTGAAATGTGGTGCTACAGAAGAATGCTGATGATTATGTGGGTAGATCACATAACTAATGAGGAGGTATTGAATAGGATTGGGGAGAAGAGAAGTTTGTGGCACAACTTGACTAGAAGAAGGGATCGGTTGGTAGGACATGTTCTGAGGCATCAAGGGATCACCAATTTGGTATTGGAGGGCAGCGTGGAGGGTAAAAGTCGTAGAGGGAGACCAAGAGATGAATACACTAAGCAGATTCAGAAGGATGTAGGTTGCAATAGGTACTGGGAGATGAAGAAGCTTGCACAGGATAGAGTAGCATGGAGAGCTGCATCAAACCAGTCTCAGGACTGAAGACCACCACAACAACATCACTGATATCGATTTGCAGTAGGGTTTGAGAACATATACTGTGTTCGAACATTATGAATTACCTCAAAGAAAACGATTTATTGACACACAGTCAGCACGGTTTCAGAAAATATCGTTCTTGTGAAACACAACTAGCTCTTTATATTCATAAAGTATTCTGTGCTATCGACAGGGGATCTCAAATTGACTCCATATTTTTAGATTTATTGAAGGTCGACACTGTTCCTGACAAGCGTCTTCTAACCAAACTGCGTGCCTACAGAGTATCGCCTCAGTTGTGCGACTGGATTCGTGATTTCCCGTCAGAAAGGCCACAGTTTGTAGTAATAGACGGAAAGTCATCGCGTAAAACAGAAGTAATATCCGGCGTTCCCCAAGGAAGTGTTATAGGCCCTCTACTGTTCCTGCTATTTATTAACGATATAGGAGACAATCTGACCAGCCCTCTTACATTTTTTGCAGATGATGCTGTCATTTACCGTCTTGTAAAGTCATCAGCTGACCGAAACGAATAGCGAAATGCTTTAGGTAAGATATCTGTGTGATGCGAAAAGTGGCAATTGACCCTGAATAAATAAAAGTATGAAGTTATTCTCATTAGTAGTAAAAGAAATCCGCTAAATTTCGATTACGCGACAAGTCAGACAAATCTGAAGGCTGTAAATTCAACTAAATACTTAGAGATTACAATTACAAATAACCTAAATTGGAACGATCGCTTAGATAGTGTTGCGGGTAGAGAAAACCAAAGACTGCCATCCACTGGCAGAACACTTAGAAGGTGCAACAGGCCTACTAAAGAGAGTGCTTACACCACGCTTGTCCGCCCTATTCTGGAGTACTGCTGTGCGGCGTGGGATCCGTATCTGGTGGGACCGACGGATGACATCGAGAGAGTTCTAAGAAGGGCAACTCGTTTTGTATTATCACGAAATAGGTGAGATAGTATCGCAGACATGGTTCGTGAGTTGGAGTGGCAGTAATTAAAACAAAGGCCTTTTTCGTTCCGACGGGATTTTCTTATGAAATTTCAGCCACCAGTTTTCTCCTCCGATTGCGAAAACATTCTGTTGGCACCCACCTACATAGGGAGAAATGATCATCACGATAAAATATGAGAAATCAGGGCTCGCACAGAAAAATTTAAGTGCTCGTTTGTCTCGCGCACCGTTCGAGAGTGGAACGGCGGAGAGACAGTTTGAAGGTTGTAATATTATTGGGATTTCCGTCGTATGAAAGCTGCGAGTACCCTTGGAAAGGCATTCACCTACCTGTATATTAAATGATCAACTTGTGAGGTGAGACCTATTCTTTGAAAGACATTTGTTTTACATAATTTACGTAACTGTGAAGATGCGCTTCTAGCGCGGACACTAATACATCAATTGCGCAGTCAAAGAAATATTGTAACAGGAGCTGAACTGAACGTTCCGCTTCGATCTAAATAAAAGATGAAAGTCAAAACTTTTGTAGATCTTCAGATTTTATCGTACTTCAGCTTGTAATGTGAAAGCGTAAGGAAGGTCGTCTTTAAGCCATAAAAGTGAGCGGTCTTGCCAGCGAGCAGACAACATTATTAATTAATAAAATTCCAGTAATTTATGTTCGATACTGTAAACCGGCAAGTTATTGTTATGAAGGTGTTGAACGCTGCAAGAATTGTCTTGAAGGAAGGAGAAAAGTAATGACTAATTTGTGACAAAAACGTGAACCAAGAAACTAGTAGAGAACAGGCTGAAATCTGATCGCACCATACAGTTAGAAAATTACTTATATAAGTTATACTGTTTTATAAATAAGCCATAATTTGCTAGTGAGAATTGTTTTAATATATTTAGTGTTTACCGGATTTCCTATTCTATTCTTTTCCTTTATTTTTTTTTACCTCCATGTCATATTATTTTAGTAAATGTCAAACAGCCTTTACTACAGCAGAGAATACTGCGGCATCCTGGTCGTAGACAGAAGGCCGCTCCTTGTCTTCTATACAACTCATAGCTGCCCCGTCTATTAATGATTTCATTTGCAAATGCATTTTTTTTACTATTCATTGTTAAAGGTCCCTTAGGTAATTATAAAATTCATACTGATTACGTAAAGAAATCCAGGTTGTTCTTTTCCAAATAATAGAAGTCTTTGCGTAATCAAAAACTAGTCTCCTTCTGACAACGATCAGGAGCCGACCAGAAGGCGGACGTCTTCGAACGCTTTCGTGTCTCCTGTGGCGAAGCTGTGCCAAACTGGGAACACGGCATTCTAGTATTAAACACTATATATATATATATATATATATATATATATATATATATATATATATATATATATATATCAGATTAAAATTGAAAGAATTGAAATATATTTTATTTGCTTTTTTCTTTTATCATACTAGAAGGTGGTTCGTTGAAGCCTCTGCCAGACACTTTGTTGTGAATAGCAGATTGAGGTCAGCAAAAAAGCGCAAATCTTATACCTTTCAACCACATACAAACAATGGAAAGAACCAAGTGGTACTCTCATAGAGTAAATATCTCTGGAGTGAGCATTCACACGCGCAAAACAGATTTTGTGTTGTCAACATGCATTGCCGGCCCGGACGCGTGTTGTCGGGACGTCGTGTGTTTGTCGGTATAGCGCCCTGTATATTTCGAATGTCACTACATCCCCAGTACAGACGGATTCTTTTCGTACGTGTCGTGGATTATTTATGTATGTCGCGCAGACATTTTAACAGTATCGATTTGATACCGGGAATAGACCAGCTACGTAACTTTTAAGGGCAAGTGATACTGCATTCTGCTTCTTTGCGATAGGTGTCACAGTTCAGATGCAGTCGAATTTTGGTAGTTTTCGGTATGGTACGACACTTTATAGTATTACACAGCCTGACGTACATTTTTGCAGTAATAGTCTTGCAAAACGACTTGACAGTACGTTAGTACTTTTGCAAGTGTCCGAAAAACATCGAATTTGCCTCACATCAGCGATTATATCCAACAGCAACTTTGATGTCAACAGGAAAATTACGCCGAACTCTAAACTTCACTCTATTCGATTGGAAGAGTCACCTCTGTGTACATTATGTAACATACCAGATACCGAAGAACAAAGTTGTGTGACATGGCTCTACATAAGACAAAAGATAGCGAGCATCAGCAGAATCACACCCAACGCCATTACGGCAGCTGAATTTTTAAACCCTGGCGGTACTCCTTACCCCCCCAAAAAAAAACGACTCGCAATTAACTGGTTGAAAGGCCAATCGGTGCACTACATCCTAACTAAAGAATCGAGCAATAGGGAGGACTTCTGGCTACATATTACAACTAGACACCACACGCCGATGCGTACTAAAAATACAGACAAAATTATGCAAATTTTTTAACTAATAGATAATGTAAACAATAGAAGACAATAATTTACATTACACATTCAAACATGTCGTAGACTAGACGAATGGTTTTTGGTTAAAGTCTCTAATTCACGCAACAGGAGGTGCTTTTGAAACTGCAAGTAAACAGAGAAGATGATCAGTTTAGACCACTTAAGCCCATATGTGTGTATTGTTTTGTTTTGTTTTGACCAAAGCATACAAAACACAGTGACCAAACTGGCAAACAACTTTTATTCAGTTATTCCTTTATTTCTTTTTCTTTTCACAAGAAGACATATTTTATGTTGAAAATCACCAGCAGAAGCCTGTTCTACTTTATCACCTTACCGAAGAAGAAAATTTTACCTCTTAACAATAATGAGTTTTCTTACTTCTGTTTTGTCACGCACTGAGAAAGAAATTTTTAGATGCAGTTACATTTACATAAAAATTATGTAAATGCCTTCTCAACTGAAATTTATATATTTTTTTATTCAAGCCACGTTGCAAACAAAAGGCAACAGAAGGGGCATAGTTAGTTTCCCATTCAGAAGAAGCGTTGTTGCATCAAGTTACATTCTCTCTTTAAAGCCGCAAAAGACGGGCCGCGAAGGCAAAAACTGGGGAGCATAAAGGACGGGTTGAAGGGGGGAGGGGGGGAGTGAAGGAGACCCGAAAAAAAAAATGGTAGGGAACATGTCAGAGAAAGGCATAGGTCACGAGTTCGAGTCTCGGTCCGGCACACGCTTTTAATCTGCCAGGAAGTTCATATCAGCGCACACGCCGCTGCAGAGTGAAAATTTCATTCCGGAAACATCCTCCAGGCAATCGCTAACCCATGTCTGAGCAATGTCCTTTCTTGCAGGTGTGCCGGTTCTACGAGCTTTGCAGGAGAGCTTCTGTGAAGTGGAAGGTCGGAGCGAAGCTGTGAGTAGTCCAGATGGTACAGCCCTTGCCCACGAAAGACAAAGGTCCAGAGTTCGAGTCTCGCTCTGCCACACAGTTTTAAGCTGCCAGGAAGTTTCAGTTATCAAAATCTACAGTGTACTTCTCGCTGGCCTATTATCATGAAATTCGCCAAGATGCAAGGTCTCAGAACACTACAAAAGGGGAAAATCCGAAATTGTTAATTCGTAATTATGTCACACGAAATAAACATTCGTACCTGCCTACAGGAAAATTAAAGAGACCTTTGGAGAAAAGAGAGCCTCTTGTATGAATATCAAGAGCTCAGATGGAAACCCAGTTCTAAGCAAAGAAGGGAAATCAGAAAGGTGGAAGGAGTATATAGAGGGTCTATACAAGGGCGATGTACTTGATGACAATATTATGGAGATGGAAGAGGACGTAGATGAAGATGAAATGGGAGATACCATACTGCGTCAAGAGTTTGACAGAGCACTGAAAGACCTAAGTCGAAACAAGGCCCCGGGAGTAGACAACATCCCATTAGAAGTACTGACAGCCCTGGGAGAGCCAGTCCTGACAAAACTCTACCATCTGGTGAGCAAGATGTACGAGACAGGCGAAATACCCTCAGACTTCAAGAAGAATGTAATAATTCCAATCCCAAAGAAAGTAGGTGTTGACAGATGTGAAAATTACCGAACAATCAGTTTAATAAGTCACGGCTGCAAAATACTAACGCGAATTCTTTACAGATGAATGGAAAAACTACTAGAAGCCGACCTCGGGGAAGATCAGTTTGGATTCCGTAGAAAAATTGGAACACGTGAGGCAATACTGACCCTACGACTTATCTTAATCTTTCTTCTAAGGAAAGGCAAACCTACGTTTCTAGCATTTGTAGACTTAGAGAAAGCTTTTGTCAATGTTGACTGATATAGTCATTCAAATTGTGAAGGTGGCAGGGGTAAAATACAGGGAACGAAAGGCTATTCACAATTTCTATAGAAAGCAAATGCCAGTTATAAGAGTCGAGGGACATGAAAGGGAAGCAGTGGTTGGGAAGGGAGTGAGACGGGTTGTAGTCTCTCCCCGATGTTATTCAATCTGCATATTGAGCAAGCAGTAAAGGAAACAAAAGAAAAATTCGTAGTAGGTATTAAAATCCATGGAGAAGAAATAAAAACTTTGAGGTTCGCTGATGACATTGTAATCCCGTCAGAGACAGCAAAGGACTTGGAAGAGCAGTTGAACGGAATGGACAGCGCCTTGAAAGGAGGATATAAGATGAACATCCACAAAAGCAAAACGAGGATAATGGAATGTAGTCGAATTAAGTCGGGTGATGCTGAGGGAATTAGATGAGGAAATGAGACATTTAAAGTAGTTAACAAGTTTTGCTATTTGAGGAGCAAAATAACTGATGATGGTCGAAGTAGAGAGGATATAAAGTGTAGACTGGCAATGGCAAGGAAAGCGTTTCTGAAGAAGAGAAATTTGTTAACATCGAGTATAGATTTAAGTGTTAGGAAGTCGTTTCTGAAAGTATTTGTATGGAGTGTAGCCATGTATGGAAGTGAAACGTGGACGATAAATAGTTGGGACAAGAAGAGAATAGAAGCTTTCGAAATGTGGTGCTACAGAAGAATCCTGAAGATTAGATGGGTAGGTCACATAACTAATGAGGAGGTATTGAATAGGATTGGGGAGAAGAGAAGTTTGTGGCACAACTTGACTAGAAGAAGGGACCGGATGGTAGGACATGTTCTGAGGCATCAAGGGCAGCGTGGAGGGTAAAACTCGTAGAGGGAGGCCAAGAGATGAATAAACTAAGCAGATTCAGAAGGATGTAGGCTGCAGTAGGTACTGGGAGATGAAGAAGCTTGCACAGGATAGAGTAGCATGGAGAGTTGCATCAAACTAGTCTATGGACTGAAGACGACAACAAGAACAACAAAACAACAATCGCTAGGTATCACTTTTAAATAAAGGTAACAGGCAAAAGCGAAAATGCTGACCTCCGAAAAAATTACCGCACTGGACCGAGTACAATATTCCGTTTGTTTATGGAAGACTAGTAATTTACTAAGTGGGTCGCAAAACAGCATTCCAGTCTTCGCATAAGAACCATCATAATAGCAGGTGATAAGTTTACAAGTTTGTTTGAAAAAAGATGGCAACATTCAACTGAAATAAGGAAGAAAATTAATCGAGAATTAAATGCCCGAATATGCGAAGTATGTTGTACGATATTGTACTTACTGTGTTGCTCAAAATTGCGATGCAGTGTTCCTTTGGAAGCGCATGCACACATACACCGTAATTCTGAACAACACAGGCGCTGCAATATAGTATTCATTCAGCAACACCGGGCGAGTGCCTTACAATGAAAATGCCTCCCCTGTGCAGGGATATACGTAACGAGTGTGCGACTGCGAGCTGTACACATTTACTTGCAGCCGCGCCGGCGCAACATGATGATAGAAAGAAAGATCCCCTATCATTTAGCTACAAAATAGCAGGTCAGCAACTGGAAGCAGTTAATTCCATAAATTATCTGGAAGTACGCATTAGGGGTGATTTAAAATGGAATGATCATATAAAGTTGATCGTCGGTAAAGCAGATGCCAGACTGAGATTCATTGGAAGAATCCTAAGGAAATGCAATCCGAAAACAAAGGAAGTAGGTTAGAGTACGCTTGTTCGCCCACTGCTTGAATACTGCTCAGCAGTGTGGGATCCGTACCAGATAGGGTTGATAGAAGAGATAGAGAAGATCCAAGGAAGAGCAGCGCGCTTCGTTACAGGATCATTTAGTAATCGCGAAAGCGTTACGGAGATGATGGATAAACTCCAGTGGAAGACTCTGCAGGAGAGACGCTCAGTAGCTCGCTACGGGCTTTTGTTGAAGTTTCGAGAACATACCTTCACCGAAGAGTCAAGCAGTATATTGCTCCCTCCTACGTATATCTGGCGAAGAGACCGTGAGGGTAAAATCAGAGAGATTAGAGCCCACACAGAGCCATACCGACAATCATCCTTTCCACGATCAATACGAGACTGGAATAGAGGGGAGAACCGATAGAGGTACTCAAGGTACCCTCTGCCACACACCGTCAGGTGGCATGTGGAGTATGGATGTAGATGTAGATGGCACTTGACAGCTCGCATTGGGTCAAGTTAAGCTGGCTACAGCAGCGCCTGCCCACATAGCACACGACAGCGTTTTCTGTTCCATCTCGTAAATGTAAGCTAGTGGGCAATAACAGTACGTGCAAGCATTCGTTTCCGGCTTGCCACCACAGTAACGGCAAATAAACAACCGCATGGTAATGTACACAAGGTGATCACGAAGACATGCAAATATTTTAATGTGTTGTTCTACATGTAAAACAAAAGAAAAAAGTTCATATGTATATCCGCAAACGTTTAGTTACGGAGCTACGCCTAGTAAAAGATTTAGCCTGAAATTTAGCAACTTCGCTTATATGAATACATCGCAAAACTGTACGAGGTTAAAGTAAAGAACGATATCGATTTATATTGTTGTTATTGGTCTGTGAATCTAATAAAACACGTCCCAGACGTGTATATGGAGTAGTTTTCCAGAACGTCCAGAGAAGCAAAGATTATTAGAACAACCTTGTTAAACTGAAACGAGCAACAAAATCTGTTCGTACACATGCAGCTACATGCACTGAACTCGGTGGAGACAATTTTGAACATTTATTGTGAATGCATTGTGAAATTGTATGTACACCGTACAACTTCCTTAACACTGAGCTTTGTTTTTTTTTCTGGTTTTACGTGAATTCACATGTGCTACGGTACTAATAAAAGCAGATTATCTGACACATTCATACTGTTTCAGTTAATGTTATTACCGTCATTTTTTCCAAAATTAAATTCTCTACAACTTCTGTTGGAAACTTTATGTAATTGTCTGGAACTAAAAAAAAAAAAAAAAAAAAAAAAAAGGAAGTGGGCCAAGTAGTTAATAAATTAAAAATTTTACGAAATTACTTCTTTGTTTCTCTGGAAAACTACTGCAGGTATATGTCTGGGACATGTTTTATTAGATTCTCCAGGTCAATAAGAACAAAATAAATGGATATCGTGCTTTACTTTAAATTCTTGTAGTTCTGCGATGGCTTCATATTGGCGGAGTTGCTAAATTTCAGTCAAAATCTTTTATTAGCCGTAACTCCATAAGTAAACATTTGCGAACCTATGTTTATATGTTTTTCTTTAGATTTACTTGTAGAATAACATACTAAAATATTTGCATACCTTTGTGAATCACCCTGTATGCAAACATAAGGAAGCGCACGCTTCAGACAACGGAACAAAAAAAAAAATAAAAAAAAAATACAGAAAATAAGCATTTGATGAAGGCCGATGCCTTGCAAACAATACGGTACACAGTTTACAAAATAAGTAATAACCGAAATTTTAACTTCTCGCTCTACGACTTGTAACAAAGATAATGCAATAAATAACCGATATTCATAGCTTTTCACTCACCACTTCACGGCGACAATGGCGCAATTCCATCCATCTTCCCACGGTTACTGAAGCCGGAATCAAGCACGAAAACCAACTTCACGATTGTCATCACAAACACAAATCACGAGCCGCAAAAAATGCACCGTTTCTAACAATACTTTGCGTTCATCTAGCGCTCCGTACTTTTCGTCGTAGAATACTGTTTGCTGCTGTAGACAGGATAAATACGCCTGCGAGTTGGCCCAGCCTCGAGAGAATCCGAGTCGGTGACCGGGTGAGGCTCCTTTTCCCTCTTTCGGAGAGTCGCTGAAAATACAGTAGCTGGTCCAGACGGCTCCGAATTGTTGGGGCTCAGGTCTACACCTTCCAGCTTTTGCAGTAGCACTCACTCGCTTACCACTCTTCCTGCACTAATTCCGAGGCCTCTTGACGTTCGTCCCACAGCCTTATCGGCAGGAACTGCTGGCTGCCTCTCAGTACTCGGCTGGTCTTTCTCCTGCTCGTAAGGCTCCACAGTTTTCTGCAGTAACTTCGATGCCTCCCTCGGTCACTACCGGCAAGTCTTCAAGCAAAGGAAACCAAGTTATTTTTTTTCGAGTATCAGAATTTTCTGCACCACAGCGTCACAATACACAGCGCAGCACGACACACGCAACGCAAGTTGTTTATGTTCACACCAAACGAAGCCGCAGCGCACGTGTTTTGACGTCATGACCAGCGCGCTAACAAGGGAACCTCCCCATCGCACCCCCCTCAGATTTAGTTTTAAGTTGACACAGTGGATAGGCCTTGAAAAACTGAACACAGATCAATCGAGAAAACGGCAAGAAGTTGTGTGGAACTATGAAAAAATATACAAACTGAGAAGTCCATGTGCAAAATAGGCAACACCAAGGATAATGTGAACCAAGGAGCGCCGTGGTCTCGTGGTTAGCGTGAGCAGCTGCGGAAGGAGAAGTCCTCGGTTCAAGTCTTCCCTCGAGTGAAGAGTTTATTTTCTTTATTTTCGCAAAGTTATGATCTGTCCGTTCGTTCATTGACGTCTCTGTTCACTGTAATAAGTTTAGTGTCTGTGTTTTGCAACTGCACTGCAAAACCGTGCGATTAGTAGACGAAAGGACGTGCCTCTCCAATGGGAACCGAAAACATTTGATCGCAAGTTCATAGGTCAACCGATTCCTCCACAGGAAAACACGTCCGATATATTCTATAAGTCAATGGTGACGCCATGTGCGTCACATAACAGGAATATGTTGTCCACCCGCCCAACTTGTACACTTGGCGAATGGGTAAAAATATTCCTATACCTTGCCCGATTTAGGTTTTCTTGTGGATGTGATAATCACTCCCAAAAAACTGATGAAAACATAAGAGTTTGTCACATAAACTGCTACAAATGAATGCAACAGTTTCACAGTCGCACAGTTTTCCCTGTGGTCTGTCAAAACATAAGTTTTTAACGTTTTCAAATTTTTCCGTGTGTAGACCGTCAAATCCTGCACATGCCCAAGCAAATCTGAACATGTCCTGGAATTTTGGAGAGCGAAGTTGATTATATAAAAAATTGAACTTTTCACTCGAGGGAAGACTTGAACCAAGGACCTACTGTTCCGCAGCTGCTCACGCTAACCGCGGGACCACGGCGCTCCTGATCTTACACTATCCTTGATGTTCCTTATCTTGCGCATGGACTACTCAGTTTGTATATTTGGCTTATTTTTTTCACAGTTCCACACAACTTCTTCCTGTTTTCTCAATTGGTCTGCGTTCAGTTTTTCAAGGCCTATCCACTGTGCCGACTTATAACTAAATCTGAGGGGGGTGCGATGGGGAGGTTCCCTTGTGAGAGTTGATGCCGAGAGCCTCCCGTCGCCTGGTGCAAGTCTTTCGAGTTGACGTCACTTCAGCGACTTGCGTGTCGATGCGGATGAGATGATGATGATGGTGATAAGGACAACACCAGTCCCTGAGCGGAGAAAATCTCCGACTCAACCGGGAATCGAACCCGCGCCTTTAGGTACGACGTTCCGTCGCGCTGAGCACTCAGTTACCAGGGGCGGATAGTAGCGCTGGGATCGGTTCGCGCCCCACGCCCTGTCGTTCTTCACTTGTGCACCTGTTTCGCTGCCGACTTGAAGCGCACACCGGTACGTGAGGCGCCGTGTCAGCGGCCTGGCAACAGTTGACGACATGTGGATGTCTGCGTCCCGCTGGAGAGCTTGCTCGCGTTGCGTAACGGTACAAGACCTTGAAACTTTGTCACACATGCGCAGACAACTGAGCTCCGGAAATGAACCATATGTACTTACTATTTCTCGATTTTTCCAACATTTAACAAATTAAATAAGCAAATGCAGAGTGGAAAGCCCAGAATATGTTAATTAGAAAAAAAAGTTACGTGTAAGCGCAAAACAATTGGAGACTGTCATCTGACACGTGAACTCGTCATTAAAGTAGGAGACAGTGAAGTTGACTTTAAAAATCCCAGACACTTTAATCCGTTAAAAAACACGTATATCAGCTCTGAAGTTGCTACATCATTATCTAAATTGAAACTTCTCGAAAGTGGCGTAAAGATATTCGAATTAAGATGTCTAGATTTTTACACTGAGGCCACAGTTCAAACGTGTCACCTACTGAAATGGGAAACGGTCGCTGATGTAAATGTTTCCCAGTGCTGCTAACCAGGGCCCACCGCGTTACGTTGGTCGCTGTTGATTATTGCATTGCCTTCAGATTTCGTCCTCAGTTGTAACGAGAAGCCAGCAAAAACTGTCAACCTACAAACAAACCTACGTGCAACGCCAACCTGGAACTTCAGTTCAGTGTTAACATTCACTTTCGCACGTTTCACGTTTACGTACATTTCCCGGCACTTGCAGAACAAGGCGTAGTAAAAAATGACACGATTTTGAAGAAATGTTTAACGCTGTGTATCACTAAAACTGCGTATTTTCGTAAAACTCAGGTATAAGTACGAAAACAACCATATACGGCATGTTAGTTTTGCACAAGGACGAATGCAAATGTCATTGGTGGTCCGAGAATCTATTACAAAAAAGACGAAGAAAAAAAAATAATATAGTGGCTTCCAGCAGCACGCCAACCATGATCCATGGTTAATTACATGTAGTCTGCTGCATTATTATTGTTATTCACCCCAGCGTTTACGGAAGGATTTTACCTCCAGTGCGTTATCAGCCATTAACATTTAATCACATATGGACCGACCACCTCAGCAGTTTCTTCCTTCGGAATTCACACACACGCGCACACATTTAATCATAAGAAATAGTACCAACGGTGACGTATGTATAATAAATCCGCGGTATTCGGAAAACGACGTTTAAGGCCCCTCTCTGGACACGCACAATTTATCGGCCGACCGACCGATTTCGTGTCAGCCTATGCATGTCCCGACCGACCGCACTCAGCGATTACAGAGCCGCCCCGTTGTTTTGATTTGTTTCTCGTAAGTTCATTGAATTATGTTCTACGAGATTCCACTTGATCTTACACAGAAACAAAAACGGGGGTCCGCCTTGGCTGTTTTGGAGGTAACCAGGCCAAGCAAGTCCGAGAGAAAACTGTGGGCAAAGAAGTGGCTAATCTAAGGAAAGAAATTCGCCCACATTCTGTTACGTAAGCAGGTGGGAGCCGATGATTTTCGTAATTACTTCACAATGGGTGAACCGTGCATTTCGGAGCTGCTGACAGTCATCAAACCATTCTAAGAGAAAAATAATGCAGTCATGGCAGACGCTGTCAGTTGCGATTTCCAGCCACTTGCAGAAATTAAGCCTGCCGCCGTGGCCGAGCGGTTCTAGGCGCTTCAGTCTAGAACCGCGCGACTGCTACAGTCGCAGGTTCAAATCCTGCCTCGGGCATGGATGTGTGTGATGTCCTTAGGTTACTTAGGTTTAAGTAGTTCTAAGTTCTAGGGGACTGATGACCTCAGATGTTAAGTGCCATAGTGCTCAGAGCCATTTGAACAATTTTTTTTGTATTTGTAAAAAAAAAAAAAAAAATTAAAGCGGTCTTGCCGCTGTAGGTGTTGATTTTAGCCTTTGACTATGCCCATTAGGGGAAGCTGTTTTATATTTGTTCTGAAGAAGACGTGGTTCCCACGCTGAAACCTAGGTAAACATCAGGTACTTTGTGCAATCGAGGCGGATTTTTCATAATTATTTCGATACTTACGATTTCTGGCGGGCTGCAATGCTGAAACTTCAGAATAAATAAAACAAAAGGCATTCGTGACAATGTTGTTATTAATTTATGAATGGTGGTAATATTATTAATTTATTTATGGCAGTAGCGTAAAAGGTGGCCGGTAAATTGAAGAGACTCATTTCATATTCGAAGAAGAAAGGCAACAAAAAGAAAAAAACACTTTGCTCTTCATAGCAGAGAGCTTGGATATAGCCTGGACTTTTTAACACTTACAGCAACGAAGCAAGTAGATTTTATGAATTAATGTCCCTGGAATGTCGATATTTCGGTTTTTAGATTTCATTTCGATTAGTATCGGAAATAAAACCTAAAAACAGAAATACAGGAGGCCGACTGACCTTCACCATTGACCGTCACCTCACCTGGATCCCTCATCTGCAGATCCTCGAGCGTCATGCACTTTGTCTCACCTTCCGTATCCGCCTCGCGTCCCCCACGCGGATCCTCTACGACCTGATTCCTTTCCCCCACCTGCTCCTCTTCCTCGAACATATCCGCACACTCTACACCTCCCGCCGCCTGGATCCCCCTCACCCCCCTGGTTGCTCCTCTCCTCTCCCACCCCCTCCCCCTGCCACGCCTTCACTGTCGTGTCCCCACTACCCTCCGTCTCTACACCCTTCATCTCCTTTCCCACGGTGGCTTCCATCAACTCCCCGTCCCGGGTGATGTCCTCTCTCCCTCCATTTATCCCTCCTATCAACTCTTATCCTCACTCCCCCTCTTTTCCTCTGTCCTTCTCCCGGGCTCCCTCTCCCCCCTTCCATCCTCTTTTTTCCCCACCTACCCTATCTCTGCTCCCTTCTCTTCCCTAAGTCCTTTTGCATTTGCCTCCTCTGCCTTTTCCCATTCCCTCTTGCGTCTGTCCTGCCCCTCCCCCCCCCCCCCTTATGAGTCCTCTCCCTCCTTCCTTGTTTTCCCCCTCATCTATCCAGGTCCACCTCCACATCTGCGGTAGGCAGACATTTTAGTGCAGTGTTTACAGTGAGTGTTCAGTGCTGTGTGTATTTCCGAAGTGTTGCGAACGGACATCGTACTGTAGCTGGGTGTGATTTTATATCTTTTGCAAACAGAAACCAGACTGACGCCATGTTTTTTAATTGTCTGTGTACGATGGTACCTGTCTACTTCCTGTGTATTTTATTCGCTTTGCCAACCCTTGGCTTTATGCTTTAACTTTCCACAATTTTACGCCGTTTTACAATTTAAGTCACCGTTTTATCGCCTGCTTTTATTGTTTCTTAACTTCTTCTTACGTTTTAAAAAGTCTGTAGGCTGCAGAGCAGCGTAGTAAGCTGCTGCCAGCCCATCCCCTTCGGAGGGAATCGAAATTCAATAAAAAAAAAAAAGCCGACCGACTTTCCATCTCTCTATATGCCATACGGAACCATCGTGGATTCGTTAAAAAATGAAACAAGTGCTTCGTTTCTTGCATCTCTTTTGCTATACGCCTCGGGAGACGAGTCCCACAAACATCTGCATCCTTTCAATTTCTCTAAACAGGCTGTCCTTAAAGTTTCGTCCGCCGCACACCCTGCCACGTGCATCGGAACAGTTGGTCCGACAGCGCTAGACACGACAAGCGCGCCGGGTCGAGCAGCCGGCAGTCGGGCGGTCGGTCTGTCAAAACACCGGCACTCGTCCGATTAGCCGGTCGGCCGTACGTAGGGCCGCATTCATTCTGTGAGGCGCCGCTGGCGAGTCACGTGGTCTGGCTCACAGCCGCGGCCGACGAAACGAAGCGCCGTGGCTCATTCTGCTTCCGTGTGTGACGACTGCCGACTGCGCTTGTCGGTATTATGCAGTACAGTGTATAGTTCTGTTGTGTCGGGGCTGCTGTGGAGGTAGAGCAGTTTTTGGGTCTGGAGTTGCTTCTTGTGTTGTCAGAGGTTTTTTTTTTTCCACTCTGGAGAGGTTTCTTCTTCTCACCCCTCAGAACAGCGAGACGAGACTGATCACGTACTGCAGCACGACAGCCGTGGTAAGTGAACGCGCTTACGTTTCTTGTAAATCGTATTTCTCCATAAAATAAAGCTCTTTCTTAAAAGTGTGTTGCATAAAAAATGAAAATGAACGTTACATATGACTTGTTCGTTCATTAAAACTTTTCTCTACTCACACAATAGCATGATCATTGTGAATATTTTGACAGTAAATAAGAAAATAAATCTATATTTTATGTTGTTCGCTCGTTTAGATTCGTTGGATGGTTAAATTTGATCAGCAGTGGTTGCGCTGTTTATTTTTGCTTTAGTGGTTTTATTTCTGTCATTTGACTTCAGATTTCTTATCGATCCAACTCGTAAGCCTCCCTGGTGAAGGCTGTGAGAAGGAAAGTGGGAAACCGATCAAACATGGCACAGTATGTTCTCAGCATTTCCGGGAAGAGAACAGGGAACGGACACCAGTTTCGTCAGCTCACTGCCGCTTGCAGTCGGCGAAGAAATTGTGAGCGACGGGATTATTTCGTGTAACAGCGGACGATTTTTTAAATCTATGGTTAGGTTGCGTTTTTGATATCACTTATGTGGCAGAGTTTTCGTTTATCGTACAGTGGATTTCGTTTAAGGTAGGGTAAGTCAAGGTCTGCGTAACGGGTTTGACGCCAGTGTTGGTTTTTTGGCATTGAGGGCTGCCGCACAGGTAAAGTGGGTCAACTGAGACATCCGACCCCACCTGTCGGCTTTGACCCGTGACGTAAAGGTGTTGTGGTGTGACAAGTCACAATGGCGCGGGGTTTTGTTTGAGCGTTTTGTTTCTAGATGTAGGCGGGTGGCGGGGGTGGTTGTTTTATGATTGTTGTGATCTGTTTTGTTGCAGTTTTTGAGTTGTAGTGTGGCTGAGATTTATTCATTGATGGATCTTCGTTTTTGGGGGGAGGGGGAGTTTGGATGGAGGGTTGGTAGGTTGTGGGTGCGTTGGGACTTTTTCGTGTGTGTGTGTGTGAGTGAGTGAGTGAGTGAGTGAGTGAGAGAGAGAGAGAGAGAGAGAGAGAGAGAGAGAGTGTGGTGCCGGAACTTTTTCGTGGTAAGTAATCGTGTTTTCTTTGGTGTAGTTTTCGTGTTACGATGTTCGGTATGGTATTAGAGTTGTGAGGTCGGTGGTATATACTGCATGTGTTTTTAGTTGATGTTCCAGTATTGGCACTTGGATTTGATTTATGTATCTTTGGGGAATCACTCGATTCAATTTTTTTTTGATATCGTTAGTTTTTGAGCTATATGGGTCAAGGGAAGTGTCAGATTTAGCTATGTTTTGGTATCGTGAACTGCTATAAACCTATGTAGGTCAAGTGAAGTATTCATTCCAATTTTATTCGTTTAGGTGGTGGTGGTGGTGGTGGTGGTGGTGGTGGTGGAATGTTGGGAGTTTTTGGCCCAAAAACTCCCAATTTCCCACGCTGATCCTGTTAGTTTGATTATATCCTTGGAGGAAGATGTGTGTGTTGCGTTTCTAATTTGTTTTCGTTATGTCATAGGCGCTATAATGGGGTCGTTGTCGATAGTCGTTTCCGCCGTATTGGTGACGTCATTGGTCAAAGGAGACCGGTGGAATCGGACACTTCTGTAATCCCGGTCAAGTTCGTGAAGTTTATTAGTACCCTTTGTATCACTTAAGCGACATAGGAACTGTCGTAATGCCATTCATCATACGCACAGCACAATTAGATAAATCATCGTAAAGCTAATATTTTAGAAAATATATTAAAAGAAATTCTGAATGAGCTAATGCATGGGCCTTCCACGTGCTCTGACCCGACATGCATGCAGTACGGTTTGAGAAACACATATATCACGTCATTTATAGTTAAAAGAATTTACAAACAAAATACAAAATTTAGAATTACAATAGCATGTTCGAATGACAATGAATATGTTTAGTGGTACATGCATTCAGAATTTTATAGAAACATTTAACGGGTAATTTTTTAAATTTTGGCGTAAATTTTCTCATCTCCATTTCCTTTGATGCAAATTAGCGGAGCATTATACAGCTTTATTGCATAATGGTTCAAATGTTTGACTTTTTTCTACGTCTTTCTCCATGCAGATTACTTACAAGTGTATTGCAGTTATGAGTCCGAATTCATACGTAAACTATTAAAGTGTGGACTTGTATAAAGGAGACTTTTGAGTATGTACAAAGACGGTACTGTAAGAATTTTATCTGCACCTGCGTCCATTCTTAAGAAGCTGGGGAGTCAATGATTTTCTTAATTATCAAAGACTGGATGAATCCTGGATTTCGGAGCATGTCAGTTCTTAACAAAAAGGATAGTCACGAGAGACAGGCTGTAAGCTGCGAGGGAAGCTGTTAACCACATGACGATCCGCAGTCACTGGCAGAGGTTGAGAGGTCCTCAAATTCAGTGCTGTTGTATCGCCACGATTGTTAACTCGTATCTTGAAACCGGCAATGTGATTTATAGCTGACTGAGGAAAGTGAATGAAACATTCATGTGAACGAAAGTAATTTATTTATGCATGTAGCATAGATCTGTTATACTCATTTCAAATTCGAAGGATGAATCAGAAAAGTAGCGTTTAAAAATTGTCTGAATGTAAAAAGAAAGTCCCACAATTTGCTACTTGTACCACAGACCATGCTTATAGGCTGGACTTTTTGAAACTTAAAACAATGAAGCAAGCATGGTTCTGGTTTCGGTTTTTAGATTTCATTTACGATAAGTATCGGAAATAAAACACACAAAGGAAATACTGAGGATCGGCGGAGTTTTTCTGTGTGCTTCACGAAACCATTATGCATTTGTTAAAAAAATGAAAAAGTGCCTCATTTCTTGTCTGTATCGCTATGCTTCTCGCGCGACGTGCCCCACAAACATCTCCAGAAACTCTGCCCCGTCATTCTATTAGAACAGCATTTAATCCAGCGCGCAGTGACGACACACACTTGCGTCTGGAGCTGGAGGCTGGCACGACAGCGCTCAGTAAAACTCTTTAGGTTAGCCTTAAAGTTGTGCTGGCGTGTCGTGTCACTGGTCGCTTGTTCAGTTAGCTCAGACCGCGAGGTGGCTCACTGAGACCCCATGTCACTGCCTGTCTCACTGTTGAGGTTTCCTGTCGTGAGCGATTATCATAAGAGGCTGGTCCCATATGTACCCGACCCAACAAAGAAAACACACAAATTTTAGCGGAAATGTAGTTTCCAATATAATCTCTTTTCAGCTGTATACACTTTTCCCAGCGATGTTCAATAAGTTTGATACTTCTTTTTTATAATGAGAACTGTAACACCTTGTGATGTAACAAAATAAGTGAGATGTTATTCAATGGAAAAGTTGGAATTTGAGATTTCGCTTACTGTTTTATCAATCACAATTGGCGTAAGAATCGTGGATTGACCATTGTCATAAAATATTGCATTATGAAATGTGAATAGTCTTCAATTGTAGTTTCGCGTGGCTTGAAGCAGTCACAACTAGCGTGCTATTAAGAAATTGCGTTATCGTCATTCTAATTACTTCATGATACGATCATACCCGGTTGTGAAGTTATGACAAAACAACTTTCTAAGGGACCAGAAAGTTCTTCAGGGCGCAAAAGCAACTGTAACATCACACAAAAGGGAAATTCAGTATTAAAGCTGATGCAGGAAGACGATCAAACAGTTTTCTTTTTGTCAATGTAACACGCACATTGGACTGCTGATCTTGGTGTCGCTAATCTTAGCAAAATGCATAATTAAAATGAAAATACTACTGAGGAGATGATAGGCATGAGCACTGCTAAATGATTCAGTATTCCCAGAACAAATATTTATTATAACTAAAGCATATATCGTACCTTAAGCTTAGTACTACAATGACGGTAGATTTTTATGTCCGTTTCATGTCCATTGAGCGCTCTTTTATATAGATAGTCATTGTCCTCTTGAGTCGCTAGTGCGTAGTCAAAATGTTACAACAGTTCTTCTTTTTTACACTTCACTCAGACGGCACACGTTTTAATTTTAGTAAAAAATTAGATCAGACCGCCACAAATCTCCGTCCGTCTTACGAAAACTCTAAGTCTCTTTTTTAGCGCTCAAGGCTTCATTTGTTCTCCAGCGAACAAAATCGTGAAGGATCGCATATCTATCCGTATTTTTCTGTTTATATTGCCGCCCAAAGACGACGAATTACATTATTTAGGAAATTACACCGTCGCTATGCGACGCCTCATTATACATTAATCATTCTTTATAAACAAGTATTTGCCTTCTGGCTGAAAGGATTAACTATTTGCTGTTTTAATGAAGCCAAAAATAGCTAATATCACAACCTCTTAATAGCCATTAACTGCCGACATCACGTGTTCATTTGTTGAAAATCTTCGACCACTGAGCCATTTTTTCAAGTTTGGGAACTGGAACTAATCCGAGGTGGCTAAATCTGGCGAATAGGGTGCATGAGGTAGCAATTCAAACTTTAATTCATTTTCGGTATTGTAATAATGGACTAGGGAGCTGGTGCATTGTCCTGAAGGAACAACATTTTGTTCTTGGCCAAATGCGGCTGTTCTTGCTCGATTTCTTCGCCCAAACGATGCAATAAGATCGCTCAATACTTGCCGTTGATAGTTTTTCCTTTTACAAGGTAGTCAATGAAAATGATTCCACGTGCATCCCAAAAAACTGGCCCCATGACCTTGTCTGCAGATGAAACGGTCTCCGCCTTCTTTGAGAGTCCGTTCTCCAATTTGTGACCATCGTTTTGATTTTTTTCATCTCGGGAGTGAAGAGGTGGACCACTGTTTCATCAACGGTTATGAAACGGCGCAAAAAACACCTTTGTTGCTGCGAAACTTTACTAAACAGTCAATTGAAACATCTTCACGACACTGTTTCTGCTCGAGTGTGAGCAAACGCGGCACAAATCTTGCACACAGTTCTCTCATGTCCAAATTTTCAGGTAATAT
Organism: Schistocerca americana; assembly: GCF_021461395.2. Classification (NCBI taxonomy): domain Eukaryota; kingdom Metazoa; phylum Arthropoda; class Insecta; order Orthoptera; family Acrididae; genus Schistocerca; species Schistocerca americana. Next base: position 28,886,053 of record NC_060121.1, on the reverse strand, counting down.
GCGGCGTACCGCAGTTTTTGAAATGCGTCCTATGTCTGCCAGCCCTCGCACTTTGTCGACGATCATCCAGTACCTCTTTGTGGATGTTTTCGCCATTTCTGGAGTCGTCACCTCATTTGGTCGACTACTGTGATCCTAGTCTTGGCAGCTCGTACGGCTTCTTTTAAACTCTTACTGTTGTCATCGAAGGAGCAGACTCTCCCAAATTAGAATCTAGCTCGGCTTCGATATTGGTTGCGCTGAGGCCTTAAAAAAAATTGTATCACATAATGATGACCAATTTTCTCCATTTTCACAAATAGAATCACAACGTTCTCTATTGATGGCTGCCAAACAAATACTAAACAATGTGGCGTCTTGAAACTTGAAACATGTGCATCATAGATCTTATACTTTCTAATTCAGAGGTACTTCTCAACAAAACTGCCATCTCCCGGCCAGGCCGGGCACTTACGGGACCACCCTCGTATTTGGAGGAATTTGCATGAACTGTGGAAAATGTGAACGTACTTCAAATTTGAATGTTGTCCAGCAGTTTTGGTATTTTAAGTTTAAAATAAGTCATGGAGGGTACGATGTACAAGCTTTGTGTTTTTTTCAACCGGAGTTTCCTTTGGGCCACCACTTTTTCATTCTACGAGAATGTTGTCCCATGTGTCCACTTTTTCCAGTTTGATATTTTTATCCTGAAAGAGTGACTTTTCCCTTCATTCCTCAAGCAATATAATATACAGTACACGAGGTGATTCATTGCAGTCTAACATATCGCACATTTCCTTTGAAAATCATTATTAGAGCACGTAGAAACGGTTTATATGTAAGAACTCCATTCCGTGAGCGTTTCACCTCTGTTTCAGCGAGAGTGGATAGTGTGGCTGTTTACGAACGTAAAGAACGGGCGTTCGGAGCAAACTAGTCAAATGTTATTTTTTTTAGACCTGTGCAGGTAGTATTTTAAATCTTAATTCGCTACAAATAGTGCAGTTGTAGGCTTTTCTGGGTCCCACATTCTTTCAAGAGATTCCATTTTACAACAGTCCCTTATTCCAGAGATATTTCTACTGTACGGTTGTACTGTGGACTCTACAACGTAGTTTATCAAAGACTGCACGAGATCTGTTCAAAAACTCTAACTTTTCCACAAAACCTCTCTACGCTTAGCTTTGACTTATTGTGCACGGTCTCCTTCGTAATACTCTCCTCCACAATTGATACACCGTTTCCGCTTACGCAGGCCGTCTCGGTAGACATCTTGCAGGCTCGCGCGAAGCGCCGGCTGCGAATTAAACTCGCCTGTCGTTCCAAATCTTCAGCGTTGCAAAGGGGTTTTCAATTTTGGAAATAAGTTCGCAGGGGCCACGTCTGCAGAGTACGGAGGAGGCAGCAGTGCGCTATTGTTCGTGCAGTAGTCACGCACCAACAGGCATAAATGTGCGGGTGCGTTATGTTTTCTATCTACATAAAAGATCTTTTGGATAGGGTGGATAGTAATGTGCGGCTGTTTGCTGATGATGCTGTGGTGTACGGGAAGGTGTCGTCGTTGAGTGACTGTAGGAGGATACAAAATGACTTGGACAGGATTTGTGATTCGTGTTAAGGATGGCAGCTAACTCTAAATATAAATAAATTAATGCAGATGAATAGGAAAAAGAATCCCGTAATGTTTGAATACTCCATTAGTAGCGTAGCGCTTGACACAGCCACGTCGATTAAATATTTGGGCGTAACATTGCAGAGCGATATGAAGTGGGACAAGCATGTAATGGCAGTTGTGGTCAAGGCGGATAGTCGTCTTCGGTTCATTGGTAGAATTTTGGGAATATGTGGTTCATCTGTAAAGGAGCCCGCTTATAAAACACTAATACGACCTATTCTCGAGTACTGCTCGGGCGGTTGGGATCCGTATCAGGTCGGATTGAGGGAGGACATGGAAACAATTCAGAGGCGGTCTGCTAGATTCGTTACTGGTAGGTTTGATCATAACGCGAGTGTTACGGAAATGCTTCAGGAACTCGGGTGGGAGTCTCTAGAGGAAAGGAGGCCTTCTTTTCGTGAATCGCTACTGAGGAAATTTAGAGAACCAGCATTTGAGGCTGACTGCAGTACAGTTTTACTGCCGCCAACTTACATTTCGCGGAAAGACCACAAAGATAAGAGATTAGGGCTCGTACAGAGGCATATAGGCAGTCATTTTTCCGTCGTTCTGTTTGGAAGTGGAACAGGGAGAGATGATGCTGGTTTTGGTACGAGGTGCACTCCGTCACGCACCGTACGGTGGATTGCGGAGTGTGGATGCAGATATCGTGAGGCCAAAGCCATAATTCCAAGATGTGTGAGGATTTCATGACATGACCAAACTGAAATGTTAGACGTCTGTAATCTCTCCGACAGTTACTCTTAAACTGGCAGGCACAGTTTCGTTGACCTTCCTCTAACGAGCGTCGTCGGTGGACGTGGGAGGGCGTCCTGAACGAGGCTCGTCTTTAGTTTTCGTCCCGCCATTTTTAAGCCGTGTGAACCATTCGTAACACAAAGTACGGCTTAAGCACTCGTCACCGTAGGGTTCCTGCATCGTTTGGGGTCTGTAAAGGTTTTTTAGAGTTTCACGCGAAACTTAATGCAGACCCGTTGCTCCTCTATGGCATCTCAAAATTCGCGAACACACGTAACACAACGTTGTACTGACTAAAGCAATGATCAATAACATAAAACAATGAAACTCCCGGCAGTTTTCGCATTAAACGCAGGCGTGTTCAGGAATTTTTGGAAGAAACCTCGTATTACTCTGGATAAACACTAAACCATTTGAGGTCGCACAGAAGTCTAGTTGCAGTCAAGGCTTGAATCGGTGCTAAGATTCCAAAACTGTAGCTCGTTGTGCTGTGTACTCACTTTCGCTTTATAAAATACATCGTCCGCCGCCGTAGGCGATTGGTCAATGCGACACTCATGTGGAGGACCCAGGTTAGATTTCTGGTGCTGCCAGAGATTTTTCCTCGGTGGGACTGGGGATGACACGGCGACTTGTCGACTATCGCGTGTTCTCCAGGTCCTGGTCGTGGGTCTCCTTTTCCTTTACAAACAAATTTGATTTCCACAGTTTCAAGCTGACTGTTGAAATAGTCATGTAGGAAGTTCTTGATCACTTAAGGAAACTCGAGAATTTTAACGAAATGGAAGATACTCTAGTAAAATCAGAGACAGAACTGAGGAACTTAGTTTGCTCAGATGTGCTGAAGAAATTGACTTGGTTTCAGATAATTTAAATGCAAGATTGTAGTAGGAGAAAGACAGCTATTTTCAAAAGAGGTGTCCATTGAAGTTACTCATCCCAACGTAAAATTTTCTGTTGTGCGATACTGAACCTACTTTCAGAAGACGCTGTGTTGTGCAAAGAGGCACTACATTATATTAGAATTTTAATTCCTTGACAGTGAAGTTATCATAATGCCAAATAAAGAAATATTTGTGCGTTTGAGAATTTCCTTCTTGTATCCCAAATGCTGTCACCCGGAAACAAATCGTGCACACAAAATAACCAAATGCATCTTCAGAGTAAGTGAAAAACATGAGCCTTTTCGATGTCCTTTTTAACAAATCGGACCTCCCCTTTGACAAAATCCTGGCTGCGTCCTTGGCTGTAGAACATGTACACTGGTTGTGGGCCGTGCTTAGGTATTGTGGGTACTTACACTGTTTATGTATTATTACTATATTACAGTAAATGAAACTTGAAGGTATTCTAATGAATGACAGGCTTCAGGGTTTTTCTTAACCGTATTTCAGCGACGTAGTTTTTATTTCAAAAATGTACGATAGCAGTCTGTGTACTGTTGAGCTCTTCACGCCGCTTCCTGATCGGTAGCCAAACAGGCGAGTGCAGCACCGTCGAAAAGTGGCAAAAACAGGCCGTCCTTAACGTTTTTCACAAGTTTTCGGAGAAAATTGCCTTTAAAGTTTCCTGAGGAATCGTATTTCCTAATGTTTGTGATGTGTGTCGTAGTTTAACACACGAGAAACAATGTTCCGTCACTATCTAATTATTTCATACCACGTTTTAATTACCATTACCACGAGTTGTATTGGATTTTTACCGATTTAGGTGCAGAACTTCGAAAATTAAAGTTCAGTTAACCTGGTATAAGTTTTGCAAGCAATTGCGTGAATCTGTAATCCGGGGTGCTGCTTCTTTATGCCGTAGGTTCATTTTTATGTTACTGCATCGCCACATGGGTATTATGAAATGCTCGAAATAAGTTTTAGTAGAATATTTTCTCGTTTACAAATGTTTTTATTTCGCACGCTAATTGTTCGACGGCGAGCGTGTTTTACTTCGTAGAATTTACATGTTCCAGTTACAAAACAGTTCACACCGTGACAAGTCTGACTACATGCTATTGATAAAAAATTCTGCCTGAGACTGAAGTATGGCGGCGTACAAACTGCCTTTATTTATATGGCTTCAAACAAATACAATCACTGTTACATACTGAATTTTACATAAGAAAAGTTAGTTTTTACGTACACTTTGCCAGGTTACATAGAAATTTACAAAGAATAAATTCCGTACAAAGACTATAAACTGTTTTGTCATTGCAACAATATATTTCGTTAATTTGCATATAGTAAATAGACTCAAAGAAAAATCATGCTAACATTTTCAGGTGTAAAGGGTGATAAGTTCTATCGAATGAAAGGCATAGATGCAACTAATTAATTTTTGTAAGAGTAAAATTTGGCCGTAATTATAGGTCTAATTACTATTAACAATTAAAACATGAGTCTGATTCAAACCGAAAAGTCGTGTCATACTTTTATTTTGGATTCAAACAATTTCTGGCTTCAAAACAAAAATAGCTGTCGCTGAGTTCGAAATATAGGAACTTTATCGTAAATTACTCCGTGATCACAATAAGGAAATCATTCCTACCACATGCCTGAAGATTGTATTGTGTGTAAATTACGATGGAACATTAGTTTCTTCAATCCAACACGTTTCCTTCATTCCTTTTACTGATGGGACACCTTGTAAATGTCAAAACTACATTTTAAATTTGTGTACGTTAATTATATATATACCCTTTTCGGAAGACTGGAGATGATTTTTACCCTCCACGCTTCCCTCCAATACGAAATAGGTGATCCCCTGATGCCGCAAAACGTGTCCTAACCGATCCCTCCTTCTAGTCTAGTTGTGCCACAAACTCCTCTTCTCCTGGATTCTATTCAGTACCTGATTTAGTTACGTGATCTACCCATCTAATCTTCAGTATCCTTCTGCAGCATCACATTTCGAAAGCTTTTATTCTCTTCTTGTTTCACATCCATACACGGCTACACTGTACACTCCATACAAATACTTTTAGAAAACACTTCCTGACACTTAAATCTATACTCGATGTCAACAAATTTCTCTTCTTCAGACTCGTTTTTCTTGCCATTGCTAGTCTACATTTTATATCCTCTCTACTTCGACAATCATCAGTTATTTTGCTCCCCAAATACCAGAACTCATCTACTACTTCGTTTCATTTCCTAATCTAATTCCCTTAGCATCACCTGATTTTATTCGACTGCATTCCGTTATCGTCGTTTTGCTTTTGTTGATCATCTTATATCCGCCTTCCAAGACACTGTCCATTCCGTTCAGCTGCTATTCCAGGTCCTTTACTGCTTGACGCAATTACAATGTCATCGGCAAACCTCAAAGTTTTTATTTCTTCTGCGTGGATTTTAATTCCTACTCCAAATTTTTCTTTAGTTTCCTTTACTGCTTGCTCAATATACATACTGAAAAACATCTGGGATAGGCTACAACCCTGTCTCACTCCCTTCCCAACCTCTGCTTCCCTTTCATGCCTCTAGATTCTTATAACTGCCATCTGGTTCTTGAACAAATTGTAAATAGCCTTTCGATCCCTGTATTTTACCCCTGCCACCTTCAGAATTTGAAAGAGTATTCCAGTCAACATTGTCAGAAGCATTTCTCTAAGTCTACAAATGCTAGAAACGTAGGCTTACCATTCCTTAATCTTTCATCTAAGAAGTCATAGGGTCAGTATTGCCTCATGTGTTACAACATTTCTACGGAATCCAAACTGATCTTCCCCGAGGTCGGCTTCTACCAGTTTTTCCATTCGTCTGTAAAGAGTTCGCGTTAGTGTTTTGCAGCCGTGACTTATTAAACTGATAGTTCGTTAACTTTCACACCTGCTTTCTTTGGGATTGGAATTATATTCTTCTTGGCTTTTGAGGGTATTTCCCCTGTCTCATACATCTTGCTCACCAGATGGCAGTTTTGTCAGGGCTGGCTCTCCCAAGGCCGTCAGTAGTTCCAATGGAATGTTGTCTACTCCCGGGGCCCTGTTTCGACTCAGGTCTTTCAGTGCTCTGTCAAACTCTTCACGCAGTATCATATCTCCAATTTCATCTTCAGTTACGTCCTCTTCCATTTCCATAACATTTCCCTCAAGTACATCGGCCTTGTATAGACCCTCTATATACTCCTACCACCTTTCTGCTTTCCTTCTTTGCTTGGAACTGGGTTTCCATCTGAGCTCTTGATATTTGTACAAGTGGTTCTCTTTTCTCCAAAGGTATTTTTAATTTTCCTGTAGGCAGTATCTATCTTACCCCTATTGATATATGCCTATACGACCTTAAATTTTCCCTCTAGCCATTCCTGCTTAGCCATTTTGCACTTCCTGTCGGTCTCATTTTTGAGACGTTTGCATTCCTTTTTGCCTGCCTCATTTACTGCATTTTTATATTTTCAAGTCAATATCTCTTTTGTTACCCAAGGATTTCTACTATCCCTCATCTTTTTACCTACTTGATCCTCTGCTGCCTTCAATATTTCATCCCTCAACTCTATCCATTCTTCTATTATACTTCTTTCCCCCCATTCATGTCAATTGTTCCCTTATGCTAGCCCTGAAACTCTGTACAACCTCTGGTTTAGTCAGTTTATCCAGGTCCCGTCTCCTTAAATTGCCACCGTTTTGCAGTTTCTTCGTTTTTAATCTACAGTTCCTAACCAACAGATTGTGGGCAGGGTCCACATCTGCCCCTGGAAATGTCTTAAAATTTAAAACCTGGTTCCTAAATCTGTCTTACCCTTATACAGTCTCTGAAACCTTCCAGTATCTACACGCTTCTTCCGTGTATACAACCTTCTTTCATGATTTAAAAAAAAGTGTGGGGTCACCGCCAGACACCACACTTGCTAGGTGGCAGCCTTTAAATCGGCCGCGGTCCGCTAGTATACGTCGGACCCGCGTGTCGCCACTGTCAGTGACTGCAGACCGAGCGCCGCCACGCGGCAGGTCTAGAGAGACTTCCTAGCACTCGCCCCAGTTGTATAACCGACTTTGCTAGCGATGGTTCACTGACAAATTACGCTCTCATTTGCCGATACCATAGTTAGCATAGCCTTCAGCTACGTCATTTGCTACGACTTAGCAAGGCGCCATTATCATTTGCTATTTATCTTGTGATGCATGTACCGTCACACCGATGTTCACCAATTATGGATTAAAGTATTCCAGATTCTACGTACCTTTTTTTTTTTTTTCTAGTCTCAAGACACTGTCCTGTTCCAGATCTCACGCCATCCTGCCTGAGCTTAAACGCGTGCCTTTCGGCTACCCGTCACAGTGGATTGGCTGTCTTGCCAGTCAACAACAAAAAGTGTTAGCTATGATCAAGTTATGCTCTGTGCAAAATTCTACCAGGCGGCTTTCTCTTTCATTCCTTATCTCTATTCATTATTCACCTGCTACCTTTCCTTCTGTTCCTACTATCGAATTCCAGTCCCCTGTGGCTATTAAATTTTCGTCTTCCTTCACTATCTCAATAATTTCTTTTATCTCATCCTACATTTCTTCAATTTCTTCATCTGCGTAACCAGTTGGCATATAAACTTGTACTACTGTGGTAAGTGTAGGCTTCGCATCTCTCTTGGCTACAATAATGCGTTCACTGTTTGTAGTAGCTGACCCATGCTCCTATTTTTTATTCATTATTAATCCTACTCCCGCATTACCCCTATCTGATTTTGTTTTTATAACCCTGTATTCACCTGACCAGAAGTCTTGCTCCTCCTGCCACCGAACTTCACTAATTCCCACTACATCTAACTTATCCATTCCCTTTTTAAATTTTCTAACCTACCTGCCCGATTAAGGGATCTGACATTCCACGCTCCGACCCGTAGAACGCCAGTTTTCTTTCTCCTGATAACGACGTCCTTCTGAGTAGTCCCCGCCCGGAGATCCGAATGGGGGACTATTTTACCTCCGGAATATTTTACCCAAGAGGACGCCACCATTTAACCATACAGTAAAGCTGCATGCCCTCGTGAAAAATTACAGCTGTAGTTTCCCCTTGCTGTCAGCTGTTCGCAGTACCAGAGAGGCAGCTGCTCATGTTGATTCGGGTTTCGTAATGGAGATGATGCATGTACTTCAAAAACAAGAGTACCCATCCCGAGCAGTTAGCATTGATTGGGCCTCCACAGCAGCACTGAGACTGCCAGATTGCCACTCTTTGTACTGGGAAGTGGACCATCTCCTCTCTGGTAATGGGGCCAATGTGACATTCAGACGCAGTGTGTATGGAGGTCTGTCGAAGCGAGGTGGTTGTCTGACCTAAACCAACATTGGAATCGAGGTGAGTCGGTCAACTCGTAAAATCAAATTGGGATGGCAAACTATCCAAATGTGCGAAACTTCCTGGCACAGTAAACCTGTGTGCCGGACCGAGACTCGAACTCGGGACCTTCACCTTTCGTGGGAAAAAGCTCTACCAACTGAGCTACCCAAGCACGACTCACGCCCCGTCTTCACAGCTTTACTTCTGCCAGTACCTCGTCCCCTACCTTCCAAAGGTTCGCAGAAGGGCTTCTATAAAGTTTGGAAAGTAGGAGACGAGGTATTGGCAGAAGTAAAGCTGTGAGGACGGGGCGTGAGTCGTGAGTCGTGACCGCGAAATGCAAAGGTGCCGAGTTAGTCTCGGTCCGGCACACAGTTTTAATCTGCCAGGAAGTTTCATATCAGCGCACAGTACGCTGCAGAGTTAAATCTTTCTGTATGTAACCAACCGGCTCTGTAACTTTCCACGACATGTTGTATGGCAGTACCATGATTGAACTGTGACGGCAGTATATGGAACTGATACGCCACATTGCGCTGTGCAGATGTGTACGCTCTGGACAGAAATGCAGTATTTCCATGGCAACATGTCTGCTGTAGTATTAATTGCAGGTATCTCATAAACAGCATTGACCAAATTGACTAGTCTGAAAGGTACTTCCCGTCGACAGTATGTGTGTGCGCCAGCTGATCAGTTGATATACAGAATAATCAAAGGACAGGATACGTGTTGCTAATGCTGAGGTGTCGAGTAGGAACAGGGTGTATCTCATTATGCTAGAGACTAAGATCCTTACTCCAAACGGCATAGTTATGATGAAAAATTTCTAATTTTGCTAGTATTAAATTTCTCATTTTGATCACACGTAATCTGGATTTAGCCTGGAAGTCAATCCATAATTGACATTCGAACTATTTTTGGATTTCTGAAACATAAAAGATTTTGTTGTAATGAAATCTTTTTGGGAAGGCAACAGTCAATCGCCAACAAGATCAGTTGAAAATTCCCAAGGATCTTTTATAGTATTCTCCTGTATTGTATTTTTGATTCAAAATCCACTACACAAAGGTGAGCATTTATCATCTGGAGGTCTGGAGTTACACCTTTGATGTATTGAACAACTTCAATAGTGTCCTTGTGTGGAAAATACAAGCACTCAACTTTTAGTCATGAAAATATGCGTGGTGCCGTCCATTCTGCATTGCTCATCCACTTACAGTAAAGTGCATTTTAGTAATCTGGTGTTTTGCTGTGATGTCACTATTTTGGTGTTACCAAACTGCACGATGGAGGAATGTTCTAATTTTCAAACTAATACATAGCAAAATGCCTCTGTGTAGTCCCTCTGATACGATTTCAACAGATAAGTGTTGAAGGAAACCCATATGCTCTCGCTGTTACTTGCTGGATACGGAAAATGTTCTATTTAACCTGTATCATACGTCACACCTACAACACACGCTGCAGGTTGACAGCTTTGATGATACTCTGAAGCAAACTACTACTCACAACTGTGTAGTTATACTAATAAACGATTATATAACCCATGAATTGTGACAACCTGAACATCGGAATGTGGATCGACTGCCATGAAGGGCAACATTTCAAATGCATGAAAGAATTTCAGACCTGCAAGATGTACATTTATTTTTGTGGGTCGTAGTTGTGAAAGTAAGAAAATCCTTTTCCAAATGTGTGATTTTGGGGAGAGGGCTTGTAAAGTTAATGCATGGCCACAGTCTTCTGACTTTCATGTTATCCTCTGTTTCTGCTTCATGGACTAGACATAAATGTAGAAAATGTTCTGTCATGATGTTTTACATTATGGCATGTGGTTTTATCTTTCACACTGGTTAACCAATTCGTACGTTTTAATGAAAGAAAACTGCAAAGAGCGGTCGTTCTGTTTCTCAGGCCTGTCGAATTTTACTAGTTACACTTCTTTGTCGCCCTCTCCTTTGGTTGATATTTTGCAATGTAGCCTCAATTATGGACTGTCTGCATCTGAAGAACCATCAGCATTAGCCATATCGTCCTGAGTTTTGAAGACCACAGCAGATTATGGTCAAAATTAGAAATTTCGACTTCACCTGCACTTTGGTCAAAGGATCTTGGCCCATTTTGTGCTGTAGATGCAGTGAGAAAGTTGTAAACTATACTGATAAAAATTACTAAATAGTTGACACTTCACACATTGGAGCCGCCCCCTGCGGGTCTGGGGGTTAGAATAGGCCCGAGGTATTCCTGCCTGTCGTACAAGGCGACTAAATGGAGTATCACACATTTCGGCCTTTGTGATGGTCCCCTCTAGGGATTTGACCTCCATTCTTCAAAATTTTCCCGAAGAGCAAGCCAATTGGGAAAAGGCGCCTTACAAAGTGCATCGTATCCGTTGTGCATTGTATCCGTTGTGCATTGATACCTTTAGCCCACTTTCTCACTGTCGCATTGCAGTCCTGTCCATTCTCTCTTGGGTGAGGACACCTTCCTGGATGCTTTTTCCTCCATGCACTATGCAGTGTTGATTTGTGCGTCGACAATGACCAGTGACTTCTTTGCACCTGATACCCAGCACGGTAGCTAGTCCATTGTGGTAGGGCTGCCATGTACCCTGTTGGTTGTAGCCCCTTGACCACACAGGGATTGCTCTGCTGATGACTGCGCCGTTAGCTGCTCACGTATGCCAAAGGGTAGATGCCCATCTCCATGGGGCATTGGGACTCGTGGCAATGGCCATTCTGCCAGGTGGCCTTAACTGTGGCTGGGTGGCTCCCATGGGGAGGGCTCCTGGTTGGTGGCATCAGGGTGGATGACATGCAGTGAATTGTAGTCCGTCATCTCTTGCTGGTGATGAAACACCAACAGTCTCTAAGCAATCACGAGCTCAATTCAGTGCACAGAAGTACGACCCCAAATCGTTCCCCTCCCTGGCCTCACCATGGGAGGAGTGTCAGGCTGGCAGCGGATCGTATTTGCCCCGGTACCTTGTATGTTTGAGAGCTGATGGGGAATATTTCATGACGAAGCCTCAGTTTTTTGTTGAGCATTTAGAGGACAAGTTCGGGGAGGCGAAGGACTTGGCCAAAATGATATAGGTCAGTCTCTATCAAACAGCACCCTCTGCCCAGTCACGAAGGTTGCTCGCTTGTGACAAGTTGGGTGATGTTTCTGTAACCATCACGCCCCATAAGAGCTTAAATATGGTCCATGGTATCATATATCACAGACCTTCTGTAGTCAGACGTGAGCTGTGCGCCAATTTAGAGCGGCGAGGTGTAAATTTTGTCCGGCGTGTCCACTGGGTCCGAAGGATGATCAAGCTGCCACTGGTGCCTTCATCTTGGCCTTTGGGGGTGATACATTCCCTGAGAAGATCAAAGTGATGGTCTACCGGTGTGATGTAAAGCCCTATATCCCTCTGCGGAAGTGGTGTTTTAAGTACTGGAAGTTGAGCCATATGTCTTCCCGCTGTACCTCATGCGTCACATGCCAAGATTGCAGATGCCCGTCATATCCCAATACTCCATGTGCCCCCCCTTCTATGTGTGTCAACTGTGGAGAGCACCATTCGCCTTGCTTGTCTGACTGCAGGATTCTCCAGAAAGAAAGGAAAATCATGGAGTAAAAGACCCTGGACAGACTGACCTACACTGAGGCTAAGATAAAATTTGAACGCCTGCATCCCGTGCATATGACATAGTCCTACGCTGCGACTACAACAGTTCTGACACCATCAGTTCCACCAACCCAGGTCACTTCTCAGAGCCAGAAGACTACACTTGCCCCCTTGATTGTGGGGCAAATTTCCCTCCCTGTTGCTCCTGCACCACCTACTTTGGGAGCAATGCCCCCAACCATCAGGGACATCCATCCCCACTTTCAAGCTGGAGAAGCGTAAATCTTCAGCTTCTCTCGTTATGAAGGGGCCCCTTGGGTCACTCCCTTCCCAGGTTTCTTCTAGTGGGAAAGACGACACGCGCCAGTGGCTGAAGAGCCCAAAAGCAGCTGGTCATAGGGCTCCAAACTCATCCTCAGTCCCAGAAACTGAGCCAGTGAAGTCCTCCCAGCCAGGGAAACCCATAAAGCAGCAAGAGAAATCCAAAAAGAAAACCCCTAAGACCAAGGACCACTGCTACCTACAAGCTCTGCAGCTGAGGATGGAGTGGAGATTTTGGCGTCCACTGAGGACCTAGGTCTCGCCAGACCGTGACACACACCACCTGGCTGAGCTACGGCAACTTTTAAGCTTTACACCTGCTATCTGCATTGCGCTCCAGGAAACCTGGTTGCCAGCAATGCCGACTCCCCTCCCTCCGCAGCTATAAGGGATATTACAGGAACCATAGTGACTATAATAGTGTCTGGTGGAGTTTGCTTTTATGTCCTAAACTCTGTCTGTAGTGAACATGTGCCCCTTCAAACCCGTCTTGAAGCTGTGGCTGTCAGAATGATGCAGGATGTTGTGGATTGGCAGGAGGGCCAACCCACTAATGTAAGAGGAAGGCGAAAGGCACGCGTTTAAGCTCACACAGGCTGGCGTGAGGTCTGGAACAGGACAAGGAATTTAGACTTCAGAAAAAAGAGGTAACTGGTGGAATACTTAACTTTAATCCATTAATGTTGAACGTAGCTCTTGTCTGTACATTCTTTACAATATCAATAGCAACTGATAATGGCGCCTTGCAAGGTCGTAGCAAATGACGTAGCTGAAGGCTATGCTATCGTCTCGGCAAATGAGAACGTATTTTGTCAGTGAACCATTGCTAGCAAAGTCGGTTGTACAACTGGGGCGAGTGCTAGGAAGTCTCTAGACCTGCCGTGTGGCGGCGCTCGGTCTGCAATCACTGATAGTGGCGACACGCGGGTCCGACGTATATTAACGGACCATGGCCGATTTAAAGGCTACCACCTAGCAAGTGTGGTGTCTGGATGTGACACTACACAGGAAATAAACTGTCTGCAATGAATATCTTCCTCCAGATGGTGCAGTACCCCTGAATGTATTAACTGCACTGATTGCTCAACTCCTTTTCTACTTTTGGAAGATTTTAATGCCCATAATCCCTTGTGTGGTAGTATCATGCTTATTGGCGGAGGCAGAGATGTCGAAATTTTCCTGACGCAATTCGACCTCTGCCTCTTAAATACTGGGGCCACCACACATTTCAGTGTGGCTCATGGTAGTTACTCGGCCATTGATTTATCAATCTGCAGCCCAGGACTTCTCCCATCTATCCACTGGAGAGCACATGACGACCTGTGTGGTAGTGACCACGTCCCCATCTTCCTGTCACTGCCCCAGCGTCAGGCAATGGACGCCTGCCCAGATGGGCTTTGAACAAGGCGGACTGGGGAACTTTCACCTCTGCTGTCACTGCTGAATCTCCCCCACACGGTAACATAGATGTGATGGTTGCGCAGGTGACGAGCACAATTGTTTCTGCGGCAGAAAACGCGATCCCACGCTCTTTAGGCTGCCAGAGGCGTACGGCAGTCCGCTGGTGGTCGCCGGAAGTCGCTGAAGCAATTAAGGAATGTTGGCGAGCTCTACAGCGGCATAAGTGGCAATCTTCCCTGGAGCACCTCATAGCCTTTAAACGGCTCCGTGCCCACGTTCGCCAACATATCAAATGATGGAAGCAGGAGTGCTGGAAGAGATACGTCTCGCCCATTGGGTGCCATACATCACCTTCCCAACTCTGGGCAAAGATCAAACGTCTTTCCGGGTACCAGGCCCCAACAGCTGTCCCCGGTGTTACCATAAATGGCGAGTTATGTACCGACACAAACGCGATTGCCGAGTACTTTTCTCGAGCCTCTGCATTGGAGAGCCTTTTGCACTCAGTGGCTGGAAGGGAACGTCCTCTCATTCACTTCACGCTGCAGTAAATTCTATAACGCCCCATTTACAGAGTGGGAGCTCCTCAGTGCCCTGACATAGCTCCTGGTCCTGATCGCATCCACAGCCAGATGATCAAACATCTCTCATCTGAATACAAGTGACATCGTCTTGTCATCAACTGGATCTGGTGCGATGGCGTCTTTCCATCGCAATGGCGGGAAAGCACCATCATTCTGGTGCTCAAACCCAGCAAAACACGCTTGATATGGATAGCTATCAGCCCATCTGCCTCACCAACGTTCTTTGTAAGCTGCTGGAACGTATGGTATGTCGGCAGTTGGGTCGGGTCCTGGAGTCACGTGGCCTTCTGGCTCCATGTCAGGGTGGCTTCTGCCAGGGTTGCTCTACCATTGATAATCTTGTGTCCATCGAGTCTGCCATCCGAACAGCGTTTTCCAGATGACAGCACCTGATTGCCATATTTTTTTGACTTCTGTAAAGCATACGACGCGACTTGGAGACATCATATCGTTGCCACATTGTACGAGTGGGGTTTCCGGGGACCACTCCCGATTTTTATCCAAAACTTCCTGTCGCTCCATACTTTCCATGTCCAAGTTGGTGCCTCCCATATTTCCACCCAATCCAGGAGAATGGAGTCCCGCAGGGCTCCGTATTGAGTGTCTCTATTTTTAGTGGCCATTAAGTCTAGTAGCAGGTGTTGGGCCCTCCGTCTCGCCTTCTCTGTATGCAGACGACTTCAGCATTTCGTACTGCTGCTGAGCGGCGCTTCCAGGGAGCCATCCACAAGGCTGGCCTGTAGTCCACGGCTTCCAGTTTTCAGCTGGAGAGTAGTTTGTCGTGCACTTCTGTCAGCATCGTACCGTTTATCCAGAACCCGCTGTTTACCTTAATGATGATCCACTCACTGTAGTAGAGACATATCAATTCCTAGGACTGGTTTTCGACGCTCGATTGACTCGGCTCCATCATCTTCGTGAGCTTAAGCAGAAGTGCTGGCAGCTCCTCAAAGCCCTGTGTTGCCTGAGCAACAAGACTTGAGGTGCACATTCCTCTACACTGCTGCAGCTCTACAGAGCCCTTGTGCAATGCCAAATTGACTACCGGAGTGTGGTTTATGGTTCGGCAGCGCCTTCAGCATTGCATTTACTCAACCCTATGAACCACTGTGGTGTTAGATTAGCGAGAGGAGACTTTAGGACGAGTCCGGTGACCAGCGTACTGGTGGAAGCTGGTGTCCCTCCACTGCAGATCAGACGTGCGCAGCTGCTCGCCAGCTACGCAGCACACATTCATAGTTCCCCTGAGCATCCGAATTGTCTCCTTTTTCCCACCCGCGGCAGTCCATCTCCCGCATCGGCGGCCCAGATCGGGGCTAACGATTACAGTTCGTGTGCGGTACCTTCTCACCGAAATGGAGTCCCTTCCCTTTACCAACTACTTGCAGTCTGTTCACGTAAGCCTCCATAGTGTACGCCTCGGCCGCAGCTTGGTCTGGACCTTTTGCAGGGCCCTAAGGACTCCGTTAACCCTGCCGCTCTCTGGTGTCATTTCCTCTCTTCTTGACGTGTTCTAGGGCTCTGAGGTGGTTAACACCGACGGCTGAATGGCTGATGGTCACGTAGGCTTCGCATGTGGTCATGGAGGACATGTTGAGCAGCACTCCTTGCCAGTTGGCTGGAGTGTTTTCACTGCAGAGCTGGCGGCCATATCTCGTGCTCTTTAGTACATCCGCTCATGTCCTGGCGAGTCATTTCTCCTGTGTACTGACTCGCTGAGCAGCCTACAAGCTATCGACCAGTGCTACCCTCGCCACCCTCTGGTAGCGTACATTCAGGAGTCTGTCTATGCCATGGAACAGTCCCGCTCTTCCGTGGTGTTTGTGTGGACCCCAGGACACGTCAGAATCCCGGCAACGAACGTACCGACAATCTGGCCAAATAGGAGACGCGGAAGCCGCTTCTAGAGATAGGCATCTCTGAAGTTGACCTGCGTTCTGTCTTACATCGCAGGGTTTTCCGGCTTTGGGAGACGGAATGGCGTAACAGCATGCACGACGACCTGCGTGTCATTAAGGAGACTGAGTGTGTGGAAGTCTTCCATGCAAGCCTCTCGCAGGGAATCAGTTGTCCTCTGCCGGCTCCGCATTGTCCATACGTGGCTAACGCACGGTCACCTACTCCGTCGCGAGGACCCACCTCAGTGTCGCTGTGGCTCCCAAATGACGGTCGTCCACCTCTTGCTGGACTGCGCACTTCTAGCCGCTCTGCGGCAGACTTTTAACTTTCCCAGCACCCTGCCTTCGATGTTGGGCGACAATACCTCCACAGCAGCTTCAGTTTTACGTTTTATCCCCGAGAGTGGGTTTTATACTTCTATGTAGGTTTTAGCGCATGTCCTTCGTCCCTCAGTGTCCTACACCCTAGTGCTTTTAGGGTGGAGGTTTTAATGTGCTGCAGAGTGGCTGGCTTTCCCTTTTTATTCTCGTGGTTGGCCAGCCACTGTAATCTGCTTTCACGTTTTACTCTCTTCTGTTTCTAGCGTCTTTTCTTGTCTTCCTTTGTTCCTTTTAGTGTTGCCTTCCCTTCGTTTTTTGTGGCTTTTCCTTTCCGTTTTGTGTTATGTCTCGTCTATTTTATTCTCACACTTGTGCCATTGTTTTATTAGGAACAAGGGACCGATGACCATGTAGTTTGGTCCCTTCTCCCACCTTTAAACCAACCAACCAACACATTCGAACTGGTTTTCTTCAATTGGAGTGCTCAACATTATGCCTGGAGTGTTCACTGTTGCCGAACTACAATAGTACTTTGTCAGTTCATTTCCAGTAATCTTTGTCCGGCTTTTTTCTTGATGTGTGTAGATCTCAATCCTGGATTTGGCCTATTATTTTGTATTCCATCACATGTGATAACACCAACCAACTATCGTACGTGTGCGGGAGGGGGGGGGGGGGGGGGCTCCGGCACACGTACGATGCTAATGAAATACACAAGTTTCATACACAGCACTAACCACGCCATTGGAGTCTTCTACACAAGATGTCATTTGGCGATGTGTAAAAGTTACAATTACAGAGGCTGGTTTGCTTTAGATAAGCTTGCCACATTATGCGAAGTTCGATTTTTAAAGGGTACCATACATTAATCATTGACTGGGTCGCCATAGTCAGATATAACCAGACACCATGTAGTAGTGTAGCACAGAGGTTAGCGTAAAAACTGAGATGTGAAAGTCCATAGGTTCGAACCCCGCAAAATACAGCAAAATTTTATTTCTAAGTCTGATCGAGACTTTATTTGTTCTATTAAGTTAATTATTTTGTCATTGTCACTGTCGTATTGACTTTGTTTTGTCTAATTTTTCTGTCATTCTTTCTTCGTTTGGAATCTGCTTGTGTCGCCTATAATCTGAAACAAAGTGCCAACCAGGACTGCTCATTGATTGGTAACAGGGCAGCTCGTGTAGTCAATGAGAGGATAATTTCATGTAGCCAATGATAGCGAGAAACAACAATTTGATTTTAGCGATAATACTAAAAATTTTCTGTCCCCAGTTCGCTCACAGATACTAGCCTGAAACGCCGTGAACAAGCGGTCGTTATTTTAGTTCTGCCACGTACTGTTGGCCACCTGCTGGTAACGGGTCAGGCTTGCAAGTGAGCGACAGTTTGTAGCTTGGCTGCAGTTTATCGAACATGGGCCGGTCTGGGCTGGAGCGTACGCCATTAAGTAGTGGTTTTGACTTCGTACGTATGTACTGTTTGTGTTTCCATTTCTCTTTGATTTATAAATGTGTAGCTATGGTGTTCTTTTAATAATTGACAAAGGTCTTTTTAGGCACTTATGGGTTTTATTGTTCTGAAGGTGTAATTATCTACGCCGAAACCAGGGGTAACACCACTAGGCGCTTTTTCGCAGTCTAGGCGGGTTTTTAGTTTTTAATATATTAACCAACGATTGCTGACGCGCTGCGATGTTGAAGGTTCTTAGAAAGTAACTATTACTAAAGCTAATAAGCGAAGAGCGTAAATCTTTTGTCAGAGTAAAATACTTTTCAAATTAGTCTTCGGTAGCTGAGTCTAATAACTATATCAATAAGAAAAGCTTACGTTACTTTGTATGTAAGAAGTGCAACCATGGGAAGTTGCTGCTAACATAGGTCATTGCCACATGCAGATCTACATATATACTCAGATAGCCACCAAACGGTGTGTGGCTGAGGCGCAGCTCGCGCCCAAGTCGTATTCTCCCCCCTCCCCACCCCTTCTGTTCCACTCGCGGATCGCACGAGGGAAAAACGACTGACCATTTCAATGGTCATCATTGCGAAAGTGGAAAGTTGGTGGTAATAGTATATGCTCTACATCCTCGGCGAAGATCGGATTCCGGAATTTAGTGAGCAGCCTCTTCCGTTTAGTGCGTCGTCTATCTGCAAGTGTGTCCCACTTCAAACTTCGTTTGATATTTGTAACACTCACGCGATGACAAAATGTACCGGTCACGAATCTTGCCGCTCTTCTTTGGATCTCTTCATTCTCTTGAATGAGACCCAACTGGTAAGGCTCCCATACAGACGAAAAATACTGACTGGACAAACTAACGTATTGTAAGCAATTTCCTTTGTTGAAGGACTGCATCGCTTCAGGATTCTACCAATAAACCGCAATCTAGAGTTCGCCTTGCCCGCTACTTCTGTAATCTGATCATTCCATTTGAGATCATTTCGAATAGTCACACCCAGATACTTGACGGATGTTACTGCTTTCAAGGACTGGGCATTTATTTTGTACTCTTACATTAATGGGGACTTTCGCCTTGTTATACGCAGTAGGTTACACTAATATTGAGAGATAACTGCCAGTCATTACACTATGCATTTATTTTCTGCAAATCCTCATTGATTTGTTCACAACTTTCGTGTGATACTACTTTACTGTAGACTACAGCATCATCACCAAAGTAATTCGCATTCAAACTTTCCTCCTCCCCACATCTTTCGTTATTGGTTGTGACAGGTTTGGCGAGATACCCTCCTCGCAGCTACCGAATGCGATATCACTTAAAGATCGAAATGGGATATTAAATATGAAGAATGAAAGAGAGAAAGACGTCAACGAAAATCAGGCCTGATGTCTGTCTTCTACTTCTAACAATCCCTGCGTATCTGAGGTGTCCAGAAGCAAAATGCAGTGAGTGCACTAGAACATTTTTTTCAGGAAACGCAAAAAACTTCTTACTTCATATGAAAGATATTCGAAATTCTTTTTAATCGTAGATTTATGCTTACCAAAGGAGTTTATTTCTGACAATCCCTGAAAAATTTGGCTTTTATTTTGCCAGTAATTACCTAAAATAATTTGATTTCACTGAGTTTTGCCTCTGTTCCCGGGGATCTACGGAGTTATGCCTCTGTAGAGATCGATGAGCATATATTATCATTACATAAAAACACACACACCTTAATAGTGTTACGAAAGATTTAATGACTAAAACTGAATGTGATTACAAAGTTGTTGTGGTCTTCAGTCCTGAGACTGGTTTGATGCAGCTCTCCACGCTACTCTATCCTGTGCAAGCCTCATCTCCCAGTACCCACTACAGCCTACATCCTTCTGAATCTGCTTAGTGTTTTCATCTCTTGGTCTCCCTCTACGATTTTTACCCTCCACGCTGCCCTCCAACACTAAATTGGTGATCCATTGATGCCTCAGAACATGTCCTACCAACCGGTCCCTTCTTCTAGTCAAGTTGTGCCACAAACTCCTCTTCTCCCCAATCCTATTCAGTACCTCATTAGTTACGTGATCTACCCATATAATCTTCAGCATTCTTCTGTAGCACCACATTTCGAAAGCTTCTATTCTCTTCCTGTCTAAACTATTTATCGTCCATGTTTCACTTCTACACATGGCTACACTCTACAAATACTTTCAGAAATGACTTCCTGACACTTAAATCTATACTCGATGTTAACAAATTTCTCTTCAGAAACGCTTTCCTTGTCATTGCCAGTCTACATTTTATATCGTCTCTACTTCGACCATCATCAGTTATTTTGCTCCCCAAATAGCAAAACTCCTTAACTACTTTGTCTCATTCCCTAATCTAATTCCCTCAGCATCGCCCGACTTCATTCGACTACATTCCATTATCCTCGTTTTGCTTTTGTTGATCATCTTATATCCTCCTTTCAAGACGCTATCCATTCCGTTCAACTGCTCTTCCAAGCCCTTTGCTGTCTGACAGAATTACGTCATCGGCGAACCTCAAGGTTTTGATTACAAGGTATGACACTAAACAATAGTTTGAAAGTAGTTAATACGTCACAAGCTTTAAAGTCCCGCCCGTCCCCTCTAAATTACAGTGTCAACTCATTCCTCTGGATGAATCTTCATCTGCATTGTTCCCAGCTGTCTGACAGTGGATTACATTCTTGTAGAAAGCGAGATTTTCCTTTTTTACCAAGTGTGCCCGAAATGCTTTTTGAGCAGGAAATCAAAATCCCTCGCTTCAGCTTCCTTTAAGGCTCTTCCAATTCTGATAACGTTTGGCTCCATGGACGAGATGACTATCTCGTCTGCATATCCCTCTTCCTTCACCAGTTTCCATTCTATGAGCCACTTCCCCTCTTGCTGGTGCTTCTCTTTGTTTACTTCTGGTGAACAGAACCCCTTTTACAGGGGCAAATCTGAAGTGCCACTGACGAGGTGGCTTAAAGACACCAGCAACTGCAGCCTTCCAACACAGATATCTATTCCTAATTGCAAAACTATTCCGTGATCCTCAAACACTTCATTGTATTCACTCGGTGAACTTTTGTTTGGCCAAAAATTGTCGGATGGTAGAAACGAATGTTCAACCATTCGATAAAATATCTTCACTCGTTTCACGTAGACAGGAGCTTCTCGTGTTAGCCAATAGCACAGCATACCCAACATCGTTTGGTTTTTGTTTTGCCCTCCACAACTGACATCAGTCGGATGGTAGTTACGTCTGTAGATGTTAACCTGTGATGTACACAAGACACAATTTCATTGGATCCCTTCGCAAAGTCTGTTTCTTTCCATGTGTATATAAATGTTCTTGTTTTGCAATGAACCAGATGGTCCTTGACAGATTGTAAAATTATACGTGTATAATAAGCACTCTGATCTTGCAGTTTAGGCAGTGGAAGAGTTTTCTAGCAGTCAAATGTCAGGGTTATTTCACCATTGTCCTCAACTTCCAGTATATCATAAAAAGCATTTGCCTTAGCTTTGTATAAAGCAAGTTCTGTTAACTCTTGTTTCTTCACCTCATGTCCAGTTGTTCGGGTTAATTGCTGTATTTGTTCTAAACTGATGCACACTGAGCAACAGTCGGTTTCCGGGGAAGCGAAACTGATATCAGATATAAAAATAAATCTGAAAAACTCGTATGTAACTTTATCCACAGTTTTCTCTGGATCCGCATTAAACATTTTGCAAAGCTTTGCGATCGATAATTCACTGGACATAGTCTACTAATGTTTTTTCCACAGCAGTAGCGTGTGATTGCACTGGTTTCAGCTTCTCAAACTTCTTAACCACACCCCGTTTTCCTTGATAAATATTCGCCATTCGGTCTCCACCTCGTCTTTCAATTGGAGCTTCTGTCTGTAAGTACCGTGTACAGACTCTTTGTATTCTCGCTGTTGATATGCCAAGAACTCTAGTAAATATCTTTTGGCGCACGCGCAATTGCTGAGTTAGGTTACTGCTTTCAGAATGGGCAAATAGTATCTGATTGAAGCTTTTGTTTGTACTGGAATCTGCTGCTTCAATGCGACGCCTCCTCGGAGATTAGACTGTGTGTGTGTGTGTGTGTGTGTGTGTGTGTGTGTGTGTGTGTGTGTGTGTGTGTCCTGTTTAATTTTGTCTGCAACTTTATAAAAGGCCCGGTGTGATCTCCTTATATTCTGCATTGATACTCTTGCATACTGGTATACTGATGAAGCTGCATGCTTGCAATGGGTACGAACTGGAAATCCACTTGCGGAATATCTACCAAAGAACAGTACTAATAAGAAGCTAGGATAATGCACTAAAAAATCATATACTGTACTAAGTTTTCCTAAACAAATGATTATATAATCAGTGATGCACTGTTCAATCACGAAAATCGTTCCTGTCTGCAGCCATATAAAATGACTATAGTTTACGTTAACATAAACCTAAAACATCGCAGTGTAACTTACTGTTTACAGAAATGTTCGTTATGTTATTTCCATGCAGTGAAATAGCATAAAATACTGGGGTTGAGGACTAAATCTTAACTATGTGTTTCGTTTTGTTCCTCTTCCAGCCAGAAGGAATGGCAGACTTTTACGACCTTTTTCTTTTGTAACTGATTGTACATGGCTTCTATCAGTAGCATCCATGATCATGGAGGAAATGATAAAGCACTCTTCGTATTTTATCCAGCAACAATGCCACAAACGTTCTCCATAACTCCCGAACAAGCCAAGCCAAGAGCGACGCGCCAATATGGCTAGGTAACAGTTGACGTGCAACTGTCTTTTCACATTAGTTTGCAGTAAGGACAACTTGACAAATTGCCACCCATAGGCTCAAACGTAAAGTTTATGAAGTAATAAGCTGGGAAGACTGTGTTATTCGGACAAAATACATAATGTATACAAAGAGTTTTGTATTTTCAAACCTTTTTAATAATGGCGCATGCTAAGGATACATAAAGTTCTACTTCTTTATCATACAATGGATTCACTCTTTTGCTTTGCAACTAGAAGTGGAAAGA
The DNA here is from genome assembly GCF_021461395.2 of Schistocerca americana. Classification (NCBI taxonomy): domain Eukaryota; kingdom Metazoa; phylum Arthropoda; class Insecta; order Orthoptera; family Acrididae; genus Schistocerca; species Schistocerca americana. The sequence goes on along the minus strand of NC_060121.1, from coordinate 28,862,761 downwards.
CAGTTTTGCATCTGTAGACGGTTTTCGAGGTACATTCTAGGGCAGAAAAAACCTGTTTTGTTCGTGTTTTAAGAGCGTAATCGATAGATGGCAGCACAGAGAACAAAATGGTGGCACCAACTCATTTTCGAGAAAATCCCCTGTTGCTTCAATTGCCACTTGTCACTGTTGCCAGACACTCTGTCGTAGGATTATATCCTGGGTTCACAGATGTAACCTCCACAATCTTTACACCACTGTATGCAAATGGTCTCACCTGGTCATGGCTGTTCATACTAAACTTAACTCCCACAATTTTTTAATGCCTTTGGGGTCCGTGGCAATCGGATGGTACATAAATTTCATAAGTGTTTTGTCATACAGACAAAACAACTGAATTTCAGATATTTGAGTGTCCTCGGCAGCTAGTCCGGTTCTTGTACAAGGCCTTGGAATGCTTAAATGTCGGCCTCGCAATGGGTTTCTGGTATCACGTGCGTTAGCCTTACACGTAATTTTGCGAATATTTTAATGTCAGTCTAAAAGTAAAACTAAAGAAAAACGTTCATATGAACATAGGTCTGCAAATGTTTAGTTACGGAGTTATGGCTAATAAGATTTTACCTGAAATTTAACAACTTCGCTAATACGAAGCCATCTCAAAACTATACGAGGTTAAAGCAAAGAAAGATTTATTTTGTTATTGGTCTGGTGACTCCAATAAATCATGTCCCAGACGTGTATCTGCAGTAGTTTTCCAAAACATTCAGAGGGGCAAAGAAGTAATTTCGTACAATTTGTAATTTATTAACTACTTGACCCAATTTCTTTCTCAAAATATAGACAAACAGAAGCTGTAGAGAATTTAATTTTCGAAAAATGATGGTAATAACGTTAACTGAATGTGTGTGAATGTCAGATAACCCGCTTTTGTTAATACCATGCCATACGTTAACTCACGTTCGAGCTGAAAACAAAACACAGTGTTAAGGGAGTTGTTCAGTGTACATACAATTTCTCAATAAATGTTCAAAAATGTCTCCACAGAGTTCAGTGCATTTAGCTGTACGTGTATGAACAGATTTTGTTGCTCGTTTCAGCTTCGCAGGGTGGTTCTTAATTTCGTATATTGCATTCATAAAAAGGGCAAGTAATGCAGATATACGCCTGGGACATGTTTCATTAGATTCACCAGACCAATAACAATATAAATGGAAATTGTGGTTCACTTTAACGCCGTATAGTTTTGCGATGGCTTAGCATTAGCAAAGTTGCTAAAATTCAGGTAAAATATTTTATTAGCTGTAACTCTGCAACTAAACATTTGCGAACCTATGCTCATGTAAACTTCCTCCTTTAGTCTTACTTGTAGAACAAGACATTAAAATGTCTGGATGTCTTCGTGAAGCACCTCGTATGATCAGTTCCGCAGGACTGCGTGGGTTGCCAGGAACTAAGATTTCTGAGGAAATGGGAGAGACTTTTAAAAAATCAGATTGTTGGAAATTTCTGAGCGTGTTGTTTGATACCAGCTTACATTGGCTGTGACCTGTAGGCTGAAAGGAACACCTGACAGATGTGAGACCTGTAAGGAAGAGGCCGGGTGCTGGTAGCCAATTCCTCTTTTAAGGACCTGGGCATCAACCTCGAGCAACTGAAACATCACCTTTGAATAATTAATGAATGACAGTGCTGATAAACATCTTAGGTTATTTGATTTTCAAACAGCTGAGCAGAACTGAATGTACAGACATTTCGCTCTTTACTTATTCCGATCAACACTAAATTGACACTATTTTTAGCGCAATGCAATCTGACTGACAAAAATCCCTACAAAATGAATCTCTCACAAAAATCTTCGTTCCTCGAACTACTGCAATACAGCGAGCGCCAATACTGTCAGCTAAATAAGATTCTAACTACTGAAGGCACTAACTACTGATAGGCATAGTCAGCAAATGAAAGATTTTGATAGAGAACAATCAATGTACTCACCTTAATAGTGTTCAAAGGTCATAATAAATATATCAGTTTGACATCCAGTCTTACAAATTTACTGTTTCTGGCGGACACACGTCCAGATCGTCCGCTCTCAAAACTCCATCTCTCTCCCCACATCCACCACTGCTGGCGGCTCACCTCCAACTGCCTAACACTACAATAGCGGATATTCCAACAATGCCAACCATCCACAGACTGCACACAGCACAGCCAGTGATTTTCATACAGAGCGCTACGTGACGTTAGCAACATCAAAACCTAAACCCCCCTACTTAAGCAACAATCGAGGCAGTGAGTAGTCACGGTCCTATCAAAGTGCTAGGGTGGATGTTACTACCAGGCGATAAAGGAAGAGTTTGAACTGAAAACAGTTGAAGTCTTGTTCTTGCATGTTCTTTCCTGATCTCTCAAACTGTATGACGAATATTTTGCCTCCGAAAATGATCGTGCTCACAGGAGGCTCGTCTTAATCTCGGGAGTCGTGTTCGTTACGGCATCCACCACGGCTTACCACTGTTTATAGTTCCCTCTACTGATGACCAATATTTTGTTCTACCTCCTCCGTTTGGAATGGAAGAACACGAACGAAATTGGGTTCTGAGTCTGATGGCACGATGGGATCTGGCATCGTGGTGTAGCATTCTACTGGGATTCCTTGTTTTTTCCCTCCTTTAACTGGAACACAGGAGGGCTTACCTGCTGTGGCGATAGGCTCTGAAGAAGAGCCGGCAGCCGTGGGTCGCGCAGGCCATGGCTCCTTCAGCCTCTGGCTGCTAGTTTTATAACAAAATTGTAAAGTAGAGGCAAATGAAACTACAGGTGTGTGCATATCCTGCCGTGCCGGGATAGTAACAAATTAGATTCCATTAGATGCCGAGGTGCTATTCCTATACAGTTGGAGAGCCTCAGCAATGCTTTTAGCTTTTAGCTTTTTGGGAATACCAAGTGTGATGTGGAACGATGGAGGATGGAAGCGTGCTAGGGTAGTCGGGGCGATTCTGCGAAACCACTATGACAGGGTGGCGTAGGGGTTAGGGTGTCTGCCTAGTGAACAAGGGGCCTGGGTTCGACTCCATCCATTCGTAAAAATTTTCATTCGCCACTTCAGTCGGCGTATATACATCACTAGTGTCAGAGGTATCTGGAACTGTATTTCATTTCAGTAAATTATCTTTCTTTAGTGGCTCTGTTGCTAATGTAGGCGTCTGGTTGTGCAACGTTGCATTTTGCCCTAAAGAAATATGTGAATCATAAAGGCCCACCCTAAGGTAAATTCGGTGATTGAATTTCTAAACACGTATCAAATACTAAACTGAATGATAGCGTAACAGGCTATTATGACAGGGATGTAGTGACAACTACAGAGGCTAATGTTATACACAGGCAGGGTAACAAATGTGATTTGAAACAGCAGTGCGGTCAGAGGAAGCAGAGCACGCACAGGCAGCAGGGAACATGTCACTCATTCAAACAACATTGACAGGAAACAATTCCTCAGTTTTAATAGTTGCTGTTGAATTGCTATTCGGACTGACTTCAATGTTCAGCACCAAAAGCAAATATGAAGTTGCAAATTGATGAGCTGAAATGACTGTCCAATCTAGTTGACCACACGCTAGCACTTCAGCACGCGGATGGCTTATAATATGCTGAAGCCTTACCCAGCCGAGAACAATGACCAAAAGGCGGCGATACGTGCTCTGCCTGCTCCCTCCTCAACTACCTCACGTCACAGGAATCCGTCATCAAGCGTTATTACCAGATGCCTGACAACCATTCCAAAGACAATACAAGTTTTCAAAATTCCAAATGTGTACAGTATACCTCTACATCTACACTCGGCAAGCCACCTGACGGTGTGGCGGAGGGTCTCCCTTCTATTCCAGTCCCGTAATGTTCGTGGAAAGGAGGATTTTCGGTATGCTTCTGTGAGTGCTCTAATCTCTGATTTTATCCTCACGGTCTCTTCGCGAGATATACGTAGGAGGGAGCAATCTACTGCTTGACTCTTCGGTGAAGGTATGTTCTCGAAACTTCAACAAAAGCCCGTACCGAGCTACTGAGCGTCTCTCCTGCAGAGTCTTCCATTGGAGTTTATCTACCATCTGCGTAACGCTTTCGCGATTACTGAAAGAACCTGTAACGAAGCGCGCTGCTCTCCGTTGGATCTTCTCTCTCTCTCAAATCAACCCTATCTGGTACGGATCCCACACTGCTGAGCAGTATTGAAGCAGTGGGCGAACAAGCGTACTGTAACCTACCTCCTTTCTTTTCGGATTGCATTTTCTTAGAATTCTTCCAATGAATCTGTCTGGCATCTGCTTTACCAACGATCAACTTTATATGATCATTGCATTTTAAATGACTCCCTAATGCGTACTCCCAGATAATTTATGGAATTAACTGCTTCCAGTTGCTGACCTGCTATTTTGTAGCTAAATGATAACGGATCTATCATTCTATGTATTCGCAGCACATTACACTTGTCTACATTGAGATTCAATTGCCATTCCCTGCACCGTGCGTCAATTCGCTGCAGATCCTCCTGCATTTAGTAAAATTTTCCATTGTTACAACCTCTCGATGCACCACAGCATCATCTGCAAAAAGTCTCTGTGAACTTCCGATGTCATCCACAAGGTCATTTATGTATATTGTGAATAGCAACGGTCCTACGACACTCCCCTGCGGCACACCTGAAATCACTCTTACTTCGGAAGACTTCTCACCATTGAGAATGACATGCTGCGTTCTGTTATCTAGGAACTCTTCAATCCAATCACACAATTGGTCTGATAGTCCATATACTCTTACTTTGTTCATTAAACGATTGTGGGGAACTGTATCGAACGCCTTGCGGAAGTCAAGAAACACGGCATCTATCTGTGAACCCGTGTCCATGGCCCTCTGAGTCTCGTGGACGAATAGCGCGAGCTGGGTTTCACACGACCGTCTTTTTCGAAACCCATGCTGATTCCTACAGAGTAGATTTCTAGTCTCCAGGAAAGTCATTATACTCGAACATAATACGTGTTCCAAAATTCTACAACTGATCGACGTTAGAGATATGGGTCTATAGTTCTGCACACCTGTTCGACGTCCTTTCTTGAAAACGGGGATGACCTATGCCCTTCTCCAATCCTCTGGAACGCTACGCTCTTCTAGAGACCTACGGTACACCGCGGCAAGAAGGGGGGCAAGTTCCTTCGCGTACTCTGTGTAAAATCGAACTGGTATCCCATCAGGTCCAGCGGCCTTTCCTCTCTTGAGCGATTTTGATTGTTTCTCTATCCCTCTGTCATCTAGTTTGATATCTACCATTTTGTCATCTATGCGACAATCTAGAGGAGGAGCTACAGTGCAGTCTTCCTCTGTGAAACAGCTTTGGAAGAAGACATTTAGTATTTCGGCCTTTAGTCTGTCATCCTCTGTTTCAGTACCATGTTGGTCACAGTGTGTCTGGACATTTTGTTTTGACCCACCTTCCGCTTTGACCAAAATTTCTTAGGATTTTCTGCCAAGTCAGTACATAGAACTTTACTTTCGAATTCATTGAACGCCTCTCGCATAGCCCTCCTCACATTACATTTCGCTTCGCGTAATTTTTGTTTGTCTGCAAGGCTTTGGCTATGTTTGTTTGCTGTGAAGTTCCCTTCGCTTCCGCAGCAGTTTTCTAACTCGGTTGTTGCACCACGGTGGCTCTTTTCCATCTGTTACGATCTTGCTTGGCACATACTCGTCTAACGCATATTGTGCGATGGTTTTGAACTTTGTCCACTGATCAACACTATCTGTACTTGAGACAAAACTTTTGTGTTCAGCCGTCAGGTACTCTGTAATCTGAAACTTCCTGGCAGATTAAAACTGTGTGCCCGACCGAGACTCGAACTCGAGACCTTTGCCTTTCGCGGGCAAGTGCTATACCATCTGAGCTACCGAAGCACGACTCACGCCCGGTACTCACAGCTTTACTTCTGCCAGTATCTCGTCTCCTACCTTCCAAACTCATTCTGGAAACTCTGTAATCTGCTTTTTGTCACTTTTGCTAAACAGAAAAATCGTCCTGCCCTTTTTAATATTTCTATTTACGGCTGAAATCATCGATGCATTAACCGCTTTATGATCGCTGATTCCCTGTTCTGCTTTAACTGTTTCAAATAGTTCGGGTCTGTCTGTCACCAGAAGGTCTAATGTTATCGCCACGAGTCGGTTCTCTGTTTAACTGCTCAAGGTAGTTTTCAGATAAAGCACTTAAAAAAATTCAATGGATTCTTTGTTCCTGCCACCCGTTATGAACGTTTGAGTCTCCCAGTCTGTATCCGGCAAATTAAAATCTCCACCAAGAACTATAACATAGTGGGGAAATCTACTCCAAATATTTTCCAAATTATCCTTCAGGTGCTCAGCCACAACAGCTGCTGAGCCAGGGGGCCTATAGACACATCCAATTACCATGTCTGTGCCTGCTTTAACCGTGACCTTCACCCAAATTATTTCACATTTCGGATCTTCAATTTCCTTCGATACTACCTCTTCAAATAGTACTAGTTTAACACCATTTCTTTTTCGGTACCTATTGTTAAGAGGCTAACATAAATGTTTTATATTCTGCACGAACTGAAAATGTTATAGCTGCTCAATGGGTCATATTTATTTTTCTCTTGCTGGTTTTATAATAAACTTTGAACATCGCTGCTGAGGTTCAGTGACCGTGTCAGAATTATATTAGAACAAATAACCCCTCAGTCACAAATATTAAGTCAAAATTCACCAGGTTTCGACGCTACTACGAGCGTCGTCTTCAGAATTAAACTGTTCTATAACATAATAGGTATATAAGACATTAATAAACTGAAGTGTGTACTGACTGGAAAGAGATGCAGTACTTACAAGTCACATTCTAAAAAAATTCTAAGCCGGAAAGGAGACGTCATGAAAAGTAATAAATAAGATGGCAAGCCGGTAAGGGCTGCTCGTACCTGAGTGAACACGGGTTGCTACAAAACTGTTTTATAATATGTAGTTCGCTTGCCTTTCGGCCGGCTGGAGTGGCCGAGCGGTTCTAGGCGCTACAGTCTGGAACCGCGCGACCCCTCCGGTCGCAGGTTCGAGTCCTGCCTCGGGCATGGATGTGTGATGTCCTTAAGTTAGTTAGGTTTAAGTAGTTCTAAGTTCTGGGGACTGAGGACCTCAGAAGTCCCATAGTGCTCAGAGCCATTTGAACCATTTACCTTTCTTATTTGAAAAATATGTAAGAATCAGCCAACCGGTTGCATAGGTTTTCTATATACCTTGACCAGGTTTCCTCACTTCTAAGGGTGACTTCATCTCAAGGTAAGGTAATTACATGAAGAACATATCAAAGATGCACAGTGATTTCAGAGCTGAGTTGCTCAAGTCATACATTAAAATATAAAACATAATGTTCTTCAAAAGGTCAAGCATTAAAACATAAGTAACACCGGTGACGAAACCTGGTGAAGGTATATAGAAAACCTATGCAACCGGTTGGCTGATTTTTACATATTTTTCAAATTTGTGTATAGATTGCTGCAAACGTCAGCCATGTTCAAAGTTGTATCTTTCTTATGTTAATCCACGAATTTGATTCAATTAACATAAAAAGAAAATTGTTAAATACGGTAAATAATGGGCGTACTGCCGATGGCTTGGTCACAGCGATGGTACCACTGTGATGTGATATAAACGCTATTATTTTTTCGAGGTTTCAGAATAAGAGGGGAGACGAGACCTTAAGTTTTTGGGTTTTATTTTCGTTAATTACGCTCCCACACTTACAGGACTGGGAGTGGGGGGTGGTTTATCGTGAACGCAATTGGCATAAAATATTCAAATGTTCAGCCGCTTTTTGAAAGCTCCTGCTCTTCTACCATGATTCTCCACAAATTGGGTTTTTTGTACAACGAGAAAGGTGTTGCCATTTTAAAGTACACTCTGCATCGGGATATTTTTTTAGTAGTCTTAAGAATTTCGATCACCACCTGCTCCCATCTGATATTACGGAGAAATTTTTCTGTGAAAACCTCGCCCTTTACATCCCTCACAAGAAGAATGATCACTTGCTTTTGCTCATAAGCACGACTTTAACGCATTTCTTTCCCCCTCATAATCTTTAAGGAGCATCTGATCAATTATTTTTGTTGTACCGGTATGTAATGAATTTCAAAATCACACTCTTGAAGCGCTAACAACCATTGCGTTGGCCTGCTGTTCGTTAGGTACAAATTTAGTAAGAACGAAAGTGTTTTATGATCTGTTACGATATGTATTCCCAGTAAGAACGAAACTTTTGGGTGGAAATGCTGTCTTCTCCTGTGAATATGTACTTCCTCTCCCAGTGAGTGAGTGTACGGATTGCGAATGCGGCAGTGAAATTTACTATGATTCTGTTAACCTCAGTCAGATCTAATGCATATTGTACGACGGTTTTGAACTTTGTCCATTGATCCTCAACACTATCTGTACTTGAGACAAAACTTTTGTGTTGCTCGTTGAGGATTAAATCTGGATCTTTATTTTTGTGGGTGTATATTTCAATTTCCTCCAAAATCTTAAGAAACCGTCCCTTACGAGCACTATACAGGATGTCTAAATTGTGTTCAATGTTCGTGACTGAGTGCTTTGAGGCGATGGACATCAGACAACTAAGCGGATCGCGGCACAACACGGAAATGGCGGGAACCACGGATAATTTTGATAAGTACAGATTTTAACCTCGACATCTACAGATTTTAAGTATTTTTGGAGATAAGTTAATCAAAAAATCTACTGAATACAGCATGTGCAAATGGAATGTAACAAATGTTCCATACGCCACCTGTTGGTAATAGTGTTATAATTAATATAAATGACGTGCATTCTGCCAACCAATTTTGTGACGCAGCATGAGAGTTGATGGATTTGGACGGGTTACTCCTGTAACTGAAATATCAGGTACGTTCTGGTACATTTGATGTTGATTAGATAGGATGAAAAAGATTTGCTTTCGTGAAATAGTAAATTAGTATAATTATCGTTACAGATCTGAAGATTGTTCTGGATGAACATAAACCACTCATATGAATAAAAAAAATTTGCATTCAAGACGGATTATAAGTAACATTATACAATCACTGATTGCTGCTATCCCATCAGACAGTCTGGTTTTGCAAACTTCTTTACCGTTACTAAGTCATCCAGACAAGCTCCTGCTGTTCAGGTATTCCGTCAGACTGCAGAGATGAGGAAGCTCAATTTCTTCTCGTGTAATGAGGAAGCCTGCAACCTTCCATTCTCCACATGGGAACTGGAATCAGCTTTATCTGCAGCCAGACACACTGCTCCAGGACCTGATGATACCCACTATACCGTGCTTAGTCATCTGTGCCCTCAAGCGAAAGGTCAGTTCCTCTCCTGTTTCAATTAGATCTGGTTTGAAGGACAGTAGCCCACGACTTGCAAGGAGGCAATATTAATTCCATTCTGGAAACCAGACAACGACTATAGCGCCCGTAAGTTATCGGAGTGTCACCCTTACCAGCTGTACAGGTAAGACTGTTGAGCGCATGGTCAACCGCCGCCTCGCCTGGCTGCTAGAGTACTGAAGCCACCTGGGCCGCTCCCAGTGCGGTTTCGGACGCTATCATTCCACTTTTGACAACTTAATTCTACTGGAGACGGCGATACAGGAGTCCTCTTCAGGCCGAAACCATTTAGTTTTTTTACCTCGAAAAAGCATATGACATACTTGGAGGTACATCATTCGCCAACTTCATGAATGGGAAGTACGTGGACGCCTGCCGCTTCTGATCCAATCCTTTCTCGCGGACCGGCGTTTCCGTTATCGCATTGGTGATGCCATGTCTGATTGGCATGTTCAGGAGAATGGGGTGCCCCAGTGGCACAGTTTGCCATCGCTATCAATGGCATTTCCTCTGCAGTCAGGATCCCTGTCAAATGCTCTGTTTGTGGATGACTTTGCAATCTTCTTCTTTCTCCGATATTACAGCGACGACGAGGCGCTAAAGCTGACCATTAGGAGGCTAGGAGGCTGGAAACCTTGTGTGTGTGTGTGTGTGTGTGTGTGTGTGTGTGTGTGTGTGTGTGTGTGTGTGTGTGTAAAGGGCTTCCGGTTGTTAAACATTTTGAAATGCCCTTGTGGAAAACAGTGCTGACAGGGCATTTGTTCGATCACGCTTAGACTATGGCAGCGTGGTCTACGGATCCGCCAGTCCTTCCTACCTCCGGATGTTAGATGCTGTCCACCGTGAGGGCGTTCGGATATCGACTGGAGCCTTTCGGACCAGCCTAGAGGCTGGCGACGTGTCCTTTGGGCTCGACAGGGGCTGAAACTTTCAGCGTTACCTCAATCATTGGCATTTAGTTCAGTGATCCAACCCACCTTCGAACGACTGTTCTGGAATCGGCCCCAAGCGACCCAGCCATTTGATATAGATACTACAGACTGTCTAAACGATCTGGATCTGTCTGGGATGCAACGAAGTGCAGTGTCGGTGTCTTCGAGGTCCAAAGTGATTTTAAGCTTGACACGGTACACGAAAAGTTGTACTCCAGACTTGGTTGTTAAAACTTTGTTTTCGTCTATTTTAAGTATGTACCATAGTTTTATAGTTATTTATACAGATGGATCCCAGCAGGGGAATGCTCTCGTTTGTTCTGTGGTTTTCCCTGATAGGGTTTTTAAAGTGAGTATTCCAGGAAAATTTACAAATTCTGATGTGGAGTTATATGGCATTCTGATCGCACTGGAGAGGGTTCAGACATCACCGTACGAGTTTTGTTATCTCTTGCGACTGTCTTGGTGCACTGCAGGCACTACACCAAATGAATCCGGTAGACCCGCTGATGCAGCTCGTCCGTGACTCCTTACAGCGGCTCCAACACTGTGGCAAGGTGTGGTGTTTTGCTGCGCACCTGGCCACATTGGGATACAGGGTAATGATATCTGCTGACCATGCTGTCGACGGCCCCCTCGACCCAAATGATAATCCATCATTAAAATGTATTTGAGTCTTTCTTCTCTCTCTCTCTCTCTCTCTCTCTCTCTCTCTCTCTCTCTCTCTCGTTTTTAGCGACAGTGACGCGTTTACACTTGATAGTCTTCATTGTGACATTGTGACTTCTGACCCATTTCCCATAACTTTAGTTTCGGAGAGGGCCGTCTCCAAAACTTCATTTGGTTTAATAAATCAAGGCTTCTCAGATTACTTCTTGTGCTTGTGGCAAGTTGTGGCCATTGATTTTGCACTCTATCCCCGACATATGTTGGAAGCTTTGACTTTACATCCCTTTGTTTTTTCTCGAGACCAAAATTTGAGAATGCCGTTTTAAATGCTTCGCGTTCGGAATAATTTTCGGATACACTGTCTCATATATGTGCTTAACACTTCGTGTGGCTAACGCACGTGTCTATTTTAGCTTGTTTGGTTTAATGTCTCTGAAATGTTTGAACTGTTTGATAAAAGGCACAGGATGTAATCCTGATTGGGTTCATTGTCCTCAAAATTCCATTATCTAAAATTGAGGCCCATTATCACTGTTACTCTCTCGTTTGATGCTGCATTAACCTCTGCAGTAGACGCTCTCCATTTATTCCGTTCGACCCTTCGCCGCAGTCTCTGACTAGGCGGCGGGTTTCGTGTGCTTCAGTAACCACTACCGCTCACCCACCCAGAAACTCTATTGACCATTTTCGCCGCGCACGCTATTGCACATTGTTGCTGTCAGCTAATTATATTCAAACGTGTACTCGTCGTCGTCCTTCACAATAGGTACGGTGGTACTTTGTATCGACGATATTGCACAACCTAGCCACTTTCCTCTTTCACGTAGATGATCGCTATTATTTGCACGGCTTCACTGCTGGACGACCGTGTTGATAACATGCTTAAACAGTGTCTTTCCTAGAATTTGGCACTTTGATCGACTAATACCTTCAAAGTTCAGTTGACGCTTTTTAATACTTGGTCCCACTTCTGTAAATGTTTGGCCCTGGTAGAGATCTTTTGATGTGGTGTTCAGTCATTCGTTCTCTGAGTGGTATGTTCTTCTCACGAAGTCAGGAGATTAGCCAGTTGTTGCTTTTCTAGTACAACGCACGAGTCATACGTAGTGCCCTTTAAGGCTGTGAAGCTGCACTGAGCTCTGAAATACTAGTATTAACGTTTGTCAATTAGGAAATTTGTTGGGTATATCTTAGATGAGTTGTCTATAAACATATTGTCCGACGTAGTGTTTAGAGATAAAGTTATGTGGTTTAGTTTTAAATATATATTTACTGTTCATTAAGATTTTCAGTTCAGCGGGAAGGGGGTGGAAAGCAGCAGGCATAGCGTCTCTGCAGCGCACACGGTTCACATAATTCCTCTGTTTAGTGCCACACACGTTGACGGCAGAGTTCTGTTACCAAAGATCTAGTCCCTAGGCACACTACATATTAGGGAAAATAGGTGTTGGGAAGCAGTAGCAAATATTCTCAGCTGACTAAACTATTTGCAACGGGAGGTTCACGGGCTCTCTCTGTACACGACTCTAACCTCCCTACGAAGCAGTGAAAACGGTTTAAGAGGAGAGTTCCCGCAGGACATAGTCCTATGTGACAGTAGGTAGTGTGCAGAAGCAGAATAAGCTACCTCTCTGACCTCTTAATCTCCAGAGATGCTGAGCTGACACACTCCTCAGTCCAATAAATGTGACGTTCCCAGCGTGATTTGCACTGTAAGTGAATGCCTAAGAACCTGATGATATCAAATCTCTATCTGAATAACCAGCAGTGTCACTGAGTGTTCTGTTTGGCTTTTCGTGACCAGATGTACATTGCTTACGTTGGCAGGAAGGGAATTGACAAACCTGCTACAGAATGTTGGTGGAAATGTAGTTGGTGATTGTTTGACGGATATTCTGTTACAATGATGGCGTCATCTGCAAATATGGTAAATTTCTGCTGTACACACACCATTCACAACTGCAGGCAGGTCTCAGTACACATCAGTCGCTGAAGGATCCAGGAGGACAGAAGAATGTTTTTGTACCCAAACACTACAGTCTGTATTACTAAATGACTAATCCGGTTCATGACACAGTACCAGATGCACGTAGCCTATATAACTGCTTTCTTTGATTTTTCACTATTTCATACAAATATCGAGTGAATTTAAATTCCTGTCATAATTTAGTACTTAGGAGGTATAACCTTATGACAAAAGTTTAACATCGTGGTACGAGATGTATATAGAAAATTTATATTAAATGTTTCATAATGAGAGCTTGAAATTATGTTTAAAGATTTTTGGAAATCACAAACCTTTCCTACAGTTGGGCATTTGCAAAGCAGTCAATCTGAAACTGTTCTATACGTTAGTCTGTCTCTAAAGGTACTGAAGACGATTGATGTGGAAGATACTTCTTGTGCACCGTAATTTGAGAATATTTTTATGATCTGGTTGTTAGTCACTCGTGCCTGAAATTCTTACCCAGATGTACTTTTGTAGCCATAAATATTATTATTCCTTAAGTTATAGGTCACTCTTACAATTGTACTTCATAGGTATGCAACTGATACATGTATTTGCAGAAATATGTGCCATTTTCCCGAAGATGAGATGGAAACCGTGAGGGGCTGGATATTATCAGTCTTCTCACTGTGTATAAATATTACTCACAATCCAGTAACTGCGTTTATACCATTTTGATGTATTTTAGAATGTAAGATTCAACTAACACTAATTGGCACGCCAGGTAACTACGTACTGTGCCTAATGTTGAAGTATGAGAAGACTTGTACATTGTCTTTTAGTGTGTCTTCGGCTGAAGTTGGAACAGCTGATTAATCGTTCATTCTGTGTTAGTAGATTTGATTAGTTGTGGTTCTCACACGATACAGTACGGTCCTGCAGTGAAAGGACGAAATCTTCGTCCTTGAGTTATACTAGGTATGGAACTATCATATACTGTACTGATCTTCCCTTTGTCTTTGATACAGAATATGTTGCACATGTGTGGCTTCCTGTGTGGGCTGATACTTTAATCTGTACATCACATCTCGTGCAACATGGTACACATTTGTAAGTGGACGATGTTTTCTTTTACATCTTTTAGAAAATGTTTATATGAGAGCTCAGAGCCTCGAAATAAGATTGTGAAACTTAGCTATAAAAATTGTTGATGAAGGTGTAAGCACACATGGGAATTTAATGAGCTTGTAAATGATTGTCATTACGTCTTTAAATTTTATTTGTAGAAAACTTACTTTAAGATAATTTAGAAACTCACAGAATAATTTCTGGAAAGTTATATTTAGTTCCTGTTATGTAACCTGTGTATACAGGCAGTTACTGTACTTTTTGTTATCCGCACACACTACTACAGCTGCCACAATGGCAGTACTTTCTCCTCCAAAATGTCTCTAGACACACTGCTTGTAATATCCCTCAACATTATTTCTGTGTGATGCTTTTTCCACGTAATGACAATCTGAGTTTGTAACACTGTGTAAGAGGGGCGTTCAGTAAGCAATGCAACACATTTTTCTCAGCCAATGTCAGTTCCAGAAATTCACAATTTGTTGTGGGCATGATGAAACTGTAGGGACCGAAGTAGGAATATTCCGCGGATTTCCTATAAGTGACAGCACTGTACGTAGCCTCCGAGGAGAGACCTGCCGAGTTTTCGGTGCAAAACCAGACCGTCGCGGATATTCGCGGGCGCTGGAGAACGTCTACGGAGACCTGGTAGTGGCAGAAAGCACAGGTGCCAATCCTGAGATCCGCCGGTCACGTCGGATGACTCCTCGCTGCTACACCCGCCCACCAGTAGGGGGTGTGCCGTGCTGGCTTCCTCGCCGCCCAACTCAGGACCGTAAAGGGCATCGAAGTGCCGAGTTGTCTCAGCGTTACTAGGCTGATGGTGGTGAATTTTCGTCGAAACGTGGGTGCGTCACTTCGAACCAGAAACAAAACTGCAATACGTGGGTGGCGCCATACCATCTCTTCCGAAGACAAAGTTCGAAGCCACATCCTGGCCCACTAAAGTCACGGTGGCGGTCTTCTGAGACTGTGAAGGTGTTGCTATGTTCGGTTACCTCCGTCACTGTGTGAAGGTCATCTCTGAAGTGTATTGCGCCACCGTGAGGAAGCCGAAGGAACGACTCCAGCGCGTTCGTCGCCACATAAATGGAAATGAATACCTTCTCCGTGGCATCGCAAGACCTCGAACGAGTCTACACACTCGAGACGAGCGTAGAAAACTTCATCGGCACAAACAGATGGAAGCCAGACGGTGCGAGATCCGGGCTGTCGGATGGCTCAGGAAGATCTGTCCACTGAAGATCTGTCCACTGAAGATCTGTCCACTGAAGATCTGTCCACTGAAGATCTGTCCACTGAAGATCTGTCCACTGAAGATCTGTCCACTGAAGATCTGTCCCTGCAGGCAGGCTGTCGGTGCAACGAGACGTCGACCAGCAGCGCGGAGTGGTGGTGTCGCGCGGGCGTGCGAGCCCTACCAGCGAGGTCGTGGCACTGAACGGAAGTTACGTTGAAAAGTAAGGTTTTGTAGGCAGAATCGCAGGGAATAATATGGTGTATTGAAATCCTGAATGAAACCAACCCGCTTTAAAAAAAAAAAAATTGTTGCATCACTTACTGAACGCCCCTCCCATATTTCAGTATTTCATACAGTCTGATTGCAATTTAGTAGTGTGAAATATATTATTTTGTGTATTAGGATCAGGTCAAACAACCTGCAGAGTTATTTCATTGTTTTCTAAAAATTACTGTTCAAACGATTCAGTAAATGTAACAGCACAAGTATCTGGTACCTTGGAGGTATTCAGTTTTGTAATGTTGCCTGTAACTCAACAACGTACCCATTGTTGAGTTGTATGATCACCAGAGAATGTTCTTGCAGTATTAGAGAACATGGTATTGTCAACATGTTGCCTCAGCATAAATTTAATACTGTATGATTTACATATGACATATCTTTGTTCTGTTTGTCAAATAGTATTTGACCATTTTAAAAAAGTTGTATCTGTCTCGCTGTCTGCTCACTACTAGAGACGTCTGGCATTGTTTCCTCTTCCTTGTCAGGCGTATTCTGTTTCCTTTCCTGTCGGTCTCTCTTGGCCAACTCTTGATTTTTTCGACCCCGACGGTATTAGGTTGCGAGGCCGGAGGGTGTCTTTCATTTTCTTTATTTAATCTTCTCTCTGATGGGGAGGACGACCACCTCAGGCATTGTAGTAGTAGTAGTAGTAGTAGTAGTAGTAGTATTATTTTGAATCTCCACAATGTATGTGGGGAAACTTTCGGCAATGCTTGTATCTGAACATTGTGAAGACTGTGCTGTTGACGAGCATTATTAAATTTGTCATCGTCAGCCCATCAGCTGGTAGTGAAGGGAGCAACTCAGAAGTGGCTGTGATTCTGAAGGTTTCATCCTGGCTGGCTGCCTGCAATGCTACAGCTCCTAAAATACTGGGTGTATACACGGCAGAGATCCTACCATTACATACTCAGTCGCAAGAGTTCTGCATTTGGAACACAACGTGATGCATGGTTGGAGACGTTTCTCTGCAACAAAAGTGAATGTATGGAAGGCTTCTTTCGCCGTCCTGCCTAAAGGAAGCGTCCTTAACCGTGGGAACTTGCTGCTCTTGGAGATGTCCTCACCAAAAGTAGTGGGAATATTGGAAACCTATTGCTGCCATTAGTAGAGAGACAATCCTGGAGAGGAGCACGGCACTGAAGTGCCCTTCGTGGCAAGTGAACAAACGCTTGTGACACAAAGCAGGCTGCCGTTGAAAATTCCGGTGACGTTATGCTAGAGGCTGGACATTCCTGACGGACACGAAAGTAAGTTTGGAGGTGCCAGATGTTTTGAGAAGATTGAAGTGACAATGAGGACAGGGCACTGTGCTGGAGCCAAGTACGGCGTACTTCATCCCAAAACAATACCTTCTCAATAATCAGTCTCCCAGACGCTACTTTAAGAGTCGGGTCTTTCATCCAGCCCTCAGGGATGTCTGCCCTGAGCCCATCACTTGTATTTTGGTGTACGCTACTGGGAGAAAGACCATTGTCATTCTGGACAAATGTTTTGCTAGTCTGCTAATGGGAAGACACGAGGTCTAGAGCTTCGCCAGATGCCTTCACCTGCACCCTACACGGGCAACGGACGTCAGCTGCCTGCAGGGCAACGAAGTTCCACAAATCTGTCTGGCGTCAGAAGCCCTGCTTGCCGAGCAGCCACGTACGTGCCTCACCGTCCCAAAAACGTGTACCTCAGTATTGTAGAAGCCAAGACACCAGCGTACGGAGGGCACTTCACGAATGCCGCCGACTGCAAGTCGTGGATCCTACGTCACGCGTCGACGCTGTAGTTACATCGAGGCGTCCGGACTAGTATTGCGCTGGATGCGATGTTACGCAGAAGCAGTGGCTATCACTTGTGTCCGGTATGGAAGGAAAGGAGCCGGCTCAGAAGAAATGCGGTGCCAGATGCCAGCCTTAGCCCAGCACCTCAAACGTGCGATTCCCTTCTCAATGTTTCAACACAGCCGGTGAGATCTGGTCGGGTTGGTTGTGTGTGCACAACACATGAAGTAGCTCTGGCCTTCCTTTCACTTTAGTTATACTTTACATGGTATTCAACTTTGTTTCTGTTCTGCAGCTTAATTTTTTCTCATTGTAAACTGTAATACGTTCAGCCAAAAAAATTTTTGTATATTTGTGGTTTGAGTATCATTTCCCACTTCCGTTTAGCAACAATATGCTGCAGAGAGGCTGTGGATTTCCAACTGACTCACACGATGCATTGTATTTTAAATGAAAATAAATGAAATAGTTACCATCTCAAATAACGGACCTTGTTTGTATATAATGTGCCAGTTAAATGATGTGGATAAATGATAGTTATTTGTTGTATTTTAGCTGCCAATTAAGTGTGAATATTTTACCGATAACAGACAGGCAGCATATCATGACTTCAGAATCTATCAAAAAAGAACGGTCATTTTGGCCATTTTAGTAACAAATACCACACCATTCATGCTCATGGCTCATTTTCAGTGGTGTTAAATAAATTTAATATAAATTAAGAAATCTGTTGTAAAATTGCCGCACCGTGCTGTTACATTTTTTTACGTTAATGAGCATTTGGCTTGGTGTGGAAATTTTGCAACGAAATGTGTCCACGCAGTTTGAGATGGAAATTTTAAGGTAAATTAATTATAAGTTTTTTATCGTTAATTTGTGGTTCCAGACATTGCCTCGGCCTATGATAGTTTATTTATGTCGCCTCTTTAATACAGTAATTGCTGAAAGATTTTATGACTGCAGAGATGCCATAATGCTTTTTTATAATGTGGAAATCTAGGCACATATTCATAGAAACTCTAAAGCCTAGTTTTCCACTCAATCTTTTTAAATCATTAAAACTGTTTTGGAATCTGGAACTTACCTACAGTATTGGTCTTGCTATTTGTAGCACTGCACTTAAAGTGAATAATGTAAGATAACTAGCCACTTCCAATGCCCAGGGCATGTCACAATTCCTATTACAGACTTGTAGGAGTTGTAAAAAGGACTTTGTACGTTTCCAGACATGGGTTCATTAATGAAACTTGGCGGATAAAGTTTGCTCCAGAATCTCTCTGTAATAGGAACTGTGCGACACCCTGGCTTTCTTAGTGACCAGATGGGTGGCACGTGTTGAGGGGAGGCTACTGAGCCTAAGTAAGTGTCCATCATGTCTAGTTTGCACATCATTCCTCTTGCTACACGTGTTATTAATATTACTACACAAAAAGAAATGGTGTATTTTGTGTAGTTTCTTTTTATGATGCTAGTTGGTAAATTGGATACTTTACAAGCTGCTTGTTTGCAGTAAAGTTTATTTTGATGCCAATATAGTGAACCAAGTTTGTGTAAACGCTTTGTAAATTTTTGAAACTTTGTTTTTAAATTAGTTTGTTACCTGGCGGTGAAAAACTGCTTGCACTTAAGCTTTGCTTCCGTCTTACTTTATGGATATAAATTTGCAGTAATTCAAATACATCGTTATTCTGTAATGTCCATACGATTGTTTAGATATGTTTGTAGAAATGTTACCCCAGGCAGTAGTTCAGTTATTGACAGTCATATTTCCTTATAAATAGTTTTACAGTCATATTTCCTTATAAATAGTTTTACAGTCATATTTCCTTATAAATAGTTTTACAGTCATATTTCCTTATAAATAGTTTTACAGTCATATTTCCTTATAAATAGTTTTACAGTGACGAAGAATGTGAATGAAACAATTAGGTAATAATAAAACAGACTGTTCATAAACATTTTCAGAGTGCTTATGCTGTTACATGTAACGCATGTTACCCTTATTCTGTTAATACAAACTTTGTTGTTCGCAAGTTACTATAATTGGTGTACATATGATTATCACGAAGATGTTGATATTGTTATTATAGTGATATTTCCATGTTCCTGTTCACATGTGAAAATTCAGTACCTTATAGTCCAGCTGCTGTAAATGTGCCAGGAAATTGCCCACTGTTTAGACTCTAACTGCCGTCTATAAGACGGCGTCAAACTTCTGACTGCTTTGCAAATGAGTTAATGCGCTAAATATTTCACTTTCAGCATAATTTCAAACTTTTGCTAAACTTTTTCCTGCTTACGAGATTGAAGTTTATCAGAAGTCTGTAAGTGCACTCACCTTGAGATGCTCGACGAATAAAGTCGCACGCGAAGAGTCGCGCTGCCTCGACAGTTCCCAGCTGTCCACACTAGCAGACATCTGCTCGGTAAGACGTACAATCGTATGTTAAACATTTAGTGTGTCTTTTTGCGTTAAAGCAGTCAATAACTACACGAAATATTGAAAACCGAATTTTTATAGTTGCTTTAAGGCATTAATTAGGCAACTTGCAACTGGTACCGGGTTCCCAGATTGTTCCGGTAACTGACCAAGGTAACTTGGACTCAGGGATACTGGCGACTGAGTTGAACATCCAGGGACTGTGTTAGTTTAATAAGTGACGATGTCATTCGTTCTTCTGAAAGTGAACTCCGTGCCTACAAAGTTAGTTTCACGATACTGTCCGACTGTATAGTGACTTTTTTAACAGTCTTGAGTTAATGTCAGGGCATCTCCATCTGTTCTCTTGCCTGTTTTTACTAGACTAGAAATTTCTCAATCGGATGAATGCATGTCCCTCTATGCACGTTTCTTTACTTCTGATTTTTGGGTACATGAATGTTGATTGTGCACACGGTTATTGGGTGATCAGAAATCAGTAACTGTCTATTAATTAATGGCTAATGACAAAGCAGTTCACTGTTGCGGAAGGTCCTTCAATCTTCTACATCGCATCTTTACTTACACATGCCTTTTTCTGATAATGCGCGCTGCAATACGGCAGACAGAGTATACATTGTGTCTGTTAACTGTTGTAGTTGAGTATCAACTCGCTCCTCAAGATCGGCAGTGTGGCTGAGGTGGTCTGTTGCGTATGTCCGATTTTTAGTGGGTACAGGTCTCTGAACACGTTCGTGTGGAATCCGACAATCCAAACCCAACAAATACCGTCAAAGGGGGTGGTGGGTTCCATAAGACGTGGGGTAGTTACTTCCGTAACTTGTTCCTCCGTGATTTAATTGGGGGATGGGACTGTGAGCTGCAGTAGGTTTGATTTAGCGGTTTTCTCCCATAGGTTGGTTGCGCCGCAAAGTACTTCCCCCCCCCCCCCAGTCAGTCTTATGACTGGTGTGATGCGGCCCGACACGAATTCCTCTGAATTCCTCTCCTGTGCCAAACTCATCTCAAAGTAGCACTTGCAACCTAACTCCTCTATTTGCTGCATGTATTCCAATCTCTTCCTCTACAGTTTTTGCCCTCTACAGCTCTCTCCAGTACCATGGAAGTCATTCCCTCATGTCTTAGCAGATGTCTTGTCATCCTGTCCCTTCTCCTTACCAGTGTTTCCCACATATTCCTTTCCTCTCCGATTCTGCGTAGAACCTCCTCATTCCTTACCTTACCAGTCCACCTAATTTTCAACATTCGTCTATAGCACCACATCTCAAATGCTTCGATTCTCTTCTGTTCCGGTTTTCGCACATTCCACGTTTCACTTCCACACAATGCTGTACATTCTCAGAAATTTCTTCCTCAAATTAAGGCCGATATTTGATATTAGTGGACTTCTCTTGGCCAGGAATTGCCTTTTGCCCTTTTGCCCTTTTGCCATTGCTACTCTTTTGATGTCCTCCTTGCTCCGTCCTGTGCCTAGGTAGCAGAACTCCTTAACTTCATCTACTTCGCGACCAGCAGTCGTGATATTAAGTTTCTCGCTGTTCTCATTTCTACTACTTCTCATTACCTTCGTCTTTCTCCGATTTACTCTCAAACCATACGGTGTACTCATTAGACGGTTCATTCCGTTCAGCAGATCATGTAATTCTTCTTCACTTTCACTCAGGATAGCAATGTCATCAGCGAATCGTATCATTGATATCCTTTCACCTTGAATTTTAATTCCACTTCTGGACCTTTCTTTTATTTCCATAATTCCTTCCTCGATGTACAGATTGAGCAGTAGGGGCCCTTTTAATATGAGCACTTCGTTCTTGGCCGTCCACTATTATTATTCCCTCTTGGCTATTGTACATGACAAGTTTCTCCCTGTAGCCTACCCCTATTTTTCTCAGAATTTCGAACATCTTGCACCATTTTACATTGCCGAACGACTTTTTCTAGGTCGACAAATCCTGTGAACGTATCTCGATTTTTCTTTAGTCTTGTTTGCATTATTAACCGCAACGTCAGAATTACCTCTCCCGTGCCTTTTACAGGAAAAGCCAAACTGATCGTCATCTAGCGCATCCTCAATTTTCTTTTCCTTTCTTTTGTATATTATTCTTGTCAGAAACTTAGATGCAGGAGCTGTTAAGCAGATTGTGCCGTAAATCTCGCACTTGTCAGCTTTTACCGTCTTCGGAATTGTGTGGATGATGCTTTTCCGGAAGTCAGATGGTATGTCGCTAGACTCGTACATTCAACGTACCAACGTGAATAGTCGTTTTGCTGCTACTTACCCCAACGATTTTAGAAATTCTGATGGAATGTTATCTATACCTTCTGACTTACTTGATGTTAAGTCCTTCAAAGCTCTTTTAAATTGTAATATGGGGGTCCCCTATCCCTTCTAAATCGGCTCCTGTTTCTTCTTCTATCACGTCGAACAAATTTTCTCCCCCATAGAGGCTTTCAATGTATTCTTTCCACCTGTCCACTCTCTCGTCTGCATTTAACAGTGGAATTCCCGTTGCACTCAATGTTATCACCCTTGCTTTTAATGTCACGGATGGTTGTTTTGACTTCCCTGTCGCAAGGTAGTGGAAGTTTGAGTACTGCTACATGTTTGCACGCTTCCATTCTTTAATTATTCCTCTTAATTATTGGGACTGCCTTATTTTCAATTGTAAAGGTACTGAAACTGCTGGTGTATTTCTCTACAATATTTCTAAATATTTTAGATGTGGCTATTTAGAGTTATTGCTGTAGTCATATTCATTTTCCGTGTTGGGTTAAACGTACTAAACGTACTAAGCGTACCGGTGGAAAGCTGTTTCATATTCTCTCACAGTGGAACACAACGGAGTTTTGTAACAGGACGCTCTCGACTTTACAATCCTAGACAAAAATTCGGTCGCGGTGAATGTCTGTACACCACAACAGAACAACCCACAGAAACCGCAGCCTTGCTGGCGGATGTGGTCTGCCCGACTCGTGGAGCACTTGATTGCAGCTCATCGCTGTTTTCACATTTTAATAGAACTGTCGAATCATCAGCAAACAGGATACCTTTCCGTGCTTCTACACTTAGGTCCAGTGTGTTGAGCTGCTTTGCACTTTTATCACAATTACGTGCTCCACTGTTTGCTGATGACGCAGTGGCACCCAGAAAAGTACATCTACATTTATACTCCGCAAGCCACCCAACGGTGTGTGGCGGAGGACACTTAACGTGTCACTGTCATTGCCTTCCTTTCCTGTTCCAGTCGCGTATGGTTCGCGGGAAAAACGACTGCCGGAAAGCCTCCGTGCGCGCTCGAATCTCTCCAATTTTACATTCGTGATCGTATATGTAGGGGGAAGCAATATATTAGATACCTCATCCAGAAAAGCACCCTCTCGAAACCTACACCGCGATTCAGAGCGCCTCTCTTGCAGTGTCTGGTACTCGAGTTTGCTAAACATCTCCGTAACGCTATCACGCTCACCAAATAACCCTGTGACGAAACGCGCCGCTCTTCTTTGGATCTTCTCTATCAGCCCGACCTGGTAAGGATCCCACAGTGATGAGCAATTCTCAAGTATAGGTCGAACGAGTGTTTTGTAAGCCACCATCATTTGTTGATGGACTATATTTTCTAAGGACTCTTCCAATGAATCTCAACCTGGTACCCGCCTTACCAACAATTCTATATGATCATTCCACTTCAGATCATTCCGTACGCATACTCCCAGATATTTTACAGAAAAACTGCTAGCAGTGTTTGTCCCGCTATCATATAATCATTCAGTAAAAGATCCTTCTTTCTGTGTATTCGCAATACATTACATATGTCTATGTTAAGGGTCAGTTGCCAATCCCTGCACCAAGTGCCTATGC
This sequence comes from Schistocerca americana, assembly GCF_021461395.2. Classification (NCBI taxonomy): domain Eukaryota; kingdom Metazoa; phylum Arthropoda; class Insecta; order Orthoptera; family Acrididae; genus Schistocerca; species Schistocerca americana. The sequence goes on along the minus strand of NC_060121.1, from coordinate 28,839,087 downwards.
GCTGCAGATATTCCTGCATTTCGCTACAATTTTTAATGCTGCCACTTCTCTGTATACTACAGCATCATACGCGAAAATCCGCATGGAACTTCCGACACTATCTACTAGGATATATATATATATATATATATATATATATATATATATATATATATATATATATATATATATAATGTATAGGAAAATCAATGGTCCCATTGCACTACCCTTTGCCACGCCAGAGGTTACTTTAACGTCTGTAGACATCTCTCCATTGAGAACATGCTGTGTTCTGTTTGCTAAAAACTCCTTCAATCCGGCCACACAGCTGGTCTGATATTCCGTAGGCTCTTACTTTGTTAGGCGACAGTGCGGAATTGTATCGAACGTCTTCCGGAAGTCGAGGAAAATGGCATCTACCTGGGAGCCTGTATCTAATATTTACTGGGTCTCATGAACAACTAAAGCGAGTTGGGTCTCACACGATCGCTGTTTCCGGAATCTGTTGATTCCTGCAGAATAGGTTCTGGGTTCCCAGAAATGTCATGATACGCGAGCAAAAAACATGTTCTAAAATTCTACAACAGATCGACGTCGGAGATATAGGCGTATAGTTTCACGCATCTGCTCGAAGACCCTTCTTGAAAACTGGAACTACCTGTGCTCTTTTCCAATCATTTGGAAGCTTCCGTTCTTCTAGAGACTTGCGGTACACGGCTGTTAGAAGGGGGGAAAGTTCTTTCGCGTGCTCTGTGTAGAATCGAATTGGTATCCCGTCAGGTCCAGTGGACTTTCCGGAGTCATTTCAGTTGCTTTTCTATTCCTTGGACACGTACTTCGATGTCAGCCATGTTGTCGTTTGTGCGAGGATTTAGAGAAGGAACTGGAGTGCGGTCTTCCTCTGTGAAACAGCTTTGGAAGGGACTCCATGAGGACACAGGTTGACTCTGCATTTTTTCTACGTGTACAGCAAGCTGCCATTCATGACACCAATAGTTTCAGTGTAAGTTAATGCAGATGAGTAAGAGACACAAGCCAGTAACGTTGCAATAACATATCAGTACTGTGACGCTCGACACAATCTACATGCACACGAGTAATCTGCAGTTCAAAACGAAGTGCGATGCAGAGGGTTCATGGAGCCAGCTTCGCGCTCTCTTCCGTTCCACTCGCGAACAGCGCGCGGGGCTCGCGAACACTTGAGTCGCGTCGTGCGAGCTCTGGGTGCCACACTCCAGTAGAAGACTGGTGACCAAAGTCTCATCAGAAGATCTCACAGCATCGGAAAAGGCCTTTGTTGTAACGATCGCCACGCCAATTCGCGTATCATATCCGTGAAAGTGTCTCCCCTACTTGGCGATAATACAGAACGAGCGGCCCTTCTTCCAACTTACTGTTGTCCTCCGTCACTCCTATCTGATGCGGATCCCACACCTGGGGGACAAGCTTCTTGTGTACACTCTTCTCTTGTAGAAGCCGTGGCTCTCTCCAAGTGTTCTGTCGAAAATCGCAGTCGTCGGTTTGGTTTCCTCACAATATTCTGTATGATCGTTCCAGTTTTATTATGCCGTAGTTGTAATTTCTAGCTATTAAACTGAATTGACAGCCTTTACGTCGACGCATTGTGAATCCGAAATTTAGCGGATATCTTCTCGTTCACATGTGGATGCTCTGTTCTCTTTGCGTCATACAGATATCTTCTCTAAACCATTTTGCAATTCGTTTTTGATCGACTGACAACTTTACACGACGGTGAATGACTGAATCGTTGGCTAACAGTATAGGACTGCTCAGATTGTCCCCTAAATCGTTTGTGTAGATCAGGAACAGCAGAGGGTCTATAACGCTCCCTTGGAGATCACTGGATATTACTTCTGTTTTACTAGATGACTTTCCGTAGATTATTAAGATCTCTGACCTCTGACAGGAAATTGACTCCAGCGAACAACTAAGACGATAATACATAGTTATGCAATTTTATTACAAGTCCCGTCTGAGGAAGTGTGTCGAAAGCCTGGAAATCTAAAAACGTGGAATCAGTTTGAGGTCCCCCTGTAGACAGCACTCACTACTTTGCGGAACTAAAGAGTTAGTTGTGTTGCGCTGCTTCACGACAAAGATGTCTGAACCGGTGTTGACTGTGTGTCAACAAGTGGCTTTCCTCGAGATAATTGATGTACGAACACAGTTTGTTCCAAAATCCTGCTGCAAATCTGCGTTAGTGATAGTAATTCGCTCAGTTACAGACCCGTGTCTCTTGGGTATTGGTGTGACTTGTGCAGCTTCAGTCTTTAGGTGTGGATCTGTCAGCAGACGGTTGTATGTGATTGCTAAATGTAGAGTTACTGTATCAGTGTATTCTGAAACGAACCTCAATGGTATAAAATCTGAACTGGAGGCCTTGCTTTCATTAAGTGATGTAAGCTACTTCTCAACGAGGATACCAGCTGCTGAGTTAGTCATCTTGGTAGTAGTTCTTGATTTAAGTACTGGAATATTTACCTAGTTTTCTTTGCTGAAAGTATTTCGGAAAAATCATGTTTGGCAACTCGGCTTTAGTGCCACTTCATCAATATCACCATTTTTTATCGCGCAGTGAAGGTATCGAGTGTTGACGTTGTACTTTACATACGACGAGAATCTCTTTGGATTCTGCCAGATTTCGGGACATTTTCGTTGCAGAAGTTGGCGCAAAGTTTCCAGCTTTTGTAAAACACTTTTGCCAGTGCTGGGATCTTACGTTGTCTTAAATTTGGCGTGCTTTTCTTCGTAGCTTCTGTAATGGTGTAACAACCTGCTTTGTGTACCATGTGGGACCTGTCATTTATTTCTTTATTTATCTGGTATATATATCTCTCAACTGCCGTCGATCCTGTTTGAATCCAAAGTAAGTCTGGTCTAGGCTTACATACAGAAAGAGTTGACGCTGTTTCTCAGATTAGATTAGATTTACTTTCATTCCAATTGATCTGTAGTGAGGTGGTCCTCCAGAATGTAGAACTTGTCAGAAAAACAATAATACATGACAAATATTTACAGCTCAAATAAATAAGCTAATGTACCAGTCGACAAGTCCCAAATGGCATGGCCGTCATATGAATCATTTTACAAATGCTAATGCACTGAATTTAAAATAGTTTTTTATTTATTTATAAGGTAATAAACGTGTAATACAACTACTAAACACTTAAAAATTTTGTTAAGGAATAAATATATTGGGAAGCAGTAGTTAGTATCCCTAGTTCCCTAAACAGGCTTCTGCAGGATGTTCTTCAGTTCACACTACATATAACTCACTGCACGTTTTTCTGCCCAGAAAACTTTAGCTTGTCGTGATGAATTGCCCCAAAAAATAATCCCATATGACATTATGGAATGAAAGTAAGCATAGTATGCCAGCTTTTTCATTTTTATATCCCCCATATCTGACACAATTCGCATTGCAAACAGATTTAAGACGCTTCAACAGTTCTGTGGTGTGCTCCTCCCAGTTGAATTTATTATCAAGCTGTAATCCCAAGAATTTAACACTGTCCACTTCTATCTGCTTGTCATCGTATGTTAGGCATATACTCCTGGGACACCCCTTAACTTTTGCCAGTGCTGGGATCTTACGTTGTCTTAAAAGTTCTGAACTGCATGTAGTGTGTTTTTTCAAAGGTTAGTGACAAAATATTTGTGGACATTAATCACAAGTTCCTAGCCAATTCTTTATTAGCTAATCTTCCTAAGATTACACTTGATTTGCTATTTATTGCAATGTTTGTATCATCGGCAAACAAAAAGAACTTGGCATCGGGTAATGTTATTGATGAATGGTCATATACACAAGAAAAAGGGCCCTAAAATGGAACCTTGTGGGACCCCACATGTAATTAGTTCCCAGTTGGATGATGCCTGATACTTTAATACTTGTCTCTTTACTAATAACACCCTTTATTTCCTGCCAGAGATATAAGATTTGAACCATTTTGCAGCAATTCCTGTTACACTATAATATTCTAATTTACTTAAAAGGATATTGTGATTTACACAATGAAATACGTCATATACCAGTTCCATGCAATTTTTTATCTAATGAATTAAGCACATTTCCAGTGTAAGTGTAGATGTATGGGACCCTCAACATCACTCACCTGCTATGTTCCCGATCTCTCATGTGTATGAAGGGCAGCACAAATATTGACATGTTTGACATACCCGAGAGTGCCACTCAGTTCTTCAGCTTGTCACACACGTGAACACAAACACAGAGAGCCTGTGAAAGCTTGCTTACCAAATTTAAAGAACCATTCCCCCACGTATCACTCCCACAGGGGCCCGGCACACGAAAATATACTGATTACTCGGCGCGCACACACACGAGTTTAAGCACTCGTTTTTTCCCAACACTCCATATGAAGCAGAACAAAAAGAAACCCTAAGACATGTTACACAGTCAAGTATCCTCTGCCACAAAGGTAAGCACTTTACATCTAGAGCCACACTTTGCAGTCACAAATTAAGTTTCTGCAAGACATACATTACTGCTCAGTTACATCTCTGGCATTTTGTATGACCGACATATTTTATTGTGTAGCTCCTTTTCCAATGGCATCGTGTTTTTGATTCTCGCCTTTATAAGTGTTTGCTTCCTCGCCACTGGAGGCACAGTGAATTGTGGTTTATTACTCTCATAACGTACATAATCTAAATCATTTGATTCAGGTACAGGAGACACGTCAAAATTTTGGTAATGTTTTACCATATACATACAACACCTGATTTTAACAAATGGTACCATAATACAATATAAAAATACACATACAATAAAAAACTAACAATTAAAACTGATTTTAACAAATGGTACAATACAATTTTTTTACACATGCAATAAGACTAATAATTACCCCTTTCTCAAATGGTCATCTATGAATTCTTCTACTGAATAGTAGCATTTATCCCACAGAATCTGCTGTAGCCTTATTTTTAGACACTCTGGCTTCATATTAAATATATTTTTGCCCATTAGCTTGTTATATATTTTCATCCCCATACACTGTGGAGTTTGTGCATGTAATTTCAAATGGTGTGTGGGTAACATAAAATTATTTTTATTTCTTGTGTTACATGTGTGATTAAAATGATTTTCCTCAAATAATTTTTGTCTGCTGTGTACAAAGATTATAATTTCATAAATGTATATGGAGGGAACTCTTAGGATTTGCAGGTTCCGAAATAATGGGCGACAAGATTTTGTTTGTTGTGCACTACACATGTATCATATAATTTTCTTTTGCAGTTTCAGTATTCGAGATACAGTACTTAAATTTCCCCAGAAAATACCATACCTAATGACAGATTCAAAATAACTATGATTGCTATTTTTCATGTACTCATGTCAGTAGAGTTTGCTAGTATTTGCATTGCAAATGCAAAGCTGCTTAGTTTGATAGTCAAATTCCTAGGACTAAATGTGGACAACAACTTAACACAGTAACTCAATATGTGTACTCCAGTTTTTCTTCCATAGGATGATTGTGATGTATTTTAAGATGCACACATTTCAAATGTTTGGTTTTGAAATGTACCATATTGGTTTTTGCAATGTTCAGTTTCAAGCCATTTAACTGGAACCAGTTTTCTAGAGTACCCATTGTGCTCACAATGAATTTTTTCTGCATCGTCTTCAAACAGAAGTGTCATCTGCAAACAGAACTGACGGGGAATTTATATTTATGGGCAAGTCATTTACATAGAATAGGAACAGGATTGGCCTCAAATGGAGCTTTGAGGCACACCTTGCGATACTGTACTCCATTTAGAATAATTCAGTGCATTTGATGTGACACCCTTTGCTTTCTGTTGTGAAAGTATGATGTGAGCCATTTCAGAGCTTTGTCCTTAATCCCATATTTGTTTAATTTGCAGATAAGCAAGTCATGGTTCACAGAGTCAAATGCTTTTGAAAGATAGCAGAAGATACCTGCGACTTTACTCCTCTGATTCAATGATTTGCATATCTTCTCAATAAAGTTACTTACTGCATCCAGTGTATTTTTTCCTTGTTGGAATCCAAATTGGTTACTTACAATATCATTTTTTACGGTAAAATTTTTGATCTGATTTGCAGCTACTTTCTCAAACACTTTTGACAGGATTGGGAGAATAAAATATGCCAAAGTGAGACCTCTGTTTAAGGAAAGGTCGAGGGAAGATATGGCAAACTATCGCCCTATTTCTAACACAGCAGGAAAGCACCCCTGTTCAAAAGATGGGTTGATTATTTTAGCTAGTGGCTGTGCTATTATGTCATATACTGCTTTAATCACTTTACTTGGTGTCCTATCCCACTCAGCAGAATTTTCATTTTTAATGACAATATAACATTTTTCACATCCTTTATTGTGACTCTTCTAAAATCTGTGTGATACTCAGCTTCTTGGTAGTCCAAAGGGATTTACTTTACTCTATCCTGCTACATCAACTTCGGACTTTGCTACATTTATGAAGAATTTATTTTAACACCTAAGATTAGTGTGTTCAATATTTGAGCTGGGTTTAGAACAACATTATCATCCATTTAAAGTCAGTAGTTATTTCATTACTAGCTCTGATTTGACAACAGACCACACTGCCTTTGTCTTACTATTATGTTGTAAAATAAACTTATTGTTTGCCATTTGTTTTGCTGCCTTTACAATTTTTTTGAAGATTGCTTTATAATGTTTCACATACACAGTAAAATGTCTGTTATATTTCAGTTCATTATGTAGTTACGGTAAACACCCCGAGCTATCCATTTAATCTTCTTAGTCGTTTTGTTACATTTGGCTTTAATTGGAAAAGTTTCATTAAATATTTCAAGAAAGCTACCATGAAATTTGTTAAAGTTAGTACTACTTGAGATACAGCTGTCGTAAGGCCATTACACCTAGTGAATGGACGGGAAGTTTAAGGACATAACAGCGAGACACAGAAAACCGAGAGCGAAAACGATAAATTACCACACGTTACCTGTGAATTGCGCCTATCAGTAGCAATGTTACGGTAAACTTAGACCACAGTGATGTACTTACTGTCTTAGCGAATGGCGTGAAAGCTCAGTGTCCCCAGTGAATGGAAAAAAATGCAGGTGACTCCAGAAGAATCGTTTAGTGACTGCGGAAGGACACGGGATGACTTTCCTGCAAGTTCCATTTGATGTGATGCATGGCGGTTTGTTCTAAATGTGTGTTACTGCAAATGAGCAGAAAAAAATTGTGGTAATACTCGGATACATTATTAGTGGTATGCTGCTCGAATTTGCACATCAGTGAAGAATAGCAGCAATTAGGAAGCAGGGGTAGATTACTGTGGTGTGCGTACTGTAAGACTTTCGGTACACACACCATCAGATTATTTCACTTGTCGCTCTAACGAAGTAGGCGAGTGTCAGTAATATGTCTCGTGGTCTTATCGTGGCGTGTTTATCTTCTGCCGTTAGGTCAGACGATAGAAATGCCACTTGCACGCTTAGAGTAGCAGATTGACAGTGACGGTGACCAACTTTAATTTTCAGACACATTTAATAATCAAGTTCTGTTCAAAGTAATAAAAAGCATAGACATTACTTGATTCTGGATGCTATCTACAATTGAGAATCTGAAGTTCCTTTGGTCTTGGTACCTTAATCTTATTCTCACATATCTCTGATACTTGACAAAGTGTCTATCATATTCCTGTACATAGCCATGAAGATAAATGAATAGTTTATACCAGTCTATAGTCACATTTGTCTGCGCCTAATAAGATTAGTCAGTCTGCATTAATCGGAGGTCTGTACACTCGCGCGTTCAGGTATCACTGCGAGGAGAAAAGGTTCTACGTCAGCAGCAATCTCATTGGCTGTGTTACACATTAATACGCGGATCGGCGGAAGCAGAATTTGGTCCGTCTCTAAGGCAGCGCCATCTCGTAGTGCGGAGACGGACGAGTGCTACGCCTGCGCTGTTGTGCTTAGCGGGGCGCGCTCTAGTGGGAAAGTTGTGTACGCGCTGACTACGCGGAACTATGTACACAACAATTACAAAGCCTTTTCTGAAGATTTGACAGGAGTAAGATTAGAATAAACTTTTTAGTTTACAAGAAAAGATACGTAGAGTTGGCTCCAGTTGTTTGTGTCTACGGGTCTAATTTCTGAAGCTGAAATTCTCGCATGCCAGATTCTCACGGTTCAACTGATCTAAATAACAAGTTTGTTTCTGTGGATATCCTCCACAGCAAGCATATAAATACTTGTTTTGCAAATCGAACTGCCTTTTCCTGCTGCTATTTATTTTATTGAATCCATACGCGTTTCGTCTTACTGTTTTAAGCCATCATCAGTGGGATGATTTGAGTTACCTCACATCTGGTCTGGAGGTCGCACTACCACTTTTAACGCTGTTCTATATTCACCGTGTTTTCGCCATCCACACACTGTTCGGCATGTTTCTCACTCTTTTTTTGAGTTGGACTATCGTCCTTTTGTCACTCGATACAACTATTTCGTCGTACACTTCTTTTCACGGCGTAAATATTGCGACTCCATCCCGTGTTTCATTGTCTTAGGTAAACATACCAATCTAAATAATTTTGCAGATCAGCGGTAACGTTTCCGCATACCACACATGAGGCCCGGGTTCTATTCCCGGCAGGGGACTGGGTGCTGTGCGTCCACCGTCACGCCGATGTGGCGTCACCTAAGGTGGACTCGCAATGCGGCGGCCGAACTCCGAATGGGGCCTGCAGGCCAACACTGCCATACGATCATTTCCATTTCCATTTGAAGATTAACGTAAAAACAAATTTTGCAGTAACAATTTATTTTGTCACATTTTATACATCACAAATTCTTCTGCATTTTCGCATTAATAACGCCGAAATTACATTGTTCGCCCAAAATACAAAACTACTTCCGATCACATCAGAGCCATGCTTACTAATCCTTCACTCTGCGGTAATAGCAATTGTAAACCCTTTCCAATATTGTTATTATTTAGGGTGTCAAATACTTCGTGGTTTTAAATGTGTAAAAAAGTTTCAACTGTACTTTTAGAGATAGTACATATCGATTGTAACAGCGAAAATAAAGTAATTCCTTTTCATAAATTTTAGCTTGAAATATAACAGCCGTTTTCCTGAAAAATTCATATAATTTTGTATACAATGAGATTCTTAGTTTCGCACAGGTCAATATTACTGGTATCGACTACCACTGTTGAGGGGAAAGTAACGTCACGTCAAACAAATATCCAGGCAGTGTGTCGCAAAGCGGTACGAGAGGGAAGGACAGTTCGCCTTCCCTACTACTGCCAGCTTCAGGCGACTGAGAGAATTCTAGGAAAGTGTAACTGTTTTCTACAAAGGGGGCTGCTGGTAGAAAGGGTGGTGCAGTCGGTTGTAGAGTAAGTCTCAAAACTCCCCACCATGTCGTTAAGGGTAGTTGAGAAGCTTGCCGCCCCGCCCCCCCCCCCCCCCACACACACATCTGTTACCGGTGGGTCCGATCGTCATGCGAATATTACGTAAACGCTGCAGGAACCCCCCGGGAATTCCCGTTAGAGAAGAAGGCACTCTTTTTGCGAAACACTACTGAGAATATTTCGAGAACTGGCACCTGGGGTAGTCTTAACGTGAAATGTAGGTCAGTTGTGATAGAATTTTCATGCAGAGTGTGAAGACGATCTAATCTAATCATATTACTGACTAGCCATGAAGAGTCTTAAATTACCGAAATTTTCGTGTATATCCGTAACCAAATCTGAACTTGAAAATACAAGACGACAGTTTTTGTAATAAACCACGAAAGATCTTGATAAGAGTCCCGGTTTATTACTTCTGAATGGAGGTATATCTGACATCGTTTCATTCCTGTTAACTAAGTGTTCACATCATGCGCTTCATCTTTAAATGCATGAAGTTTTACGACGGACATACGAAACCAACACGTTAAGTCAAATGTTACGTATCGGTTTTTCTTACCAGCTGCTTGGTGTTTGAATCTAAAATAAGCTATATTCGTGGATGATAAAAATTTTTGTGCCTGTGCGACAATCGAATCGCACACCTACCGTCCTCCTTTAAGTATCAATTGCTTAATCACCAAAAGTAAGATGTTCGCGTGTTTGACTAGAAATGATTGTTGGCAACACATGAATAGACATTAACGTGCATTTTTAATTTTCACTAGCAGGCCGGTGCGCACGTGATACGGCTTGAAATGAAATTATGAATACTTTCGTACTTGAGCAGGATTCGGACCCACATACTTACCTTTGGAGGAGACCTTGAAAAGATTGCCGTCTTGGGAAAAAGGAACGAAATGATTGAACTATACTCTTCCGAAAGATTCAGATCCTTGAAAGAGGAGATACGAATTCGAATCGCAGTCCAGCACCAAATTTTTCAACGTCACTAAGAGCGCTGTTCATTTAAATGGCTAACGGTTCATCAAATAAAATAAAATTTTCGAATGTAACTAAATTTACTGCCGGCAGTATTTCTGTTTACCACGACTTCCACCTCTGTCATTTCCCAACGTAAACCGTCTCAGCCCCTGTTGGTAATGAAGCAATGTGATGTTTAATGCGGATTCTGGATTATAGCGTCTTCCTCTTGAAGTTACCAGAGGTAAAGTAATTCTGTCTGTGCCTCTTAAAAGTAAATGCCTGAACCCACGCATTTCGAATCGCAGTCCAGCACCAAATTTTTCAACGTCACTAAGAGCGCTGTTCATTTAAATGGCTAACGGTTCATCAAATAAAATAAAATTTTCGAATGTAACTAAATTTACTGCCGGCAGTATTTCTGTTTACCACGACTTCCACCTCTGTCATTTCCCAACGTAAACCGTCTCAGCCCCTGTTGGTAATGAAGCAATGTGATGTTTAATGCGGATTCTGGATTATAGCGTCTTCCTCTTGAAGTTACCAGAGGTAAAGTAATTCTGTCTGTGCCTCTTAAAAGTAAATGCCTGAACCCACGCATTTCATTTCACCTGTGATAGTTCGTTCCACCAGACCATCGTGGCCACATTTCCCAGCCGCAGGTGTGTGCTGTAACGGATGATGTGCTTAGCTTACAAAATGAACCATTTACTTGACTAGTCACGGTGGACAAAATGCCAAGTAGAAGCAAGCTTCTGACGCGGACATCGTGCTATTCTCATGTCAGCAGCACGTATGGACTCTTCTAGGCATCACACCCTAGATGTGAAGCCATTTTAAAGTTTCACAAATTCAGCAAATTTCTTAGTAATAATGACGGTAATAGTTTGAAGGTACCGGATAATTCAGAGTGGAGTTTTTCGATTATCATTTTCTTCATACCGTTGCTGGAACCCATGTGCTTGAGGATCATTTAATACCTTTTGGTCATTATAGAAGTAGTTGCCCAAGAACAGGTTCTTTCCCTGCCTACGGAATTCTTTTCATATTAATATCAAACATGAGCAATTACTCGTAGATTACATTAAAACTAGAGTAATTGATGGAAACGTTACTTGATAACAAAAACGCGCTGCCCTTTTCATTTACTTGCACCTAGAGAACGCTGTCGAATTAGCCAAGGGATCTTACGGCCTTCAGATTTTTCTTTGGCAGATGTCGCTGTCAGTTCTTCCATATGATTTGGTCAACGTGACCTGTTCCAAGTTGTGTATGACAGAACGTTTTAGAAAATAGATTGATAGAGCTTTGGTTTCCTATGCAATAAAAGGATGAAAATCTTTCTTAAGTTCAAAATTAAATTTGAACTAATATTCCGATAATGTTCGCCTCTATAATGTACGAAAGTATTTAACAGTTGCAAAACCGGCATCCGACTCAGTGAGCTAGAATTTAGGTTACTTAAACTGGCGTCACTCTGACCTTAGTCTTCGCTACATTACGGTCAGCGACGAAGTGTGTTTGCCAGTGCTCTCTCACCGGAAAATATGCTTCAACCCAATAGGCTCCATAAGTACACTGTAACAGTAATTTCTGTGTGTATACAATGCATACGGATTGTAGAATTTAGTGGTGCTCTCTCTCTTCCACTTTTGTATAAAATAAGCCTGACCTAAACGGGCGCTTTATCATTACAGGTCCTCGGCAGTGCAACATCATACTGAAAACAGTAATGCGCTTTTACTGACAACCTCACTGTTAGTTTTACCTGATTTATTTAAATGATTACAAAAACAATACCATCCAGTAGGAGTCATTTAGTCCCCATTTTCCTTCTGTGAAATTTGCCGCATTTCGCTGGTTGTCTGTGAATCGTTTACCGGCCGTACTCTATCGTGGTTTGGAAGGCAAAAAGCTTATAGTGCCGTTAAGACGATTTCTTTAAACTCCTTCAGATATGCCAGTTTTTAGTTTCTTCTTAAATCGTCTTATACCGCAACATTCACAGATATCGTAAATAGGAAAAGCTCTTTATCCAGGTACGAAGGTTGTAAAACAAACTTCCCACAGTTTGTAAAACAAACTTCCCACAGTTTGTAAAACAAACTTCCCACAGTTTGTAAAACAAACTTCCCACAGTTTGTAAAACAAACTTCCCACAGTTTGTAAAACAAACTTCCCACAGTTTGTGTCGGGTTGATCTTGTGATACCTCTTAGACAATACTTACGTAGTGCTATCGGACAAGTAGTGTTCCTGTAGCTGTGGGAATCATTGGTTGAAAACGAGTGAAACAGCAGTGGTACAATAGTGCTAAATATTCAAAATGATTATCCACAAACGGAGATGTATTTAGATTCAATAGTATAGACTGTGTATCCTTGTCTTCCTTGAGTGGCCATTGGAAGTTTACTTACACTTACACACACACACACACACACACACACACGACAGCAACGCTAACTATAGCTTCAAAGTATTCAAACTAATTTTTTTCATAATGCTACTGGTCTTCAGCGCGCAATATGTGTTGCAGACACAGTCTTGAACAAAAAATTGACTGCCGAGTCGATCACGTAATGTGGACAATACAGTCGTGCTCTCCTCAGACTTCTGTCCCACAATCTGCTCGATACGGCAACTTTGTATACGGCGGAACCTCCCGGAGGAAGCTTTGACTTCGACTGTAGTCTTGAGGTAAAACGCGAGACTAGCTAATATGACGTCCCGTAACTGAAAGCGCATATCGATAAAATGTTTATCACCCCCTTCCTCTTGGTGCTGAAGCTATGAGTATAATTAAAAGTGAATCTACAATATATTTCTCTCTGTCACATCGGTAATAACAGCTTGGTTTAACAATATTTCAGCGAGAGATTTCTTGGCCGACCACCTGCCTCTGAGCATCGCAGTCACTTGAGATCTGTGGCAGCCGTTTGCTGCCAGCCGGCGGGGGCCTGAGGCACTGCGCTGCCTCGCCTTCTGCTGACAACTTCTGGACCACTCCTCACTCTCGACGGTGTACAATGCTTTGATGTTGAGTGGTGACCCATCAGATCTGTCTACGATTTGTGTTTCATACTCGATAGCAACGGAGGCACAAAACCGTTTTTATTTGAAAAGTATTTCATTACACTAGTATGCAATACATCAATGTGGTACAGAATTAATTCTAGCATGCTGTATCAGAAACAATGACATTAAAGTGTGGTCCAGTTCTTTTTCCTTCCACAGGAGATTCTTAAGAATAACACATCCGAATCCATGACAAAAATAACTTAGCAAAGGCACAGAGAGTAAATGCACCGTAATGTGTTAGGGAATCAAAGAAAGCCATGTATTCGAGAGATTGTGTCAATACCTTTCAGAACCTGCTCTATAGCTACTGAGGCAAATTGCTTGTTTAGAGGTCCATACATTAACTAATGGAGAAGTGAACGCTGTTCAAAAGTGATATTTAAAATATTCAAATATGGGCAATTTTGTCACTTTTTCTCCGGATAGCTTGTAACCTCCCCAGAAAAATTTGAATGGCAAAAATTTGAATGGCAAAAATTTGAATGGCAAAAATTTGAATGGCAAAAATTTGAATGGCAAAAATTTGAATGGCAAAAATTTGAATGGCAAAAATTTGAATGGCAAAAATTTGAATGGCAAAAATAATAGAACCTAGTGTAAGCTCCCAGCAAATAAAATAATTTGACAATGACAAATGAGAAATAGCAATCTAAACCAAGTGAAAGCTGCCCACAAAAATGTAAGACAATTCAATGATGATGAAATCTGTGACAATGAAAACGCAAATAGACCGAAATGTCGAACTTAGGCCGTGTGCAACTTTGAATTTAAGTGAAACTTTTCTTTAAGAAAATGCATGGGAAACTTTCTTTCAATTCAAATGATTGTTTTCAAACCAAGCATTTTTAAGAAAAGCAATTATTGGGGTGCTTCTTGAATAAATTAGTTACAGTTAAGATACATTACATTCTCAGATGTGCGCAATGCTGCTTCATTACCTTATTTAAAAAATATACCTCGTCCTGAATCTTGACCAGAGCCCCATGTCGACGCCCACCGACTCCTCACACACAACTCCGACTATCTCTCGCGCGCTACTAGCACTGACGTACGTAGCGAGTCACGAGAGCATGTAGTTCAACTACTGCCTCGAAACTCAACTGAACTCTCGCGCGGTCAAGCGCAGACTAGCAACGATAAATAACTCTCTGGTCAGAGATTCTGTCATGCCTCGCCATCGCTGCTACATAACATACCTTTAATCCAATTGAAGCTTGAAACACGTAAGTTACGAGAGCTGCTGTTGGCAAATGTCAGCAAAGAGTTCCTAATCGCTACTGTAGACATTAAGTATAGAGGCCCTACACTAATCAAGAGGTTCATTTCCTTCATACTTATCACCCTGGCATGTGAGTCTTACGTGAAGAACAATATTGAAATTCGTATCGTTGACGGTCGATTCGAATTTCTTCAGAGATGCTGGTATTGCTAAGCAGCTTGGCGGTCATAGATCTCTGCTTTCTGACTTTATGTGTAAAAGTCCTCTTGGCAGTGCGACCCAGTAAGTTGTGTTACAGGTTTTCGTCCGATTTCGTTACAGAATTTTTCTGTAAATTCGCAGCTCCATAAAATATATCAGAAAAAAGGTCACACACGCTAGCACCTACCACGGTTAGAACCGATGACTCACTGTGGCATGAGACACACTGCTGCCAGCACACCACTCTCATCATGGTATTGGCCGCTCAGCCTCATAACACATCATGAAAGATAATAAAAGTGAATTTTGTATTCTCCACATAAGTGACCAATTTTTTATCTAAATAAATGCCGAGTGTCTTAGTTCACATGAGGATTATATAGCTCGAGTCACTAAATTCACTTGATATTCCCTTTCCATTTGAATGAGTCAATTCAGTATCATACGTGGAAGTGAGTGTCGCAAGCATTTGGCAACACTGTGACAGTGCAATGTTGCCAATTCCTGGCTGTGCTAGGAATGGCTCTGTAGCGGTATGTGAGAAGAATCCCATGCTCGTGTCATAGGATACAAAGGAGGTGCGTGGTTTGACAACTGGTAAGAGAAAATGCTGCAAATTAACCAAACATTCAGGTGTATAATCTTCCATCACAAGTGTTTTATTCGTCTATATTTTGTGGGAAACTGTGACAAGGTTAATTACAAAGTAACACGATATATCAGTACAATAAGTCTTTGCCCACCTGTCACGCAAAGTAAGATAAAGTTGATTTCCAAACAATTTGGACCTCGAAATCGATAGCATCGAGCTGCAATCTTGTGATCATTCATGAAATTCTACTTGTAACGTTGTTGTGGAAGCTAC
Source organism: Schistocerca americana (assembly GCF_021461395.2). Classification (NCBI taxonomy): domain Eukaryota; kingdom Metazoa; phylum Arthropoda; class Insecta; order Orthoptera; family Acrididae; genus Schistocerca; species Schistocerca americana. The sequence goes on along the minus strand of NC_060121.1, from coordinate 28,823,358 downwards.
AAGAAACACAGTAAACTAATTATCCTGTGCCACGTAATAATGCGCATAATTTTTAAATGAATTAAGACAGAAACTGAAAATTCAGAACAGAAGAATTGAAGTGCAGATGCAGGCACTGTGCAGATGCAGGCACTGTGCAGATGCAGGCACTGTGCAGATGCAGGCACTGTGCAGATCTGCACTTTTTCATCTTCACCTCTATACAATTAATGTATACGAAGGCAATGAATATGCTGGTTAGTAATGTTTCCCTCTTAATTAGACGCATGGGTGTAGTTCCAGTTCATCATTAGAAGACTAATTGTTTCTTTGTACCCTTCCATCTACTATCCTTCTCCCACGAGGTATTAGAACGAGGTCGTAAGAAGGCTAACGAATTATAATCGAAATACACTGAGACGCTAATTATTTCTGTCGACTTAACACCATGACAAGTCTAATTGGGTATTATTGCCTGCATCACTGGCATCCCATTGTCCTCCTCTTACTGAGATTTTCATATTACGCTGAACATAAGATGCCTAGATAAATGTGTGTATTCCCCGTGACGAACAAATCAGTAATCAGGGATGTTTGCTGCATCCCAAACAATAGTTAACAATTAACAAAATAACCAAGAAAGGTGGAGTGTTTTATGCAGTGCGCCAATTAATGTTCGTACCACATTGTAGCCAAACAGCCAGAACAGAATTCAGTAACAGGTAATATCTCGTTGTACTAGCGATATGTATGCAGATGAAAGAAACACTATCAACTATACTTGCTTTACATGACGAGTCTTTTTATTTTGCTCTTTATTTTTTGAGGAAAGCATCGAGACGCGCGAGTAATACGCAAGTAGGCATATAATCTATTTACAGTTGTTTTAAAAGGTGTATGTTTGAATTATGTATCGTGATGAGTATTACTACGAGATTCCAATTATCGACAGTCTGTGTTGTGCTTGCTTCTGTGATAAGCTTCATCTCATTCAGTGGTGTGAAACCTGTTCCCTCAACGTGTACTCTGGTCTGTCCACACACACACACACACACACACACACACACACACACACACACACACACACACACACCTGGCCTACATTTTGTATTTATTTCCACTGTCTCGGCATTTCTCTTTAAAGTGTTCAGGAAAGGGATACTTACTAATGTTCTGACCTGTCCGTGTCTTACCTACACCCCCTTACTGTGGTGTCTGTCTAGCGACCAGTATGTAGAAATTCTAAACATTCAGACAAATCATATTACACAACTTTTGTAATAAAATTCAATAATTGCAACAGTTAATTGCACTAATCTGTCTCAGGCAAACAGCGACGTACAAAATTATACTGAAGAGAGTTTGACAAGCCCAAGCATGTGCTAGATAGTGTACAAGCGAAGTGAATAGAGTTGACGCTGCCATACAAGTCGCCAGTCGGTCGCGGCGCTTACGTCCTCTGCTCCCGCGTTGTCATCCTGGAGAGGAGTTGGTCAGCGTGCGATTCTCTCTCCCCTCTCCCCCCCCCCCCCCTCCTCTCTATCTCGTTACCGACTGGCGTGCCGGCGCTTCACTTCACGCCGTAACACTTACCGTGTACAATGCACTTACATTTCCACCCTTATCAATTTCCTCGAGCTCTTTATTTCACTCACAACCCTAAGTTCCGTCTTTTAAAATTTCGCCCAGTGCCAGGTGACCACCACTTTGTGCTCAGACGGCAACGACTACCAGATCCACCGGTTAGTCCCTCAAGCGTTAGGGGTAAAACCCAATGGGACTCGGGGAAAGTAAGGCTAGCAACCTGCTTCCCTGGTACTTTAAATATGATGCTGGCAACAATCAGAGCAAAATGCCTCGGACCTTTGGAGGTGACTGAGACCCACCTCTAACTGACAAACCAGGGACTCCAAAGATACGACTTGGCAAACAAGTGGTAATCGGATGGGGAGCTATTAATATCAGTGGGGGCTACTCTTGGAATAAGGTAGAGCTGGCAGAGGCTGCAAGTAAGATGGGGCTGGACGTTTTAGCTGTTAGTGACATTCGGGTAAGGGGTGAAAAAGAAGAGGAAGTGGGAGAATACAAGGTCTACCTGTCAGGAGTCAAAGCAGGAATAGCACAATGGGGTGTAGGGCTTTACATCAGGAAAGAAATGGAACCCAGCGTAGTTGCAATAAGGTATGTAAACGAACGACTGATGTGGATAGATTTGACAGTGTCTAGCAAGAAAATTAGGATTGTGTCAGTATATTCGCATTGTGAAGGGACTGATCAGGATAAGATGGATAGTTTTTATGAGGCACTCAGTGATGTAGTTAAGGACAAGGACAGTGTTATGCTCATGAGTGATTTTAACGCCAGGATTGGAAATCGAACAGAAGTGTATGAAAAGGTTATGGGTAAATTTGGAGAGGATATGGAGGCCAACAGGAACGGGAAACAACTCTTGGATTTCTGTGCCAGTATGGGCTTAGTAATCACAAACTCCTTTTTTAAACATAAGAACATTCACCGGTATACTTGGAAAGGCAGGGGAACCAGATCTGTCATTGACTATATGATAACAGATCAGGAATTCAGGAAGGCTGTGAGGGACACACGTGTATTCAGGGGATTCTTTGATGACACTGAGCATTATTTAATCTGCAGTGAAATTGGGATTGTGAGGCCGAAAGTGCAGGAGGTCAGGTCCATATGTAGGAGGATAAGAGTGGAGAAACTTCAGGATAAGGAAATCAGGCACAAGTACATAACAGCGATCTCAGAAAGGTACCAGTTAGTTGAATGTAGTCAATTACAGTCATTGGAAAAGGAATGGACAAGGTACAGGGACACAGTACTAGGTGGCTAAAGAATGTCTTGGAACAGTAGTGTGTAAATGTAGGAGGAAGCAAACAGCTTGGTGGAATGACACAGTCAAGGCAGCCTGTAAAAGGAAAAAGGCCTATCAAAAATGGCTACATACTAGAACTCAGACAGAGAAAGTTATGTTGTAGAAAGAAACAAAGCCAAACAGATAATTGCAGCATCCAAGAAGAAATCGTGGGAAGACTTTGGAAACAGGTTGGAGACTATGGGTCAAGCTGCTAATTACACTCCAGAATGGTTTTCCAGCAGTCTTCGAAATGGAGGTAAGAAGGAAATGACACGTATTTTGGACAGGTCAGGAAAACTGCTAGTGAATCCTGTGGATGCCTTGGGCAGATGGAGGGAAAATTTTGAAGAGTTGCTCCATGTAGGTGAAAATACGATCAGTAACGTTTCAGATTTCGATGTACAGTGGGATAGGAATGATAATGGAAATAGGATCACATTTGAGGAAGTGGAGAAAATGGTCAATAGATTGCAGTGCAATAAAGCTGCTGGGGTGGATGAAATTAAGTCGGAACTCATCAAATACAGTGGAATGTCAGGTCTTAAATGGCTACACAGGATAACTGAAATGGCGTGGGAGTCGAGACAGGTTCCATCAGACTGGACGAAAGCAGTAATCACACCAATATCTAAACATGGAAACAGAAAAGATTGTAACAACTACAGAGGTATCTCTTTAATCAGCGTTGTGGGTAAAATCTTCTCAGGTATTGTTGAAAGTATAGTGCGACTATTAGTTGACGACAAATTGGATGAAAATCAGTGTGAGTTTAGGCCTCTTAGAGGTTGTCAGGACCAGATCTTTAGCTTACGGCAAGTAATGGAGAAGTGTTACGAGTGGAACAGGGAACTGTATCTATGCTTTATAGATCTAGAAAAGGCATATGACCTGGTTCGTAGGAGGACGTTATTGTGTATTCTACGAGATTATGGAATAGGAGGCAAACTTTTGCAAGCAATTAAAGGTCTTTACATGGATAGTCAGGCAGCAGTTATAGTTGACGGTAAATTGAGTTCATGGTTCAGAATAGTTTCAGGGGTAAGACAAGGCTGTAACCTGTCTCCACTGTTGTTCATATTATTTATGGACCATATGTTGAAAACAATAGACTGGCTGGGTGAGATTAAGATATGTGAACACAAAATAAGCAGTCTCGCATATGCGGATGTCTTATTTGTGATGGCAGATTCGATTGAAAGTTGAGTAATATTTCACAGCTAGATCAGAAATGTAAGGACTATGGTATGAAGATTGGCATCTCAAAAACGAAAGTAATGTCAGTGGGAAAGAAATATAAACGGATTGATTGCCAAATAGGAGGAACAAAGTTAGAACAGGTGGACGGTTTCAAGTACTTAGGATGCATTTTCTGACAGGACGGCAACATAGCGAAAGAACTGGAAGCGAGGTGTAGCAAGGCTAATGCAGTGAGCGCTCAGCTACGATCTACTCTCTTCTGCAAGAAGGAAGTCAGTACCAAGACTAAGTTATCTGTGCACCGTTCAATCTTTCGACCAACTTTGTTGTATGGGAGCGAAAGCTGGGTGGATTCAGGTTACCTTATCAACAAGGTTTAGGTTACGGATATGAAAGTAGCTAGGATGATTGCAGGTACTAGTAGATGGGAACAATTGCAGGAGGGTGTCCACAATGAGGAAATCAAAGAAAAACTGGGAATGAACTCTATAGATGTAGCAGTCAGGGCGAACAGACTTAGATGGTGGGGTCATGTTACACGCATGGGAGAAGCAAGGTTACCCAAGAGACTCATGGGTTCAGCAGTAGAGGGGTGGTGGTGGTGGTGGTGGTGGTATTTTGCTTGGGACACTTTTGGGTGGTGTACTACGTAGTTTGCACGGATTCGTTATTTACTAGAATATGTTTCCACCAAATGTAATCCGTAACACCACAAACGTCTTGTCGTGGTTGCTTCTCTCTCTCTCTCTCTCCACTTGTTAGGCACCTTCGGGGCTCTGACTGTCGGATGAAAGAAACAGGTAAGTGTTGACCAGTAGCACAATTCCACAGAACTGAACTGTTCGGTACGTATGTTTCAGCATTACCACACTCTAATTATCTGTAATATTTGTGCCACTACTTTTTATGCAACTTGTGTCGAAACAGGGGCTGACACCCAAAACTGAAGTGACAATTTCAGAGCTTTACTGGTACAGATATGGTGTATATGGACGAAAGCAGCAAGTGACGGTTTGAACGAAGGTTGGGAATCGAACCTGGCTCAGGTGTGTTGGAGCCGCCGCAGAGGCACCTCGTCACAAACCGCCGTGGCAAGCCCACCTCATCTGTCTGGATTCTCCCTGCTGCCCCAGACTACTGTAAATTCCCCTCACACGCAGGCAGTTGCGCTAAGCAATGTGCCTTCGTGACTCAGTGGCTGACGCACCTGCCTAGTACGCAGGAGACGAAGGTTACATTCCCAGGCTTGGTACAGATTGCTTCAGTACAGTAAAACTGTCACTCATTGGTATTATATGTAACAGACATTATGAGCTGTTCACCGAATTACATGCCCTCAGTATAATCGCCCCCTCCATTCTTATCACCTCCTCTCCTCCTCCTCCTCCTCCTCCTCCTCCTCCCCCCCCCCCACCACCACCACCACCACCACCACCACCACCACGCCCTGAAACTGTCCCCAGAGTGGTTAAAGCCGCCATAAAGGCGAGAGATGAACATGCCCCCATGTAACGTCCGCAAGTAAGTGTCCAGGCACTTTTGTTCCACTTCTATACACTACTGGATGCAGACGCACGCTACGGGTTTTCACTACAGCTACGCAACATGTCCAGGCCCAGTACGAGGTCCACCCTCTGCCTCGAATCTCGTGCAGTTACCATCCCTGCTTGTAGATAACCCGATTGCAAAACGTCTTCCGTACTTTTGTAACAAGATGGTCACGCACCAACAAACTAAGTCCTCATTCCGTTACATAGGTTTGCCAGTTAAGGTAACCACTCGTGTAGTGTGCAAAAAGCAAAATCAGGTGACTGCCTTGAGAGATCCCATCCACACTCAATTATTGACCTATATGAACAAAAACATATCTAATCACCGTATGTCTGTTTCAAATTACGGCGTGCAGACACGTCATTCAACGTAAATCCGAATATCTGCTTACATTCCATGTTCGATATGCCCGCCATTATTCGTCTGTCGATGCTGTGGCGCAATGGAGGTCTGCATGACCCGCTGAAATGTCGGAACACCGATGATGTTTATGAGCTCCTGAATGGCTGCTTTCAGCTCAGGAATGGTTTTGGGGTGATTGCTGTACATAGCTCCACAAAATGGAGTCGCCTATTAAAGACTGGCCACCGTATTTTCCGGGTATGAACACACAATCGATTGCCATGCCAGTGGCCTCTTGGTACCCCAGAACCAGAATGTGTTCCTCCAGGACATCACACTCCCACGTCGATGGAGTGGGGGAAGAAAGCGAGAACGCAGCTCGACGCCAAGGTTTTGGAAGATGCACGAACCGCATCTTCTCGAAATCGAAGTTCCGTTCGGGAGTCTCCGTGCCATCGAGGCATACCGCACAGATTATTCCGTGACTGGACACTGCGCACCAATCAGCCGTTGAGGGCGAAGGGACTTCCAAGTCGTGAAATGCAGATCCTCAGTCTCCCCCCCCCCAAATGCGCTTGACGAACCCATCCACATGACAGTGGGCCTCCTCGCTAAACCAAACCATACAGCGCATACTAATTCCCCTCTCGCCTCGCGGACAACCGTGCAGTTCGAACATACTGACGCAAAGCTTTCAGGAGTTATTATTGAAGCAATGAAATAAAATACTCGTAATCACCCTGTGCATCGCGAACTGCCGTAGAGACTGTACATACTTACCGTTACACATACCTTAATATTGCTAACCATGTGCAAAATACTATTGAGGGTTGACACATCCCTCTGCTGCAACTGCCAGCATGTGCCAGATTCTTGAGAGAAAGCACCTGCTTGGAGATGTAAATACATGTTTAAATAGGTCCTCCGCATTGTGCGATTTACGTGACGTTAGTGTATCACCAAACTGCCATGGGGATGCGTAGGCCTTCAAATAAGTTACTCTATCAACCAGATTGTTCCGTGTAAGGCCGCTGTCAATACCGTTTGCCGGTGATGCTGTAGTTGTTCACAACGTTCGTGTGATACACATTTATTTCCTGTAATAACTGCCAGTTCTCATTGAGTAGTAAGTCATCTCTCAACATTAGTGCAACATACTGCGTATAACACGGTGATCATTTATTGTGTACTCTGAAACTCCTCATTCATGTAAGTCTTTGGACGCGGTAACCTCCGTGAAGTATATGGGTGTGACTATTCGAAATGATCCCAAATGGAATGGTAAGATTACACAAGTAACGGATAAGGCGAACTCTAGCTTGCGGTTTATTGGTACAATCCTTCAACGAAGGACTGCATCGCTTCAGGACGTAGCTTACAATGACTACGTCAGTTCGTCCAGAGTATTGTTCGGCTGTATGGGACCCTTACCAGTATGGTCTGATTCGAGATATTGAGAAGGTCCATACAAGAGCGGCAAGATTCGTGACTTGTAACGCTCTCGCGACGGCTAAATTCCGAAATCCAATCTCATAGAACGTTTGCACCAGACGAGGGTGCTCACTAAACGTCCCACTTCACTACGCGATTTGAAAGATTATTTACCGTGTCTATGTGCAAGTGTGATGTTTGCAGTGACAACATATCATTTACTGAAAAGCCAGTGGAATGCTACAAAAAAATTACTCAGTAGTGTGTTAGACCTGGGCCCCGTTGTTGTTACTCCCCTATCAGGTCAGACGTAATTGTCGCCTATGCACATGACCTGTCATCCCCATCCATCACCTGTTCCATTCTCTTTCGTTAAATCTTTCCTTAAACCTTCGTGACAACTTGGGGTACAGCACCGCCGTGGCTCCGTCCCCTTTGTCGATTTCCCAAGGATGGTACCCCCCCCCCCCCCCTCTTCACTTGTTTATCGTCGGGCATTTGCTGCTCTATGTGCACAAATGAAGCAAGCCACATTTATTTACACCGATGGCTCGAAAACATCGTTAGGTGTAGGGAGTGCCTATATTGTTGGCGACACCCCAAATCACTTTCGGCTTCCCGACCAGTGTTCGGTTTATACTGCAGAGCTTTACGCTGTTCTCCAGGCTGTCCACTACATCCGCCGCCATCAGCGGATACAGTACGTAATCTGCTCAGATTCTCTCAGCTCTCTCCTAAGTCTCCAAGCTCTTTACCCTGTGCACCCTCTGGTCCACCGGATTCAGGACTGTCTGCGCTTGCTCCACCTGGGGGGCGTCTCAGTGGCGTTCCTCTGGCTCCCGGGACACGCTGGTATCTGTGGAAATGAGGCGGCCGATATAGCGGCCAAGGCTGCAGTCTCTCTTCCTCGGCCAGCTCTTCAGTCTCTTCCGTTTACCGATCTACGGAGCGGTTTATGTCGCCAAGTTACTCATTTATGGCATGCGCATTGGTCAACACTTCCCCACAATAAATTGCGGGAAGTGAAAGCCGTTCCTTGCGCTTGGACCTCTTCCTCCCGAACGCGTCGTCGGGAGGAGGTAATTTTAACTAGACTCCGGATAGGGCACTGTCTTTTTAGCCATCGACATCTTTTAAGTGGCGATCCGCCCCCCATCTGTCCCCACTGCTCTCAGCTGTGGACGGTCAGACACCTTTTACTCGAGTGCCCCTATTTTACTCCGTTACGCGGCCGTCTACAGCTGTCGCCTGATATATCTTCCATTTTAGCAGATAACACGCGCTCAGTCGATCGCGTTCTCGAGTTTATTAGTGCCAGTGAGATGACGTCAGTCATTTGAAGCTCTTTTTGGAGACAAAAAATCCCCCTTCTATAGTGTTTTTTTTTTCCTTCTGTTTTTAGTTTCCCACTTTATTGAGTTTCGCTCCCATTGCTGCTGGTGTCCATTTTCGTTTTTGTACTATGGTCATTAGCGCCCAGTCCGTGCCTTATGGGTTTTGGGCGCAAAACTAACAATCAAAGCCCCCATCCAGAAGGTAGTAGGGGTTCGTTTGTGTTATGTCCCAGAAAATGGGCTGCAGATTTTGAGGACAGCGTTTGGGAACTCTTTTAATTACTTTCCGGTTGTCCATCTACCATTCGACTACTCGGTCTTTACAAAGGTTTTCTAGACTACAGTTCAGTGACTGTGGTACCTCCAGATTGTGCACGGCCTGGTTCATGGCATCAACACTGCGTTACCACATGTATTGAACTGCCAGTTCTGAAGCGGAATTGGTGTTTGCCCATACACACAGAGCTCTCAGGGGTGTTTGCAGGCGCTTACACCGTTCAGTAACGTTGAAACAAAACTAGCATCGGAGATAATCTGGTTCGTTATCTCCATGGTCACACCGTTACGAACGGTGTCCACTCGGAAACAACCGTCAGTGTTAATAAACCTTTTACTATTGCAGCCTTTGTCAATTAACATGCAATCATGTTACAACTGTGCTACGTTATGTCGACTAAAACATGCTACCACAATATCAGTTGCCCATTTCTATTACAAGAACCTTATAAGCACATCATGCGCTATGTTAGAGTTTCCGGGCTGACAAAATGCATGTCGATGTTGTCAGTCTGTTTGACTGGCACTTGTTTGACTTTATGTGTCATTTGTGTGTAAATCTGTAGCAGTCTGACGAACATATCTATAATCATACTAATCAACACACAATCAATTATTGTGCCCCTGTATTTGAGACAGACAGACAGACAGACTATATATATATATATATATATATATATATATATATATATATATATATAATGTCTGTCTGTCTATGTCTGGAACGTGAGGTCGAGCAGCGGCTCAGCTGATATAGGCATATTTTCTGTCCTTAGTATCTGCCATCCAGAGGGTGATTGAGCGGACACTGCAGCGGATGCTACGTAGATTGTCAGGATGATAGTATCTCTTGTTTCTGAAGCCTACTTACTTTTAATCTAGAATTTATCATTAGTTGTGGCGGGCTTGGTGCTGGTTTCTGGTGTGGACCCAGAGGTGGCACTACACGGAGTGTGGCTTGGTGTTTGGGAGACATGTCTCCCAATCGGCGACCCTCTTTGGGACGTCAGACGCTTCTTCATTGCTTTTTGCCTTTACACGTTTTGCATTGGTATCGGCGGCGCTTTGTATGGGACTGACATGTTGTCTTTCTAGAACACACAGTATGTGGGGGGGCGGAGGTTGTTTCGAGACGCACGTTGACATCGTTGCAAATGGCACTCTCGCAGATTTGTCATGTAATTGGAACTACTGGCCCAAGACTTAGGCCACAGACCAATACTAAACTCGGTCTACTTGTATGAGTGTTTCGATTCAGGGGACTACGTGCCTGCCTCTTTTCACCCCGAGGAAAGAGTGCCTCGCAATACAAATCTGATGTACTGTTTACATAGTGTTATACCCAGGAATATCATCCTTACATACACATCATATGGAAAAAACCCTACGACATGTCTGTGTTCACACCAAAACCCACGTACAACCTCCTGAGTCTGATTTGTGATTTAACAATTAATAAACCACTTGTTATGTTCGCCAAGCGTCTAATTATGCATTGTCTGAGTGTGAGCCTGAGTAAACTTGGGAATAAGTACGGGAGGTGCACACCACCATGCACATTTGGTATAACCAAGTCCAGTCTCTCCGAGTGACGTCGCAAGATTTCCGCCGAGCAGCCACGTAACCTCGAGTGGTGCGGCGAGTCATCCACAAGCAGCTGGAACACGGCGTACTGCACTTCTCATCGGGAACTGTCGTTTGCGGCGGCGGCGGCGGCAGCCGGGTTCATATACGGCGTGCTAGTTAATGGAGCCGTCGGCTGGGGTCGCGGTTTTCTAGGGAAAACCAATCGCAATGCTACCTGGCGTAGCCAGTTGCTCTGTGCTGACTCACACACGCGCGAAGGCGGCCAGCGATGTATTTGGCGGCCGCGTACTGGAGCGCGTTGTTCGGTGTTTGAACATTTTATTGTGCACATACTCATACGTTGCGAGAAATTGTGGTATACACCACTTCTTCACATTGTCGGTTTTGTTTGAATGTATATAAGCTCATCGTCCAACTCATCTATCCTCTAAGACAAATAACATTAACGTAAACTTCCAATTACACCACTGGATGATATGGCAATCGGTGGCTCCATAGACTACAACGTGGCAAAGCAATGTCATCTATATATTGTATCGTATTAACGCAGCTATCCTGTAACGTCGTTGAGTGTGTGAGGGGGCGGGATGGGTTCATTATCAAATAAATCCTCTGCCGCAGAATTACGTTGTCTTCTCCAGGAAATTGCTCTTCAGTAGCTTCTCTGTAATGTTGATGTTGATTTGTATTTGTGTGATTGTTCTGAGGTTGGCAGTGGGCGTTCGCGATTCGTGTGTGTGACAGCTATAGTTGTATGACCGGCTCCTGGACAGTATAGACTGTCTGTAACAGCTGTGACAGACTGTGGGTGGTTCTGATTGATTTTATATGTATATTCCCTTTTCTGGGATGTAGATTCGTGGCGATTGTCTGTCGACCAGCTTTGGCGTCTTGATGTGCTGTTTGTGTGATTATATAGGGATGTCGCCAGTTGTGTTTTAGCCTGTTCTATCCTTCGAGCCTCTTTGGTTTTGGGCTCTGTAGTTAAAGCGGCAGAATGTCAGTGTTTGTATTCGTTAGGTTTCGTACTTGTTGCTGCAGGTCTTTGTTGTGTGACTGTAGTTGAGTGCAGCGAACCATGTCCATAAAATGATACCGTAGAGGACGAAAATAGGGATTCTCTCTTCTAATATGGGATTGTATCGCATTTAGTTAATGTAAGGTCGGAGCGGGGGACGACTGCATAGTTTGGCAAAGGGTGAAAGGTGGCTACACTGGCGCAATCTCTGGCGCTGTGGCTCAAAGAGTATTATTCAGCCGCCTCCACTGGCAGTGCTTGGGGAGAACTCGTAGTAGTCAGTGCTTGCTGAGATGTTACTATCACATCTCAACAAAAACTTTTCGGTATCACGAGTCGGTGTGGAAATATTGTAATGATTAGAGAGTGCTTTTCGTCAATATATGAAGGTAATACAAATAATAGGAAAATTTTGTTTTCTTTTATCTCAATGTCGTAAATAATGCATCATTACAGGTTCAGTCAACAAAGCATCTGGCTTGTCTTCTTGTATTAGAGTGTAATTCTGGTTTCCTTACGCAATTAGAGTATATATATATCTATTTTGTAATTACGTCAGTATAAATGATATTTAAAAGTTCTTGTCTTATTGAAGAAGAACCGTGCCAGATGTGTACGTTGAATCACACTCCCACACAGAACAGTTACTCTTGTGCGTGGTGTTGCGTTGGTTTTATAGTTGCTGTGGACTTAATTAATTCTGTTAACGAAAACCTTCTTTCATTGTTGTTCCATGCAGTCAGATTGCGTACAAATACTAGTCAGGGCCAACCGTTTACGAGACAGCGTAATCGGACCTACAGCCACCGATAATAAATGTGAAAATGATTTTTTAATAATAATTAAGCCCCCCATGCAAGGGACCAACCAACATTTAATCGTTCAGTAGGTAACATGGACGTAATAGGTTAATGACAGTGGTAGACAAATACAGTACACATTCTATGTATTAAACTGTCTAATGCGTTTCCACACTAATGAAAGTAACTTTGCGGTTTAGTATGCCACTTAGCGTTGTATCAGCAAATTTAAAATATGCATCACCTGTCGCAACTGAATACAGCAACCAACATATGCATACATCATTTGGTTTCCGCCACAACAGCACAAAATTCTACCACATGTGGAGGTGGGTGTATTGTTAGAGTTTCATTCGAAAAAGATCTGATATACCTTCTTTTGTCTGCAGGGTAAATATAAGGATTTGTAATGCAAAATGTGCTGTACGAACCCATTCTTTGCGAAAAGAGTGCAGAGTTACTTGGTGTTCTGAGGGGATTCGTCATGCAAGATAACTGGCTTTTGCCCGCTATGTATCGAAAAGGTTTGTTCTTGTAGTAGCTAATCTAACGTACAGACTGCAGTTCAGTGTGTATCTTCCGTAGCACTACGCGTATCTAAGCGCGATCATCTGCCACGTGAGAAGCAGAAGCACCGTATGTGGGTTTGAGAACTTAACACCGCTGTCGAGCATGAGAGTGGGGCTGCGCAGAAACTATGCACTCTTTCACATCATTTATGGCTGCTGCACCCTGCTGTCGCCTTAATGTTCCGAAACATACACTGAACGACGAAGCATAAATCTAAACGGATAAAAGTAGGAATTGGCCCAATCCCACAATACATCATTTATACGACTCACCTGGAATAAAACGTGTTAACAGAACACGTGGTCCGCTATAGGGTGTGATGTACAAACAACACTGGCAGCGGGTAAGAATGCCCTCTTCTGAGCTGCCGCGGTGTGGTGCAGGCAGTGACAGTTCAGGAGTGTCCAACGTTTGTAGTGTAGGGGACAAACGTTGGTTGGTTGGTTGGTTGGGGGAAGGAGACCAGACAGCGTGGTCATCGGTCTCATCGGATTAGGGAAGGATGGGGAAGGAAGTCGGCCGTGCCCTTTCAGAGGAACCATCCCGGCATTTGCCTGGAGCGATTTAGGGAAATCACGGAAAACCTAAATCAGGATGGCCGGACGCGGGATTGAACCGTCGTCCTCCCGAATGCGAGTCCAGTGTCTAACCACTGCGCCACCCCGCTCGGTTACAAACGTTGGTAATTTAGCACTTACGTACAGGGGATGTCGTAGTGTGGCATTGTTTTGCTCCTGTCAGTGGGGCGGGGGTGGGTGTGAACCCTTCCAGACTGGAGCAAACTATATTTCAGCACGACAATGCATGAGTATATGTGTCGTCCCTTTGCATGCAAATCTTACTCTGCCTTCCTAACCACAAATGTTTACAGCACACTGCTAGTTCTCAAAGAGGAGCATTGTTTCCACTGGCTCCCTTAGTTTTATATAAGCAGCATACCGTGTTGTAGCATTCTACTCGTCACTGTGTTGACAGTTCATTTATGTACGTCCACGAAATTATATAAGGTTACTATATTCGTACGTTTTTGTTTAGTATATGTGACATATAAACGCATTTGCTTTACAGTTTTGTGGTCATTGATCACAGCACATTCATAGCAAGCCAGGCATTTCCAGTGCATTATGATGTGTATCTGAACATTAGGTTTGCGGTCTTTCCACTTATGTTCAGGCACGTTATACGTAATGTAAAACTTTTGGCACTCACTTCGACACTTGCAGCTCATTTTCTGTCACTGCACATACGCACGAAGTGCTATTGTACAGGCGTAAAGCGCCCTTTACAGAGACAGTATTTGAGAGGCAAAACATCCCATAGTCAGGTGACATTAGCACACAAAGCAAGAGTGCAGTTTTCTTTTCCAATAAACTGCATAACTACATAGCTGATTTCAAAGTTCATGTGCATACATGAACTAATCTCACCTGGGCATGCGTATGGTAACTGAACTGTGATGGAAAAAAATAGCGTCCGCGACGGTCGCAGGTTCGAATCATGCCTTGGGCATGGATGTCCTTAGAACTACTTAGATTAGTTCGGTTTACGTTCTGGGGGACTGATAACATCCGAGGTCACGTCCCAGATAGCGTTTCCAAACAAATGGTTCAAATGGCTCTAACGAAGTTTAGAAGGTCCCAGAGAATGTCGAAACATTTACACCGTCAGACGATAATCTACCACGGAAATTATTAAAGTCGGCATCCGCACAATATGAACATTTGGCATCCCAAAAGTACAGTGCAAACACAGAAACAACAACACTTGTACGGATTTTCAAAGCCAGCTATTATGTGAAAAGATACTCCTTTAACCACACCTAGTACAAAACAAAACAAAACAACCAACCAATTAACACACACCTGCCCCTGCCCAGGCAAACAGAGCAATGTTCAGATTGTGACCGTGTGCAGTAGGCCACCTGCAGCTTGCCCATTCTTCTAGCAGGCATATCAATGGTCGCTAGGCCACGTTCTATTCGAAAACCTTCACCGATGAGTTCAGTGATACCAACAGATATTACCTCCTTCCCCTGAAAGCCACATTGTTACCTTCAACGTTCACGCTACTAGTGTGTTCCAAAAAGGCTGACGTCACGCATACAATATCACCTGTCGCATATTGGCAACCAATATACGACGTGATGTGATGTTTTCAGTGTGGATTCCTTCTCGAACGGACGCTTGAAAAATAAACAGTAGCTACGACTTAGTTTCAGCACATTGAATAATTAATTCGTAACAGCAAATGGCCTGTTGTAGGCTGTAATGTAAATGTTACTTATGGTGCGATGAGGTCAAGAAACAAAGAACATTTTCACGCCATTGTGAAACAAACAGACAGTCTTATAAATAGATTTATTCATCCATTCGATTTTCATGCAAATAATATTTTTTGGGGAAAATTTCCTAGATAAGTCATATTTGCCTCAAACTTTATTTCGTCGTCGTCGTCGTCGTCGTCGTCGTCGTCGTCGTCGTCGTCGTCTTCAGTCCTGAGACTGGTTTGATGCAGCTCTCCATGCTACTTTATCCTGTGCAAGCTTTTTCATCTCCCAGTATCTCCTGCAACCTACATCCTTCTGAATCTGCTTAGTGTATTCATCTCTTGGTCTCCCTCTACGATTTGTACCCTCCACGCTGCCGTCCAATGCTAAATTCGTGATCCCTTGATGCCTCAGAACATGTCCTACCAACCTATCCCTTCTTCTGGTCAAGT
Organism: Schistocerca americana; assembly: GCF_021461395.2. Lineage (NCBI taxonomy): Eukaryota > Metazoa > Arthropoda > Insecta > Orthoptera > Acrididae > Schistocerca > Schistocerca americana. Next base: position 28,807,677 of record NC_060121.1, on the reverse strand, counting down.
TGTGCCACAAACTTCTCCCCAATCCTATTCAGTACCACCTCATTAGTTATGTGATCTACCCATCTAATCTTCAGCATTCTTCTGTAGCACCACATTTCAAAAGCTTCTATTCTCTTCTTGTCTAAACTATTTATCGTCCATGTTTCACTTCCATACATGGCTACACTCCACACAAACACTTTCAGGAACGACTTCCTGACACTTAAATCTATACTCGATGTGTTGTGTGCTCTGATTATTGTAATCATATCCTCGTCCTCTCTGTGAGACACATTTTGTTAGAACCGACTGTAAATGATGCCGCTACGTGTTAGTCGACCGGTCCGTTTCTTCAACATTCCAGATACCAGTGACACGCTCCGCATTTAGTGTAAGTGCCTCACAGTGGTTACGAATCAGTGTGACGAATACCAGAATGTTTCTCCAATTTCCAACGAATGATGTCACTTTATTGATAGCTCTACAGTCTACTACCTGCTTCACTGGGCCTATTATAAGACATTAATGCTTTGTCAGAACACTTACAAATACTGGTGTTGAATGCAAAGCAAGTAAACTGGATACTAATTGCTCAGATCACCGTATTTTAAGTGAAGGTAAGTTAACATCCTCCAGAATGTGTTGCAGGAAATAGTTTGAAAGTCTTTAAACTATTTCCTGCAAGTCTTTAAACTGAATTGTGATCTTTGTTACGATGTTGCTTCGTCAATATTATTGCTTGTTAATTGTTTCTTTTGGTAGCAATTATTTCGCGGTAGCGTTTGGGGTACGATTTTGTCGAATATGCTTTCAATAATCACTTCATTTATGTAATCTACATGTCTTGAGTGAGATTTTCACTCTGCAGCGGACTGTGTGCCATTATAAAACTTCCTGGCAGATTAAAACTGTGTGCCGGACGGAGACTTGAACTCGGGTAGCTCAGATGGTGGAGCACTTGTGCGTGGGAGCTTTGCCATTCGCGGGCGAAAGCTTCACTTCCTCACAGCTTCACTTCTGCCAGTACCTCGTCTCCTACCTTCCAAACGTCACAGAAGCTCTCGTGAGAACCTCGCAGAGGCAAAGGCAGATTGATAACTGTACTGGACCGACACTCGGTTTTAGACACAAAGTGTTCCTTTCAATAGAGCTGTTTCATGATTCTGAATACATTTGCTGTCCACTGATCACAGATGAAAATGACCAAGTTTCGAAAGTAAAACACAAACCGACCGACATTCCATATGGAGGGTTTCACTGTCCCTACAGATAACCTCATGGCCGCAGCTCGGTCTGCCTGGAGTCCGCCGCCAGAGACCAGTTCTGCAGTCCGTGTGGAATGACGACCCCCCAAGTCCCAATTAGCTGGGAATCTTTCCCTCGACCCATCTGCCCAGCCTCCCGAGCGCCTTTCAGTAAGCATTCAATCCAAAATTACTCGAACTCTCATTTCTGTGTTTCGTGCTTTTAATTCTGTATTGGCTGGCCTGTGACGCCTTTGAGCACGGACATGTACAAATATTCCTTCGTAATGCCGGTCCCCTTGGCTGAGTTTTTCCTCGGGTAGTTAACACGTAACGCGTGTTCTGCCGGTTTGGGCTGAAGGAGGCAGAGGCTGTGATCTGAGCCCAGTCGGAGGGTCCTCGCCAGGGCGGTCTGGTTAATGTAAATAAGCTGGAGATGGAACCCAATCGGTGCAATACAAGACACGCACAAACATTTAGTTTTTATGTGGTCAAGATTGAGCAAATGCTTCCGAAGCTGCACGTCCTCACCCCCATTTAAAAGATGCTGAGATCCTGCGCTTTCCACTTGTGGTGTGGGAGACAGTCACCGCCGTTGTGCGCTCGGCCCCCAAGTGTGGCTCTGGCCAGGGTTGACAGAGGCGGACTGTGTGGCGCTCACACGTCAAATGAAACATTTTTTTTAAATTAGATCTAGAAAAAACAGAAAGCTGACCATTTTAATCGCAGGCTCTAGCTAACTTCCTCCTGCAATAATACCAGTCATTAAATAATGAAAACCACTACACACTGACATAAGACTGCGGCGGCGCGGTTCTTTCCGTCCCTTTACGACGGACCTGCACCTACCTGTGAACATTGTCTCAGCAAATCATTAGTAGGAAAGCCGAGCGAAACCTACTGTACTTCGACGTGAACCAGGCTGCAGTTAGTCACTAATCTACGTTTCGGGATAGAACCGCGCTGCCGCAAGGCGTGCAGACTTCACAGGACAGTCGGTGCGTCCACGGAAGAGTTTCCGCAGCCCGCACTCTTCCCGTCGTCAGGAAAAGCTCTGCAAAGTTTCGTCTTAGGCACGAGCGGGTGTGCGGTGGACCTTATACGAACGCATGTGCTCGCTCTGACGTCACAGGTGGCCCCTCTAGTTGTGCACGTTGACGGCCCCCGCACCCTTATCGGGAACGCACGTTCTTCTGCAGCTAACAACGACGGTTTCGGCAATTTTTATTTCAAGAGACTGTACAATGAAAGGAAATGTAGGAACGAGCCAAGTACGTCTTTTGCAAATCTTTCATTTAACAACACATTATGGGACAAACTAATAACCTTTTAGATTTACCCACGCATACAAACAGCCGACCAGTTGTCGCAATGGATAAAGAAATTCTTTGCCTATGTTTCAAGTATAAATTTGTCTTCAGAAGGTAACCTAAGGCCAATGGAAATCGGAGCTTACGTTAGACGTATGATAACGACGACTGGTACTTATTTTATACGCCAAGAATAAATTTAAAGGTTCATACTTTTCTGTAGTCCTATAATGTCAAACTGTAAGAACTCTCGCATTAATGTACCATCGCCGTTTTTACAATTGTCGGTATAGATCCATGTGTCAGAAATAAAATATAGCCCCACAATTAGGGTTTGTCACGTTAATATACAACAGTCGGTTGTGAGCTCTGCAAGATCCACGAGCCGAGTGCAGTTACTCTGAAAACAGGGCAGGTGGCGGCCGTGCCGAGAAACATACGCCAATTGGCGTACCAAGGCAACGTGTAAATTATCTGTATTAATAACGTCCTTACGTGAAGTAACACGGAAAAAAGGAAGCGAATTATTTTCTTTTGCAACAATCGGAATGATCATGCATCGACAAAAATATTACATTCTTTAAATTCAAATAAATGTCCTAGTAACAAGCATTGATGTTAAAAGATAAAAAGCAGCCTCGCGCATATCATTAATATGTAAACTCCCATGTATGTTTTACCTTACACAATAACACTCCGCGGCCGGCCCAGCCACCATGATACACCAGACTAGCGACTAGCAACAACTGAGGTTGTCTGTAGCTGTAGCAGTTAGTCCTAACAAGCGCACAGTTCGTACAGTCAACACTGCTCTCTGGTCAGCGATTCTCTTATACCTTGCATATCGCAGGCAGCGCATACCTCTTACAATACATAAAAAAGGCAGGTGGCGCTTTCGCCGAGAAACATAATTTTTTATGTATGCCACCGGGCGTCTGAGTTTGTGGGCTTCAATAATATAGTTATACACCCAAACGGTAGACATCTCAGAAATGCACAATTGACAATACATTGTTAGTGATGGCTCTTGTCAAGAAAGAATTACGAACAGGATCGTGTACCACATTCACAGGAAAAATGTTATTTTTGCCTGGCTCTAAAAATTAAGGGCTGACGTAGTAGCAAACATACATCGTGACAAAACCACGATTACGTAAGGGGTAGTGAGCTTAAAGCACTAAAGGTGTATCAGCTTCCTGAGGAAATAAACTACAAAGGTTACCAGCATTATTATACCGTCAACAGTACAGGTTTAAAGCCTTCGAAAAAATTGTCTACAAGCAAGGTTCAACTGGTCGTTCAGTATATTACCGTCCTTTATATCTGTGGGAAGAGTAGCTCAAGATGTTAGCTGCACAACGGCAACGGTTTCACGTAATAATTGAAAATGTGTAAATCTATGTTTTACCTACAATATGTGAATCTCGTAGAAACTACTTTGGAGGACAACTGAAGGCTAATTACTGGAATCTACTGTACGGTCTTGAACGCATACTTTACTAATAGACAGACCAGCTCCCGAAGGCACAGGAGAGACGGGTGTACGGCCTCTGCAGTGCGAAGCGGCCACCACCCAGTGCTACCGGGAGTCTGGCTAGCACCGACCTCGGGCTGTGGCACGTACCCCGTACCACCTGGTAGGGCGACAGACGTCACGTCTGTACCGACACGTCTCTTAGGGCGTGTCGACAGAAATGCGAGAGGCTGCCACACACAAGACGTACCCCATCCCTCACTGACTGACACATCTTCCAGTATCCGACTCTTCTGGTCTGACACCGGAGTCACTTGTCTGTGCTTTTCAGTATTTACGATTAGAAGTGAAATAAGCAGGCGGTGCGAAATCAGACGTGATCACACTTTTTACCGTCGTTCCGTAGTAAATGGTGATGAGTGTGTCCCGAGGATAAATACGAGGAGTACGCCAGAGCCCGACAGACCGACTCGGCCGGCGGATGAAGGCGATGGCAGGCTGCACACCTCGGTCGCCGTCCCAGGGCTCACCCCGACTCCCAGTGCTGCCTACACACCTGCTGGTGTTTTGACACCTGTCCGGACGACAGGCTGACATCGTCAGCAGACCTGTCTAAGGTTTTCGTCTCGTTTTTGTACCCCACCTGGAAACCATGTTAAGCACAATAACAGACCTATGACAATCTGTTTTCCTTCACAGTAATATATACTCATTTTTAGTACAAATTCTTAAAATGTGACATCACTGTCGAACGATTACTCCAAATCTTTACACAATTTTAATTAGCGATGTGGGTCTGAAATCTTCACGCAGGCTAACATCGATTTGCAGTAGGATTTTGGAACGCAAATAAAAGCGGTGGCTCGTTTTAATTTTTATTGCAGTATTACTATACCTTGCTGTTGGGGCTGTGATTTTTGAAACCTTTTTGTCTGAGCCAGCAAGGTAAAACAGAGGCCACTACTTCCACCACATCAAGTGGATTAGTGCTCACGTACTGACACCGAGCCGGAAAACACCAGTTTATAAAAAATGGTTTAAATGGCTCTGAGCACTAAGCGACTTGACCTCAGGTTTTGCTAGTTCTACGTTCTAGGCGACCGATAACTCCTAACTAACCTAAGGACATCACACACATCCATGCCCGAGGCAGGATTCGAACCTGCGACCGTAGCGGTCGCTCGCTTCCAGACTAGCCAGCCACTCCAGCCGGCCCCAGTTTATCAATGGCGAATAGTTGAACATGATTACTACTGTCATAGGTGCAATGGTCGTGCCAGGCGCGCGATATTGAATCTTTAACGATAGGATAATGGCGCGAGACGTAGAACTACAACGGTTGCTATAAGGTCGTGCACATCATTCTTTGACACTAGGGGTGATTTCACGTAATGAAAGAGAGAATGTAATAATAACGGACTCATTTATTAAACAGTTGAGAATCGAACAATAATACAACCAAATGGGGGTGGGGGAAGAAAGATTCGAGTTCAGCAGCCTGCCCCCCACGAACTTTCATAACAAGCCACGACAGCAGGAGGAAAGGAATTTTAGTAACGATCGCCGTATTATCAAATGGGGTCCAGTTTACTAAAGGAAGGGGTTGCAGGCATGCAACGACCACCACCACGAATCAGCCAAAGACTAAGAAAGATGCTACTGTGCGTGAGTCGCTCGGTAGCCTCCCGTACTAAAGGAATAAAACCCGCAAGACGCGAAACTGTTCACAGTGAGCTACAAGGTTCCCTGTGGGCCGCAGGGCGCGAGTCTGCAGCGCACGCCGGCGCCGGCGCCGGCGCTCGTGCTCACCGAAGCGGCGCCCCCGGCCACACCAGGACTGCCCTACTGGCCCTCAGCCCACCACCCACCCGCGAAAAACGGGCGAGCACCTCAACTGGCCAATCACAGGGCCGCAATTTCACAGGGAGGCGACCTCGCAACGTTAAAATCGAGCATAAATAGTAGGTAGTTCCCCAACCTGCCTTACCAACCAACTGAGAAGAAACTTTCAGTAGTGGCCAATGTTCAAACGACACTACGTGCTGCCCTGGCGATCGGAAAACTGAAAGCCATCATGGCTGCTAGGAAATAAGGAAACTTCCTGGCGCCAAGCTTCTCTCACAGATCAGTGTGAGACAAGCTGTACAAATCGTCAAATCAGGCAACCGATAGAAATAATTCAGGTAATAATAATTGTACGGAGTATGAAATGCGAGCACTGAATGTATACATGTTGACAGACGTGCACCACATTCACCAGTGTCAATAAATCTGTTTCTCCGAGATACAAATAGCCAACGCGGATTATTCAGGGAATAGCTAGTTGTGTTTCACAAGAACGGTATGTTCTCACGAAGTAATGATACTCTATGACTCTGACGTTCACCAAGGAAGTATTACATATCGACAGATGTTTTACAGCCCCTCCGTTGTTCATAATCGACATGAACGATTTAGGACACAGTCTGAACGGTGGTCTTAGATTGTTTGAAAATAAATCACGGTTCAACCACCATCTGCAAACAATATTCTTAATTCATTTCATTTCATTTGCTAGCGATTCATCGAGAACATTAACACATTTAATCACACTATGTAAGCGTGCAACTGGTTCTGATTTCGTCACTTGCCAGGGAGTAACTAAATTCCTTCTAACAAATGGGACGTTTACAATTTTAGAATTAATCAGAAAGCACCCTCTCAATCTGATATTTATTCACTTTATTCATAGTGCCTAAAAGCATTTTGTTAAAAAGAAACAAGGTTTAACCTTTAAAGAACTTTTAGTCTCTGAGTGTATGAGCTTTCGGGCAGAGAATCGTGCCGCTCCCTTTTGACACGGCCGTAGTTACCACCGCTCACAACAGCCTCTGAAAGACTAAACTAAGTTGCAGATTTGCACCAGTGTAACTCACCAGATAAAGTTGTAACAATTTACACAAGCACACAAGCTATGCACCCCAGAAGGGTGTTTTGTACCAACAATTAAAATATTAACCTTGCCACCGAAGGTACAACTTCATTTTAGTATACGATCAAGTTGCCACCCTTTCACCGTAAGACTTTTTAACTTCTACGAAATCATTTTAATAAAAGCCCATGAAATGCAAACTTATATAAAATTCTACAAGGTTGGCTAAACAATAGTTAAGATGCTCTACAGTACACCGATATTTTTGCCTATGATCTTGAGAAGCGGTATCTAAGTTTCCAAAGATCAAAACGCAATTTCTTGGAGTGTAACGGCCTAATACCTGAAATATGTTAACACCAAATGCGACAAACATGAGAGGCAGCTGCTAACGTACGGCAGATCGATAGGGACATTACCGAACAACCTGAACCGCAGGTTGCTCTACCCCGCCCCTAATCTATAAATTGAATGGTCTGTCTATAAGGGAAAAACAACCACTTTCCTGCGGGTGAGCAAACGGAGAAGACTGGTAGCACGACCCCAAAACAAAGCGGCTGGTGACCTCAACAAGAAAACAGAATTTAAGAACAGTAAATGAAACAAGATATCACCAATCACGTCTAATAAACTGCGATTTCTCGAGAAGACCTGGCGCAGCACCCCGAATTCGCTCTCCCGAACCGTCCGCTGCCAGCCACTTCAACGGACGCAGGAAGGCGTGCCGATCTCCCGTCTCACGGCGTCGCAGCTCGCACCGGCCAGACTGACGTCGTGGTTTGACTCCTGTTGCTCTCGTGTCGGCCGCGAAGCCACTACCCCTCGCTACACGGCGCGGCCCACTGGACTCACGTGGAGACCTCACACGCGCCGACGCTCAATGCGGACAAATCATCTCGTGTCTCAGTGCGGGACGGACCGACCAACCAACCGACCGACCGACCGATCCAACCGCCAATGACCGTCGCCCGGGCAACTCGAGCAGGCTGGCGGCCTAACGCGCAGACTCGGATGCAGGAACTAAGCCCCGAGTGGGCGACCACTCGCTGAGTTCTCTTACGGGCGGAGTGGAAAGAGACTCATTTTCCCGGCTTTGAAGGTTGATTCGAAGGACAGACACACTACCTGCCTAAGAAATGCGGACGAGAGACTGACCCAGACTGCCCGACGGGCGAACTCATAGCGCCCCTTAAATGCTCGTGAACAGGCAACCTTTCGCCTTTCCCACCAGAGGGAGACACCAAAGAGCTGCGACTGCCACAGCGGCGCCACCGCCAGAAACGGAGGGCGACTGCTTCACACTACGCGCTGCGGCGCGCTCTTCAAAACAATGACGACTCGAACAGCCCGCGGGAAAAACGAAAATCTTGCACAAAGAGTGGGCTGCATCTACGCCTACACGCCTACACGCTTACTCTGCAATTCACAATTACGTGAATTTACGCTACTTCTCTATCGTTCCACTGATGGCGCCCCCACACATCTTTCATTCGATCGGCAAGGCGGTCACGTGACCGACATTACAAGTCAGACTGGCACGGCTAGCTGCCGCCCGTGCCAGTCTGTTTCCACACGTCTGCTCCTTCTTAACAACTTTGATTTTAATGTTTCTTTACAAAGCATCGCTCCTGCGAAACGCAAATCACCCTTCATCTATGCTTCACAAGACATGTGAGAAAGGGTATCAGACGGATGCCATATTCCTTGACTTCCGGAAAGCGTTTGCAGTGGGGCACCGAGTCAGACTCCTAACTAAGATACGAGCACATGGGATTAGTTCCCATGTATGTGAGTGGCTCGAAGACTTAAGTAATAGAACCCAGTACGTTGCCCTCGATGGTGAGTGTTCATCGGAGGTGAGGGTATCATCTGGAGTGCCCCAGGGAAGTGTGGTAGGTCCACTGTTTTCTACCTACATAAATGAGCTTTTGGATAGGGTGGATTTGCTGATGATGATGTGGTGTATGGGAAGGTGTCGTCGTTGAGTGACTGTAGGAGGATACGAGAGGACTTGGACAGGATTTGTGATTGGTGTAAAGAATGGCAGCTAACTCTACATATAGATAAATGTAAATTAATGCAGATGAATAGGAAAAAGAACCCCATAATGTTTGAATACTCCATTAGTAGTGTAGCGCTTGACACAGTCACGTCGACTAAATATTTGGGCGTAACATTGCAGAACGATATGAAGTGGGACAAGCATGTAGTGGCAGTTGTGGGGAAGGCGGATAGTCGTCTTCGGTTCGTTGGTAGAATTTTGGGAATATGTGGTTCATCTGTAGAGGAGACCGCTTATAAAATGCTAATACGACCTATTCTTGAGTACTGCTCGAGCGTTTGGGATCCCTATCAGGTCGGATTGAGAGAGGACATAGAAGCAATTCAGAGGCAGGCTGCTAGATTTGTTACTGGTAGGTTTGATCACGCGAGTGTTACGAAAATGCTTCAGGAACTCGGGTGGGAGTCTCTAGAGCAAAGGAGGCGTTCTTTCGTGAATCGCTACTGAGGAAATTTAGAGAACCAGCATTTGAGGCTGACTGCAGTACAGTTTTACTGCCGCCAACTTACATTTCGCGGAAAGACCACAAAGATAAGAGATTAGGGCTCGTACAGAGGCATATAGGCAGTCATTTTTCCGTCGTTCTGTTTGGAAGTGGAACAGGGAGAGAAGATGCTCGTTGTGGTACCAGGTACTCTCCGCCACACACCGTACGGTTGATTGCGGAGTATGTATGTAGATGAAATTTGTCAACTGTCCAGGATAAATTGCCATTTATCAACAGCTTCTCCTTATGATCTCTAGTTCTTCACGTTTATTCCCAAAACATTTTTCACATCGTATGTAACAGACTGTGGTGCAAAATTCTGGCTCAGTTAAGTGTAATTTTAACGCGTGACGTAAAAAGTCACCGTGTGCACCATATTCTCCCCTTTCGTATTTGCAGCTCTTAACAAGTGAATTTTATATTTTCATCGTTCGCAGTTAAAACTAAGCTGCTTTTCCAGCGTCTCGCCTGCTCTACATACGCCGACGAGCCAAACCGCTGACGCGACCGGTTTAATAGCGTATCGGTCACGTTTAAAGTGCGCGTCATTTATGATGGCGGCCGAGTTTGTGTTTTGCGGCGTCAGATGCGCAGAACGAACATAGTCAGCCAATGAACAGAGAACGACGTTGCCAGAGCTCGACAGCAGTGCAGAGCACGGACGAGTGTCTTCAGTTTTAGAAACGTTCAGTCATAAGTAAAGTAACTACTTTTGTTCAATGTCTTGAATGCTTTTTCTACACTTTCTTTTATAGAAAGTCTGCTTTCTTTATACTAATTGGTGTAATTAATTAATAGAATATGAAGCAAACAAGCAATAAGCCTCCGGAAACGTGTTTGTATCATTTTCACTAACCGCATTTTCACAATAAAGAACAGCGGTAATTTTTTATTTCCTATTGTACTTCGACGAAACGTGAGTAATTTGTAGTCATACCAACAGTGTTTGTCGGTATTTTGCGCGACAGTTTAAAGTCCTCCGGGAGAATAATTGAGCGACGAGTTGTGTTAGCAGCCATACACATTAACCATTACGCTGAGTGAAAGGTTCTGAGTTCAATCCTTAGTCGGTGGTTAATACTTTCTTTATTTAAATTGAATGTAAGACAATGCGATATTCTAACGAATCAAATTAATGAAATAATTTTTTGAAATTTCTAGTGGCAACTAAAATCGACCATACGGAAAGTATACGCTGTGGACTTTTACCGCTGCGAAATCTTCAAAATTTCGTGCAACGGTTTACTGCATCAAATGCTGCACAATAACTGCGTTAAACATCGAAACAAAGTTAAGTCATTTATGGGGGGACGTTTCAGTCAAGATGTGTAAAAATCAAATTTTTGGGCCAATAAGGTTTTGTGAAATCGAATGATAAGTGTGTCAAAGTAGTCGAAACACCGTGTGTCTGCACAGGCGAGCAATACAGTGATGACAAAACCGCGCACATCGCGGAATTCGGGGAGCACGTGTCTGTAGCAGCGGAAGGGTTAATGCGGCCGTGGTGGATTTACTTCATAAACTGCGCGCTCCCCCCTAAACGTAAGTCTGCGAACTATACTATACTGTGGCGCTGCTTCTCTTTGCTGCGTTGCCAGTTGTACGCGCCATCTCCCACGTGTGGGCGGGCATGCGCGAGCCGCCAACATAAAAGAATTGAACTATAGGAACGCCGTACAGCGGCTGTTTCGTGTGACGTGGGTCTGACAAGTACGCGGAGTCGCAGCTGCACGTGGGAAGCCGCCATCGGCTCGAGATCCAGTCTCTGTTAGCCCGTGTCCACGGGCAACTCGGCGGGCTAAGCGGGACCTGCTGGAAGCGAGGAGCGCCGCGTTGTGAGCTCCAGCTGTTCCCACGACGCCAGCACGCCAACAGCCGCCTCGCTCGGCAGTTGGCGCGAAACCCGGTCCCGGTCGCGGTCCCGGTCCCAGACGCTGGGCCCCAACAGCCTACCGCTGCTCCCAGTGGATGTACAGAATGTCGGCACGTGCCGCTAGTGTAATGGCTCCCCATTCGCCTGTCTAAGCTCGACATTTCCACAGAACAGCAATTCACACAGCATTCTATTCAAAACAAATCGGCCTGATGCAGAAGCCACGCCTAAATATACTGTTGTCCCGTACGTACGCGAACTTTTGTACCACACTGAAAACTTTATAAAAATATTTTTATAAAGCTTCTCTACTAATAAATTGCAGCAATAAGGCTCGTTTCACACTGGGACACACGTGACGGACACTGACAGAGATACATTCGTTTGAATTGGAGCATTCACACCGGGACACTGCACCGAGTCACCGAGTCATTATTTGTATGTTTACTAAAAACCCTGTTCCAAACTGGGGACATTGTTTCATTGCCCTCGGTCCTTGTTTCCCAATATAAATTCTGTATCCTTGTGATTCGAATGGTTCCTCTGTGGTGTTTCTCATTTCTTGGATCCCTATTATTAAAATTTTTTGTTTACTTCAGACCGGAAAACTTAAGGATCTCACAGATAGTGAGTTTGTTGTGTGTTGCTATATAATTTATTTGCTCATGTTTAATCTTCTTTTTGTGTTTTAGTGTGCATTTGGATGGCTGCAAACGCTCCGATTCGTTGCTGTCTTCTAGTTGACTACCCACCGAATCCGATGTAGCCTTTTCCTGCCTTTTTGAGCAGGACGGTGGAATTTTTTCCTAAAAGACCTTTCCATTTTTGACTGTCGAAGGTTGTCAACCCTAGTTGGAGCAAGCTCCGATTTACAACTCCGGTTGTTAACCGCAGAGGGTGTGTTTGCTCTGCGAGAGGTATTTTATTTCACTCAAGTCCGCCAGTAAACCGGTGAGGACTTCCCTATCCGCCACCGGGGACGCGCCACGGAGGAGTATCACCTCTCCTCCTACTATGACAGCATTTATTAAAATTATAGTTGCCGGGTGTTTTAGTTGGTTATCTATAATGTCTACAAAATTATGCAGGTTACACACAAGCATACACACGCACGCACACGTAGTTTTGCTCCATATGCTTTTTTTTATTTTTTTTTTATTTTATTTTTTATTTTTTTTTTTACAGGTACTTGGGGGCCGGATCATCCATGATGGACTTACATTTTCAGTGCAGAATTGGAGTATCAACTATCTCGTATATTATACGAGACGTTTGCTCTGCCATATCGCGTAAAATGAAGTCAAAATGTTTTCCCGATCTCTCGAAAGATCCATGGCTTGCCTCAGCTGAAGGATTCCATAAGACGGCGAACTTTCCTCATTGTGTGGGTGCAGTGGACGGGAAGCACATCATAATTATAGTAGAGTGAACCACTCGAAGTGAGTTATACAATTCCAAGAACTATTTTTCCATTCTGTTGTTAACCGTTTGTGATTCAACGTACAAATTCTTATTTGTAGACGTTGGAGCATATGGGAAATCGTCCGACTCAACTGTTTCGTAATACAGTGTTAAATAATAAACTACAGGATGGTACGCTAGATTTACCTGCACCAAAACAACTGTCATTGTTTGAAAGACCTATGCCATTCATGTTAGTAGGAGATGAAGGTTCCCGATTGCCGAAATTTATTTTGCGCCCTTATGGTGGGAAGTATGTAGACATTAAAAAACGTGTGTTCAACTGTAGACTGTGCAGAGCTAGAAGGTACATCGAGTGTACTTTTGGAATTCTTGCAAACAAGTGGCGCATTTTCTATCGACCACTGGATGTTAAATTGGATTTGGCAGAGTATTGTGAAGACATGATGCCTCCTCCATACCTTTGTGCGTGATCGTGATGGAATACAGTTTGAGGATACGTTAACTATTCAGGGATTGCAGGACATGTCACCTTCCTTGGTCCGTGGAGGAAATATTGCAAACGGTATCAGAGAAGATTTCGCAAATTACTGCATCAGCCCTGAAGGCGAAGTGCCATGGCAGCTGCAAAAAATCTAAGTGCTAGAAATGTTATGTGAACATTAATGTCGTTAGGCCTTAATGTTCATTGGAGTTGCACATTTCAAATACAGTGTTCAATTATTACCATGTTAACTGAAACAAACCATACTGTTGCGCTCACTGAACTGATTAAAACTTGCAATTACAATTATAATTACAATGCAGTTTCTAGCGTTAAAAGGTTTCTTGTCTTTTCACATTTAACCAAATATAACATTGATGATGATAATTCATGGCAATGTTTGCCGACAAGATAAAGAATGCAACTTTTTAACACTAGATTGCGTACTCACGGCAGTTCTCCTTGGCCGTTTTTTGGTAAGACTTGGAAAGAGAAAAATTAATGAATGATCGCTGATGCGTCGGTTCTCGATTGTGTTCAGGAGACGTACAGATTGATTGCGCGAAAATAGTTTCTCAAATGACCTCTTAACCCGGATTGCTTTCACGCAATCAGATTCTTCAATGAATTTACCTTAGGGACCTATTTGAATAATAAAAAATGCAAAACAGTGAAATTTTATAAAAAGTTGTCAGATCGGAAACTGAACACATTAATGGTCTTCCAAATACAATCGAGACACCGCGATAAAGAGCGAACCTGTAACAAAGTTCATTTAAACAAACATTATTTGTGGTTAATTTAAAGAAAAGAATAAGCATAGATTTTCTGTACAGTGAAGCATCAATATATTCTCAAAGAACAAAGGCGTTAAACTATAAACATTAAGTTTTGTATTCATTGTAAATTTGTTACACTCTTATGTTCTTCTCATATGTAGAACAGTCCAACAATCGCTGCTTTTGCATGTGTGATATTTTGTAAAAATTAAATGTCCTCGGCGTGGGCGTAAGTATTTTTTATCGTCACAAAGTTTACAAAAGCGTTTTGTTTTTCTTGGTGATAACGTGGTTTTTTCACACTAAAATAAATATAACTTGTAGCGGTGCTACACAAGTCTTAACAAGTCGGCGACCAAACATCAAAGGTAATGAAGTACTTGTACTTCTGGTCGCCGATATGTTAACAACTAACTATAAAGACTCTAGAATTTTCCTAACAAAGGATAAATTGTTCTTTCTTCTGTTTCGCAGCTTCTTGCTATCCAGCGCTGCGGCAATGATTTTAAATATCTGCGCCCAGCGAGTCAGTGTACCTTTTAAACGCTGGCCGCGCGTCTTGGTATGGGCGCACGTTATAAACAGATTTCATTTCTTTACTCTCGCGTTGTCATGCTTAGTATCATTACAAACTACAGCTCGGTGGCTATCCTTTTCTCATATGCAAAATGTCTGAAATCCAATAATATCACAAGTTGACTGTATTACAGTTCTGTGTACCTAATTGAACAGAACCCAAGCACGAGCACTGTTCTCATTCGGGTGTCAAAAACTTGTAAGTCAATAGTATTATGGTAAATAAATAAAATTCATGATTACAGTAACAACTTATGCTTAAATTATTGTTGTTCTGAATAATATTTTAACTGTATTTTTCGGACCATAAGGCGGAGCGCCTTATTAGACTACGAAAAGACGTACCCTTAGTTTTATTTCAACATTTTCATAACAAAATTATTTATTTTACTTTCATTCGCCCTGTAGGGGTGAGTACATAGTTTCTGCGCGCATCCATTTTGTCCATTCTTCTCGCATTGAGACTGCGTAACAGTACACTTACTATTGGTAATGCAAAAGGAAAGGGGTGAGGGATAGCATTCTCCTTGTAGGTTATTAGCCTCGTACAGGGGTAGAAAATATATTTCGCTATTCTTGTGGTCCGAAAAATACGGTATTAAAGTGAAAAAAGAATATAGAACTTGCCAATTTTGTTTCTTTCATCTATGCTCTCTTCATCGAAATCAGGCACAAACTAAGTAATAACTTGTTGCCACGCTTTCATTCTCATGACTTTGTTACTGTAGTCACCGCTTTTCATATCCCAAATAACGGGACGACTTTCCACTTGACTTATAAAATCTTCTGTGTTGATGAACTCTGAACTCACGGCTGGACTGTGTGGAGAACCACTGGGCTCAGCAACGGCTGCCTGCCTGTTAGCAGCTCTGCTCTGCACTGCTGTGCTGCGCCTGTGCCTGTGGTCGGTGTCCCAGCGTGAACACCCCAGTACCAGAGCTGATGCGTGTCCGGCGGTGACCGCAGCCAACACACTGCACTGAGTCACATGTGACGGACACCGACAGTGTCCCGGTGTGAACGCTCCAATTCAAACGAATGTATCTGTATCAGTGTCCGTCACGTGTGTCCCAGTGTGAAACGAGCCTAAGTGATCCACGATGTAAATCTTTCCGAGACCCCCTACATCACATCAGGAATGTACGAGCTCTGATTCGAGATTACTCGCAAAGTTGTGCCTTTCTGACGGATGTAGGGATTTTCGCCACGAAACACCACCACCATGCCTCAAGGCTTGCAAACGTGAACAAGTCTAAATTTGCAGTCCACATTGCAGAAGAAGATCATTAGGTCAATAACATTGAGTGTAACATCATCATATTACGTTCGGCAGAAAGAGGGCCAATTATGAATAGGTCTGCTGATTAAGGATAACATCAGGATCTCACCGACTTGCCTGACACTCCTTTCTGTTAGTCGTTTAGGAAAGTACTTCGAGGTGTCAGGTCAGAGGGGTTCCCTGAACACAATTTCTACACAAGGCAGCTCAATAGGCTGTGGAGTGCAGGGGTAGGCCAGCAATACAAATTACAGAGTAAAGGAAAGGAATATTAAGTCACTCAACTGATTGCTATTTGCCTGTTTAAATGTTTAACAGAAAGCCTTTTAAGAAAGCAAGACTAGAAAATGTGACTGATGAGTTAAAATAATGTTTAAATAGGCTCTGACCGAGCACATATTTTAAAACTAAATACTTCCTTTAAGGAACCAGCGATCAAAATTAATTACACAATCCTCGACAATCATATTACATTCAAGACGTTTAAGATTAAACAGTAATATATATCAGAGAGCTGCAGTCCCAAGTTTTAAGCAGCACGTTTCAGAATCAGTGCACTGCAACAGTACAGTACAATACAAGTCCCTCAGAGGATCTCCCCACACAGGAAGTTATTGCCGCAATCGACAAAATAGCATTCCATGTACAGACCTAAACCAAACTAAAAGCTCTCTTAAGTTTGGTACAGTTAATTCCCTTTCAACATATACATCACAAGTCTAGCCCTAGCACCGACACCCCGCAATTTAGCACGCGAAAAACTACAGCGATGCACCCATCACGTATCCTTACAAAATCCAAGAACAGAGAGCCGGCTCCCCAATAGCGGAACATTTAACCACGTGCAGCGTGCGGGATGCTGATCTCGCCCTTAACCTCAACACCAGTTCAAATACTCGTCAGCCTACAATCTTGAACCACCATACACATTCCTTCAGTTACTGCATAGAAAGCCAATGTGATAGGCAAACGGACGAGCATATGATAGAAGCTTAAGCAATTTGCTTACTAGACAACCCTTATGAATAGTAGCCGTAATTTTTTTTAAACGTGAGCACAGCCACAATCGAAAGACAAACAACGCCAATCATAAGGACAGTAGCACATAAGCAAGTAGTAATGGTAACTTCTGCTTAGACTGGCTACAAATCTGCGCGTGATTTAACACACCAGACAACAGTCTTTACAACATAACCATCAATACAATAGCAAATTACTCACACGTGTACTCCCCCACGATTTCGATTCGCAAAGCCATAGACAAAACGTGGAGAACGTATCACTTAGACCAACATGATGGTGCTTAGTTGCACAGCAGAGAACCAGACCTAATGAAACAGCCACAATTTTCGCCTCTAAATTGCCACAGTGCAACTGAGACTCAATCACAAATGTAATTTTACATCACCAGTTCCCGTATAGCCAATACAAGCGCCTGATTTTCACCCGTTTATAACGGCAGGCAGCAACACCGTACGGAAAAGAGCGTAGACACGAGCTCTTACCAATTCTCTTCTCCGTAAGCAGCCAACGGAACTCTCGGGAACCACTGGGACATCCAGTGCAAAAATCGTTACTCCTTCACACACATTACAGGACTCCCACTTCCCACCGCTTGCTTGCTACGGTGCCTTCCGTTCAGAGCCAAGTCGTATACCTCCGTGCGATAGGTCCGGTCCCACACTCGCTGCGTCAACCCGACAGCCGTCTTCCACCACGTCCCGAAGTGGCTGAGTAACTCTCAGTGCTGCCTCCCCTTAGTTTGTCTGCGAGGAGAACAAGTGGAGCACGTCACAGCGCGACGAAGCCAAGTGTTTCCCCGGCAGTGGGGGCAGCACTGACTACCTGTCTACTCAGAATGGCGTCCGTTTTTTTGTGGTTTTAGGGCGCACAACTTCAACGGTCATTAGCGCCCAGACTACGTTAGCAACTAAAAGGGAAAACACGATAAAAGACACTGACAGGCATAGGATTAAAAAAACAGCATCATCAAATGTCCCTTAGAGAGGTTTGTCAAGTTGATAAAACGAAGAACGCGAGCAGCTGCTCGTGGGTCATCCGCTAAAATGGCATCGAGAGTACATGGCAGGCCAAGATCAAGACGCAGTGTGTTAAAACCCGGACAGGACGTTAAAATGTGGCGGACCGTCAGCAATTGCCCACATGGGCAGAACGGCGCCGGCGCAGCCGTCAGCAGATGGCGATGGCGATGGCTGAACCGGCAAATTCGTAACCGGGCCAAAACGACCTCCTCCCGCCGAGAAGGGCGTGAAGAGGTCGTCCGAGCCGTGGGGAGAGGTTTCGAGGCCCGAAGCTTGTTGTCTGTAAGTGGAGCCCAATCGGCATGCCACAGCGATAAAATGTGCCGACAAATGACCCTGCTACAATCAGATGAAGGCACACAACAAGAAGCTGTCCGAGGCTGGAGGACCGCAGCCTTGGCCGCGGCATCTGCAGCTTTGATCCCAAGGATACCAACACGGCCAGGAACCCACATAAAAGTAACTGGAGAACCGTCGTCCGCCAGCAGCTGAAGAGAGCGTTGGATCCGGTGCACGAAAGGGTGAACTGGATACGGATCACTGAGGCTCTGGATGGCGCTCAGGGAATCGGAGCAGATGACGTAAGCAGAATGTCGGTCATGGCAGATTTAAAGAACAGCCTGGTAGAGGGCAAAGAGCTCAGCTGTGAAGACCGAACAATGGCCACGGAGCCGGTATTTGAAACTTTGTGCCCCGACAATAAAAGAACACCCGACCCCGTCATTGGTCTTAGAACCATCTGTATAAATGAAGGTCATATTAATCAACTTCGAACGAAGTTCGACAAAACGGGAGTGGTATACCGAACCGGGGGTAACCACCTTTGGGAGCGAGCTGAGGTCAAGGTGAACGCGAACCTGAGCCTGGAGCCAAGGTGGCGTGTGGCTCTCGCCCACTCGAAAGGTTGCAGGGAGTGAAAAATTAAGGTGTTGAAGGAGGCGACGAAAGCGAACTCCAGGGGGTAGCAGGGCAGAGACATACAACCCGTATTGACGGTCGAGAGAGTCGTCAAAAAAGGAACGATAAGACGGGTGGTCGGGCATTGACAGTAGCCGACAGGCATACCGACACAGCAGTATATCGCGCCGGTAGGTGAGTGGCAATTCACCGGCTTCAGCAGGAAGACTCTCGACGGGACTAGTATAAAATGCTCCGATCGCAAGACGTAAACCCCGATGTTGTATGGAGTTGAGGCGGCGTAAGATGGACGGCCGTGCAGAGGAGTATACGAAGCTCCCATAATCCAGCTTTGAGCGGACGATCGACCGATATAGGCGAAGTAGGATGGTTCGATCCGCTCCCCACGACGTACCCGTTCTCTAAATGTCCTCCGTGTTCTCAGTGGCACAACGGGCAGCCAAATGTGACATGTGGAGACCAGCTAAATTTCCTGTCAAATGTAAGACCTAAAAATTTTGTTGTCTCCACGAATGGGAGAGCAACGGGACCGAGTCGTAAGGACGGTGGGAGAAACTCTTTGTAGCGCCAGAAGTTTATACAGACCGTCTTCTCGGCAGAAAAACGGAAGCCACTGGCGACACTCCAGGAATAAAGACGGTCAAGAGAACGCTGAAGACAGCACTCCAGGAAACACGTACGCTGCGCGCTGCAATAGATGGTAAAATCGTCCACGAAAAGGGAGCCTGATACATCAGCTGGGAGGCAATCCATTATTGGATTGATCGCTATGGCGAAGAGAGCGACGCTCAAAACTGAGCCCTGTGGCACCCCATTCTCCTGGCGAAAGGTGTCTGACAGGACAGAACCCACACGTACCCTGAACTGTCGATCCATTAAAAAGGAACGAATAAAAAGAGGGAGGCGACCGTGAAGGCCCCATGTATGCATGGTGCGGAGAATGCCCGCCCTCCAACAGGTGTCGTAAGCCTTCTCCAAATCAAAGAACAAAGCCGCGGTCGGGCGCTTCCGCAAGAAGTTATTCATAATGAAGGTCGACAAGGTAACCAGATGGCCAACAGAGGGGCGGCTACGAAATCTACATTGTACATTGGTAAGTAGGCGTCGAGATACGAGCAGCCAAACCAAACGAGAGTTAACCATTCGCTCCATCACCCTACAGACACAGCTGGTAAGCGAGATGGGTCGATAACTGGAAGGCAAGTGCTTGTCCTTCCCCGGCTTAGGAATCGGTACAATAATAGACTCGCGCCAGCATGCGGGAACATGTCCCTCAATCCAGATGCGATTATAAGTACGAAGAAGGAAACCTTTACCCGCAGGAGAAAGGTTCTTCAGCATCTGAATATGAATAGAATCAGGCACTGGAGCGGAGGACCGTGACCGGGAAAGTGCATTTTCGAGTTCCCGCATGGTGAATGGGGCATTATAACTATCACGATTCGAGGAGCGGAAGTTAGGTGGCCTAGCCTCCTCTGCCTGTTTGCGGGGGAGGAAGGCAGGGTGGTAATGAGCGGAGCTCGAAACTTCTGCGAAAAAGCGGCAGAAGGCATTGGAGACATCCTCAGGGGCCACAAGGACGTCATTCGCGACCGTCAAGCCAGAAACTGGTGAGTGGATCTTAGTACCAGATAGCCGGCGCAGGCTACCCCAGACAACAGAAGGAGTAAAACTGTTGAAGGTGCTTGTGAAAGCAGCCCAGCTGGCTTTCTTGCTTTCTTTAATAATACGATGACACTGCGCACGTAATCGTTTATAATTGATACAATTTGCCACTGTAGGGTGGCGTTTAAAGGTGCGTAAAGCACGTCGACGAGCACGCGAAGCGTCTCTACATGCTGCAGTCCACCAGGGGACCGGTACGCGACGTGGAGAAGAAGTAGTGTGAGGGATGGAATATTCAGCAGCAGTGGGAAGGACTTCCGTGAGGTGTGCGACATGACGATCGCAGCTTGTATAGGTTTGATCCTGAAAGGTCGCCCTGGAAGAGAAGAGCCCCAGTCTGCTTTGGAGATGGTCCAACTAGATGAGCACGGAGAGGGGGTATGCTGCAGGAGATGGATAACACACGGGAAGTGGTCGCTCGAATATGTATCAAAGTGCATACCACTCAAACCGGCGTGCAAGTTGGGTAGTACATATAGAGGGGTCTAAATGGGAATAGGTGTGAGATGTGTCCGAAAGAAAAGTAGGGGCGCCAGTATTGAGGCAGACAAGATTGAGCTGGTTGAAAAGGTCTGCTAACAGGGAGCCCCTCGGGCAGGATTCTGGAGAGCCCCAAAGGGGATGGTGGGCATTGAAGTCTCCAGTTAACAAAAATGGTGCAGGTGGCTGAGCAACAAGTTGCATCATGTCTGCCCTGGTAACGCCAGACGACGATGGAGTGTAAACGGTACAAATGGAAAATGTAAAAGTGGGGAGAGTAATTCGAACGGCAACTGCCTACAGGCCGATGTGCAATGTGATGGGATCATAGTAAATATCATCCCAGACCAGCAACATAACCCCTCCATGAGCCGGAATACCTACCACAGGGGGTAGGTCAAAACGCACAGAGGTGTAGTGTGCCGAGGCAATTTGATCGCATGGGCGTAGCTTCGTTTCCTGGAGGGCTACGACGAGCGGAGCAGCAACTTCAAGTCCTCTCGGTTGGAGCGATGCTGCGAATATCCCAGTGAATAAATGCCATCGTAAGAAGAAAACTAAGATGAAAGAAGGGGTCACCTCTAAGGCCGCTGAGGGCCCGGCTTCGAGCGAGCACTGCCGCCGCTATCAGTAGGCGGACAGTCATCGTCCATTGGGTCTATAGGGTCATCGGCCATCTCGGGAGGATGGCCGGGAGGGGGAGCTTCCTCCGCCGGTGTACGGCCACATGGTCGGCTACCAGCGGTGCGGCCAGGCGAAACGGATGACGGCCTGGGGCGACAACCGCTGTGTGGCGCAGGAGAAGAAATGCGCCGTGGCGGAGAAGGAGAACTGTGCTTCCTATGAGCCTTCTTGGAAGGTCGTTTGGTGGAAGTACTGGTAGACGGCTGGGAGTTCGAGGTACGTAGGAAGTCTGCACGGGACGGTTCCTTCTTGAAGGCCTGACTTCTGGGTCTTCGTCTTCGCAGAAGCTGATGAAGGTGCTTGTGTCTGAGGGGTGATGGGAGGAAGAGGAGACGTCGACCGCGCGATCTTAGCACTGGCCGAACGGACGACCGTGGTGCTGAAGGTCAGATCGCATGTCTGGGTTGCCACCTCCCTGGTAGTCCGAGGAGAGGCGAGGACACTACTGTATTTCCCCGCTGGGAGCAGCGTGGGCTTCCTACTAGCCAATAGCTTGCGAGCAGCCGAGGTGGACACTTTCTCTTTGACCCGAATTTCCTGTATACAGCGTTCTTCCTTGTAGATGGGGCAGTCGCGGGAGGACGCTGCATGGTCACCCTGACTGTCCACCTCCGTCTCCTCGTTGTGTGAACTGTCACCCTCATGGGCATCCCTGCCACGAGTGACACATTTAGACGCATTGGAACAAGACTGGCGAGTGTGATTAAAACAATGACACTGGTAGCAGCGCATAGGTGTCGGGACATAGGGGTGAACAGAAATAACCTCGTAGCCCGTTTTGATGCGCGACGGGGACTGTATACTATCAAAGGTCAAGAAAAGTGTCCGGGTCAGTACAAGGTCATTGGTGACCTTTTTCATGACCCTATGGACAGCCGTCGCGCCCTGCTCAGCGAGAAAAGACTGAATCTCCTCGTCAGTCAATCCGTCGAGTGATCTAGTGTATACCACACCACGAGACGAATTCAAAGTGCGGTGAGCCTCCACCTGGACAGGGAACGTGTACAGGAGTGTGGCCCGAAGCAGTTTTTGTGCCTGAAAGGCGCTCTCAGTTTCTATTAACAAGGTACCATTACGCAACCTGGTACAAGACTTGACAGATCCGGGTATGGCATCTACGTCCTTCTGGATAACGAAAGGGTTGACAGAGGAAAAATCCTTTCTGTCCTCAGATCGAGAAACTGTGAGGAACGGTGGGGCAGGCGGTAGTACTTTTGTCACTGGTGGCTGGTCAAGTTTCCGTTTGTGGGCGGACGTCGAGAGAGGAGAAGAGAAATCCACTGCGGAGGAATCCCCCATGATTGCCAGCGTCTCCGATAGCGCGCTCCTTCCTTGTGGGGACCCTCTCAGAGGGCGCTCCCGCCTTAGGTGAATGTTTACACCTCAGGTCACACCTCCCGAGAAACAGACGGAGGGACCAATCGGCATGGTCAGAAGGTATCAGCTCAGGCAATCACCCCTCCCTGGGCCTGGCCTTTACCAGGGGTACGTGCGTGCCTTACTTGTCTACCCAGGGCGGGGAATTACGCGTTACCTCGTCACCGGCTACGCGTGCTAACGCGTGGGTCGGCCCTCAGGCGCGCACAGGGAGGAAGGAAGAAGAGGAAAAAGAAGAGGGAGGGAGAGAGGACAGACTGTCTCAAACACTGAGGCGGAGGCAAGGAGAAGGAGGCAAGGAGAAGGAGGCAAGTGAAAGAGTAAGTAAGACAGTGAGATGGAGAAGAACAAAGAAAGGAACCAACCAAAGGAAGGAAGAAACCAGAAGAAGTGAAAAACGAAATTGTCCGCAAATATAGGTCGTGGAACCGTCCGTCTCCGGACGCAGGCGCTAACTACCCCCTTGAGGGGGAGGGACTCCTTTTAGTCGCCTCTAACGACAGGCAGGAATACCTCGGGCCTATTCTAACCCCCGGACCTGCAGGGGGGGGGGGGGGGGGAGATAGAGCGGCAAGTCAAATAATCTGATGGTGTCTGTACCGAAGGTCTTACAGTACGCACACCACATCCATACAATTGGCGTCGTGAATGTGTTGCATAATTATATTTTGCTTTTATGTATTCAAGTATTTATGTGAAGGGACCGGTTGGTAGGACATGTTCTGAGGCATCAAGGGATCACCAATTTAGTATTGGAGGGCAGCGTGGAGGGTAAAAATCGTACAGGGAGACCAAGAGATGAATACACTAAGCAGATTCAGAAGGATGTAGGCTGCAGTAACTACTGGGAGATGAAGCTTGCACAGGATAGAGTAGCGTGCAGAGCTGCATCAAACCAGTGTCAGGACTGAAGACAACAACAACAACAACAACAACATAATGGTAATAAAATAATTACAGTGATACTACTCAGGATTTCGTAGTTTTGTACATGCACTGAATCCCGCTTATGAAATACCGAGTAGAAGGACTGTAACAAACGTGATGTTGCCAGCAGCACATGCATCTTTTTTTTGTACTTTCTCATTTGCTTCTGCAAGGCATAAAGACAATCTGTCTCATTAGAAGCTGACATCCAGAAATCTGTCAAGTCACAGCCGAGTAACTTTAACAACACTTCATAAATGAACAATTCAGATTATAGTCTGAGCTGGTATCGGCACCACTGAAGTGACTGCATTCCAGCAGTACAAATTTGTACACAGCTTTAAAATTACAAATTTAATCAGTCTTGGTGACAAAATTTTAATGGTGGTCACAGACAATGCACCAAATATGAAAAATGCTGTTTCCAGCATTCTCAAGTGGAAACATTTTGGTTGTTATGCTCGTACTCGTAATTTAGTTGTGCAGGATGCACTTACAAATGTTCAGAAAGTTACAACAGTTTTTTTTTTTAAAGCAGGAGCAGCAGCGCAACAGCGCGGCTCTTAACATGCCGACAGAACAGTGGCAAAGTAAACATCAAGAAATTGATCCAGGACTTGCCCACAAGGTGGAATTCAACCCTGTTATGTTGGAACGTATTGTTGAATTGTCAGAGGCAGTGAAAAATACAGTTGCCCTTAGTGACGGAAGTTCTGTGGGCCTGTTACAATCAAATGATGATTGGGAAATCTGCTCCGCACTCTGTTCGATTTTGAAACCGTTTGAGCAGGTTTCGAGGCAGCTCAGTGCAGAGGAGTACCCAACTGGCAGCTTGATAAGTTAATAATTTACTTTATTTGGCTCATGTACGTTCAATGTCATTTTATTGTGTACTTTTCTTATGTGTTGTGTAGTTAGCATATTTGTCTAAATTTTCAGGTTATAGTCCAGACACCTGGCCTTCTGGCAGTGTGTGACGAAATAGCCGAAATGCAGTTGCATGAAGTTTCAATGAAAGATGTTGATGCACTGAAAGAGGGGCTTACAAACCGGTTTTCGAATCTTGAGCAGAGCAAATCCATTGCCCTTGCTACCCTGGTTCTGAAATGCCAGCAATTTGAAACGTGGATCCAGCAGACAACACGAAGAAACAGTTAATATTGTTTCCCAGAAACTGGAAAAATGTAGGCCAGTAGGTATTCAGCGTTCACAATCTGTTGAGCCAAATAATTTGGCAACTGAGTCCTTCTCTGTGTGGGGCACATTTGATAAGTTAGTGAAACATGCACAGCCACAGGGCACAGTACAGTCATGTGCTATTGTAGAGGTTCAAAGGTATGTTGACAGCTCAGTCATCAGTAGAAATGAAGATCCTTGGGCATATTTACTGATTTTGTTACCACCACGCCAAACAATTGCAAAAGTAGTCCAAGAGAGATTTAATGTTGTAGCAACTTCAGTTTTTGGGAAGACCCTCTCACAAGGCACAGGACATTTAATAAAAGACAGAAGAACCCACCTCAAGCCATCGAATACAGAAAAACTAATATTTCTGAATGCCAATGGTACCTGTGATTAGACACTGTTGCTGGTAAGTGATACATCATTAGAACGCAGAACATTGTTAAACTGCTCATAATCAGAATAGTTGTACATGAACAAGAATAATTATCATCTTCAATATGTTTCTTACATGCGTACACTCTGTTGCAGAAAATTCTGGACCTGTGTGAGGTTTGGTTGTGTTGAAAGTGCCTAGTTACCTCCATGAAAGCAAACAAGACCACGTAACTTTATGATGATTATGAAACACCAAAATGCTCACATATTTTACATTTTGCTAAATTCATGCTAAGAATAATTTTGCCAGAATAAGTTTAGGACGTATGGGATATGACTAGGAACATGAATCGGAGCCCAAACATTTTATTTCATTCACTTTTTTACTGTGCAAAGTTAAGTGTTATAGTATATGTTGATCTGTCAAAACAATATTGAAGAATGATATCTTAGTGCAATACATTGTAACAGAGCATAATCCTTACTAAAATTTACTTTTTTTGTGAGCCTTTATAGTGTAAGCCCACAGTGTATGACAAACAAGTCATTTATCTTTTGTTGCAGATACTTTTCACTTACTGCAAGTATTTCACTGTGTTTTCTTTGTCAATCTTTTGATGCTAGAGACGTAACTCACATTTATGCCAGTCTTGGAAGTGATATCAATGGTCTTTGTTATCATGTTAGTTTCTGTTGGAAACACAGATTTAGTTTTGTTGATACATGCACAGCAATTAACAATTTAATGCTTCAGAGACCACATTTTTAACCAGAATTTCATCATCACCCACTACTACATTTAAATCTTATAGATCGTCAACTATTTGTTCATTCATTTGTCTACAGAAAGGTGACAGAGGAACAGGTCATACTGGTAGCAGTATGTCTGTGACTTGGATGGAGCACAGTTACTGATTTGATACCATTAAGGCACAAAGCTTTGTAATGATTAAAATGGTGAGTGAATGTAAGTTATTTCTGAAACATAGCATTTCTTTATACTAAAACCTACTTTAAATACTGGAAGTATTATCTTGATCACCTCGACTTGGATTATCATTGACTGACTGTCCTCACTTGAAAAATAACAGGCATACTATCTAGAATATTACATGAGCTTAGGCTGAAGGAAAAAATTCTATGTATGTAATAACAGTTGATTATGTGTGATGATGTAGACATACTATAATCTGTTGTGTGAAATCTTTTACATAATAAACTTTGTGAAAACATGTTGATCAAAACTGGAATGAGCAAA
Source organism: Schistocerca americana (assembly GCF_021461395.2). Classification (NCBI taxonomy): domain Eukaryota; kingdom Metazoa; phylum Arthropoda; class Insecta; order Orthoptera; family Acrididae; genus Schistocerca; species Schistocerca americana. Next base: position 28,780,886 of record NC_060121.1, on the reverse strand, counting down.
GAATACCAACCAAATTTAAGACCAAAAAACCAGAAAGAGCCATGACCAGCGGTGGAACCCATGCAAGTTTGGTAGTTTGAAAAATTTGTTCCAAATGCAGTGATTATTTTCGTTTTTGTTGTTGATTGTAGATATATGTACATGTATGTTCCTGTCTCCTGCTAAAAATGAACCATCCCAACTAGCAAATTTTGCTCTGTTATTTAGAACTTTTAATTAATGCAATTAAAAGAGCCACCTGCACTTTGAGAGGACTAAAACTGTTGAGATTTTATTACTCATCCAATAGTATGTGGGGCATGTGAAATGTTGTACAAGTATGAGCAAAACAAACATGTACAAATGTTTCATGTAACCTGACGAGGCGAACCCAAGATTCAACGAGGAGGGGAAGGATCCCTCAAGACTGCAACATAAAACTGTGTGCAGTTGTTTTGCTACATGTTAAATATTTTGAGGAGCTGGTTTTCGTTCAGACTGTGGGCCAATGCCAGAACGCAAGAGAAGTTTCCAGCTCAGCAAATGCTCATTTTTATGAATTTGTCAGTAAAATATTGTAGATAAATACCAAAAGGAAAATGCTTCCTATAACACAGATCATTTATTAAAAATGTGTCATAATAATGCAAGTTGTAACTTTTTTAAATATTTGCAGTCTGTGTAACTTGAAACACTGAATTAAGTATGTGGAAGAAACAGCTTGTCTACATAACAATGTAACTGTATTTACACCAACATTATATGATTTAATATTTACTGGCAATGCCACATGTAGAACCATAGATAAATAAAATCTATTTGAATTTCAACAGAATACAGTAGCTTCCACCACATATTTGCACACTTATAATTTACTGAATTCAGAAGGATGTAGGCTTTAGTAGGTACTGGGAGATGAAGCAGCTTGCACAGGATAGAGTAGCATGGAGAGCTGCATCAAACCAGTCTCAGGACTGAAGACCACAACAACAATTTACTGAACACCTTCAGGAAATGCCATCTGATTGACCATGAGCGCATATCCCCTGCAATAGCCACTCACTGCACTCACTAGCATTTCCCGAGACCACTTGCTAATGCACTGCTAAGGCTCTTACAAAGCTAAAACTGAAGAATTTAATGAAGTTTGTTCCTGCAGTTGCAGGTAAGTTCACAGGGTGAGAATGTACCTTTCCAACACCCAGTATCTTTCTTTGAACCAAATTAAGAGCAAGGGCTGCAGACAAGTTTATTAGAAAGATTAAATTTGGAGATGAAGTTTAACATTTCAACTTGGGTAAAGACTCCCATTTCAATGTGAAACATTTTAATATCTGTTTTATGCATATGTTATTCCCTAAATGTAGCTGTATTTTGAAGGAGATGGTGACACAAAACCGCTGTGAATTGTTCAACTTGCTTGCTCCAATCCAGTCACTTGTTACATAGGGCCTATACATTTTAAACTTAGTTGCAATTCCTTTTCCAGTGCCTGAGACTTCATACTGGCCTCACGATCTAGATGTTCGCCCTTAAACTTTATCTCGGCAGGATTACTGAAGTATTAGTTGGTCTTTATGTTAACTACACTATATTTAAAAACAACTCCAATAACCTCACACTCAAAGTTATTAGCAACTTACTTTACGTATTAAAAAAATAAATCTGCCTGAGTGGTTTTAACACTTGTAATATGCCTCAGCTTGGGACTTTTTTTGGTGGTTTTAGGGCGCAAAACTTCTATGGTCATTAGCGCCCAGCCCGTGACTTAGGAAACAGGAAAAAACCGAAATTTAAAACCAGCAGCAATGGGAACAAAGTCATAATATTGGAGAAACTAAAAGCAGAAGGAATGCTTAAAAATCCACTACAGAAAGGGGTTGGTTGTCCCCAAAAAAAGCTTCAAATGACTGACGTCATTTCACTGTCACTAATAAACTGGAGAACGCGGTCGGCTGAGCGCGTGTCATCTGCTAAAATCGACGATAGATCAGGCGATAGCTGTAGACGGGAGCGTAACGGATTAAAATAGGGGCATTCAATTAAAAGGTGTCTGACCGTCCACAGCTGAGAGCAGTGGGGACAGAGTGGGGGAGGATCGCCGCTTAAAAGATGTCGATGGCTAAAAAGACAGTGCCCTATCCGGAGTCTAGCTAAAATTACCTCCTCCCGACGACGCGTTCGGGAGGAAGAGGTCCAAGCGCAAGGAAGGGCTTTCACTTCCCGCACTTTATTATGGGGAAGTGTTGACCAATGCGCATGCCATAAATGAGCAACTTGGCGACATAAACCGCTCCGTAGATCGGTGAAGGGAAGCGACTGAGTAGCTGGCCGAGGAAGAGAGACTGCAGCCTTGGCCGCTATATCGGCCGCCTCATTCCCACAGATACCAGCGTGTCCCGGGAGCCAGAGGAACGCCACCGAACCGCGCGACCACTACGGATGCAGGTTTGACTCGTGCCTCGGGCATGGATGTGTGTGATGTCTTTAGGTTAGAACTAGTTAAATCTAAGTTCTAGGGGACTGATGACCTCAGAAGTTAAGTACCATAGTGCTCAGAGACCTTTGAACCGACTTATAACCACAGCAGTTGAGTCCCATAGTGCTCAGAGCCAACCTTTGAACCATTTTTGAACTTAATGCTTTATTAAGATAGACTACCGTCGTGATGTTTCTGTAGTAAGCTGAATTTAATTTGTATTAGTAAAGTGAATATTTTATTTGCATTTTCCACTAGTTTAATTTCTCTTTGACGATTACTGTTGCGTTTAGTAATCAGCAGCTGAATTTTCTTTCACGATATCTACAACAATCTGACAATGCAACAGTTGTTCACAAATTCTACGCCAGTAGAAACCTACTTGTTTTAACGATGTCGTTAAACCATAGTAGTTGCAAGAGTATTGTCGTCTAGAAATGAATTGCCTTGACGGTTGATCGATCAAGAGCGGGAAAGGTAATATTTTACGAATGTATGACGAGAGTTACAAGTGCTTGAGAGAGGACTTCCGTATCAATACAAGTGTCTGATAGGAAAGTAGTCTCTCGATCTCCTGGATAGTTTTGTTTCTCAAGTCAACAGAATGAGTTATCATGCAGTAGCACAGGTGATGTAGTTTTGTTGCTCGACTTTCTTACATTGCGACCAAAAGGTGTCAGTTGTTGACAACAAATTCCAGCTGTGTTGCGCACACCCCTTGGGGCAGAATTCGTAGTCCATAACACACTTATGGAGCTATCAAATGTAAAATATTATGTTCACAATACTCTTTGCTCTAGTCTACGTCTTTTGGTGGGGCTAAGCCTTTCATTTCTTCGTAGGAAGTTAGCGATAAAGGCATCATAACGCGTCACCAGTAACAGTACTGCGTAGGAATGCTCAATGAGCGACCTGATTACGTTCAATAATAGGCACTCCGTTGATTTTTGTTGTTTCGAATTAGAGCATGCAGTACTCCTACACCAGACTTCTGAACTTTGCCTGTTGAATGCAAATGTCGCATGATGGTAAAATGGTAATCTGTCACATACATCAGTAGTCGAGACTTCCCTAATGTGGAAAATCATTCATGCCAGAACGATCTTTGTTTAAACAATAATATCTTTTTCTGGCGTATTTTTCCCAAAGGCACTCGCTCCACGCACAGTTCACATCTTTCTAGCTGCCTCCTCTACATTCACCCCTCTGTTACACCAAAAGTAAGCATTGTAAAATTGAGTTGCAAGTGGAAAAAGGAGTAACATCTGCAACAACGTTTAACTGTAGTTCATGATTTTCAGGTATGCAAAATCCTATGCTTAACTGGAAGATGATAACTAGAACTTCAAATTCGAAAATGACAGTTGATATATACACAGCGTGGCACCGCGTTCACCTGGGCGGCGCCGAATTTCGGGCGGCGGGTGGCGTCTGGCCGGTGGCCGCTGCAGCGCCAGGAAACGCCCGAGCGTAAGCTGTTGTGATCGCGACGCAGCCACGAGCTGTACTGCGGAATTGTTTCTGGAATACTTGTTACTGCGGGTGGTTGAACATCGAAGACAATTCGCTTAACATTCTATCACTCATAACTTTAGACCGAAATGTGATTAAAAAAAAAAATCAGTTGGACGCGAACATGCGACTCTGAAGTTTACAATGCACGACGGTTAGCGCAAGACCACCGGCTCACTCCAGCCGTATCGACTCGGAAGTAGACAACACTTCCTTCCAACTCTTCCCCATCTTACAGTGTTGCCAGATTGTGCAGATGGCCGGACTTGGTTGTCAGGGGCGGTCAGTTTTATTGGCCACCTTAACTGAACGACTCGGACTTAGTCTCTGTGGCGGCCGGCCGGCGGTCAGTTTTTATGTCAGGAAATGGATTCATTAAGTTCTATGTACAGTCTAATACCAGTTGGAAGAACGCAGTAGCGCGCGAATACCAGAAGACTGTATTCCGTGCAGAGCGAAGAAGACTTCGTTCAATGCTGGAAGGTTTGTGTTATCAGCAAAGATCGAGGCATTCCACTCTTATCATAGCCAGGACTCTCACGGACACAATAGGAACACTGTTGGCAACACAACTGTCCTCCACAATACTTGAAACTTCCCTACACTCACAGCAAATCCCGTGAATATGGTCACCCTCAGGCAATTTGGATTACCCTCTTGTTGCTTACCAACAGAAGTACAAGGATAGCGTACCAATAGGGACAAGAAAGGAGGATTGTTATTTCTGTTTTTGGCGCCCTTCATGCCTCCATTTATTGCACCATTACACACGCACATCATGATATACGAGACATAATTGCCATATTGAAATTGTTATGACAATATGTATCACAAAGGGCACACACAATGGAGTTTAAGAAATTACAATGGCACATCAACTCCGCTATGACAAACGGTGTGCACAATGAAGGCCGCATAATGCTACCAATGTAAGAAATTAATATACTAGCATAAAATTAACTAAAAAGCCTAGAAGGAAATGTTTATGAGAACACAATGGGGCCGCAAGGGAGGAGGCAACACAATACTTAACTCAGGTGCACCAAAACAAACAACGGACACCAGGCCGCGCCAGCAACGGACACGTAAGGCACGCAACTACTCTCTCTGGTGCGGTTCCGCGTGTTCCACCCAAGTAACAGCTACCTGAAACATTTTAATACTTTGAACACTACACCAGTGACCGGCAAATTAAAAAACACAATAACATGACAAAAATACAGTAATTTAAGAAAATCACATATGACAACGAGCTTAAGGTCTTTCGGTAACTAACAGACTACGAAACAGGTAAAGGGGAATGTGCTACTATTAAATCTTCCGTAATTACACTACTAAATTTGTCAGTACCCAAGTTGCAATTAACGCAACAAGAATTAAATCATTTAAGTGATAATGGTACTTTAAAATAATAATAAAATCATTGCATGATACAGAGGACCTGGAATGGCCCGATGAGTGCTCCCAGTGAAGCAGTTCACACAAACGGTGCTCCGCGGCTCCGAGCGCGCAGCCCCTTACAGAATGCAACACAACCACAGCGACCCGGAGTACTACCAGAACCACCAGGCAGTCAACCAAAATCGTACTAAGCCAAAACAAGGACAGACTTTTAAAATAACGAGACCTAGCCCGGGCCGGACAACAGACCAAATGCCGGGAAATCCATAAGAAACCTCAGCCAACTTAATACCAAAAGAACAATATGCAAAACATGAGACCTCTCAGTCCAAAGGCTTCCCTTTAGTCGCGAAGGTGGCTCCGACCCGCCTGCTGAGGTGCCAAGCGTCGTACTGAGTGCCGAAACGGGCTTAACCTTCGTTAACGGAAAGCGGAAGCACCGCAAGACAAAATAAACCCCAATGTAACTGAGCAAGGCAAACTAAGGAGTGCCACTTTAAGAGTATGCATTTGAAGATCAAACATTAAGCACCCAGACTAACGTGCCACTGAACGACGCACTTCCATCACCGGCGTCTCTTAGAGTACGGAGAGCAGCGTAGCCCATCGATATACATCCGTGGGACGGTCAACGAGGATAGCAATCCCAGCGACGGAGAGAGAGGAGGACGAAATGACATCCCGCCGCACATAGAGGGTATTTCAAACTCAGGCTCGACAAAGTACAACAGGCGAGATTTTGCTCCCCTTGCGAATCAAGTTAAACGGCTCACCACGCTGCTGTCCACACTGTTAACCGCAAAATCACGGTCCGGCCTTCCCACTCTGCGTCCAGACGCAAACAACCCCAGCCGAGCCGAACTGTCTCCACGCCAAGGCAGCCACGTCTTCCCTCCTCACACGCCTCCAGCTAAGATCCGACCACAAAACACACCCAGGGGGATGTGTCCAGAAACGGATAGAGCTATATATATATATATATATATATATATATATATATATATATATATATATATATATATGGGATATCACCCTCAACAGCATCGGAACAGGCCGAGGAAGATGTGGTGAGTGTCTGCTCAAGTGGGGCAAATCTGTGACTGGTGCGGAAACACAGACAGGCATATGTGGCACCTGTTGATACGACGTGTGCAAGTATCAGCGTCCCTTCGAAGCACAACAGTTACCAAATACACTCTGGAGAGATGACGTAGATGGCAATACATATACGAAGGTTACAAAACTACTACACATCTACACACGTAAGTGCCTGGCAGAGGGGTCATCGAACCACCTCCACAATAATTCGTGTTTTCCGTGCTCTGTTCGAGATTGCAGTAGTAAAGAACACCTATATCTTGCCGTGCGAGCTCTGATTTCCCTTATTTCATTCTAACGACCTTTTTCTCCCAATGCTGACGTAGTGGCTGCGAGGTTAGAGGCGCCATGACACGAATCGCGTGGGACTTTCCGCCGGAGGTTCGGGTGTTAGTTGTCCATACTGATCCGAGCACGGGGTTCACAACCCGAACCACACGCCACTGTTAAGCACTAATGAAGGACTGGGTCCCTTACTTCGACTGCACGTAATTCATTAAGGTCAATCCAACACATTTATGTCAAACAACATAAATGAAGTTACATCTGAATCTGTCTGTTTTTTTAATCTCTGTTTGATATCAATTTCAATATCAGCTGATTTAGTGCGTGAAGCGCGAGTTAAGCCAGTAACCAGATAAACTAAACAATTCTCCATAATTCAAAAGAAACAGAAACAAAATGAATCAATACACCCCACTGACAAATATCCAAAAAACCTTACAATACTACTAAAAAGAATATACACTGAAGTGGGGAGCAGTCTTCACCTGACAGAACACTTCAAAATGAGTTCAATAACAGATGCGTGCCCCAGAAAACAGCGAGACATTAAATAAACTTCATTTAATGAATAACAAATACTCATTAACATTACGCCACTCCTGTTTGAACTGCAGTGTCCCGAAGAAACAGGTGCTAATTCTGAAAGAACATATAAAAAAGAAATTGTTTAAATTACAGCATTAAGGAATTCCAAAAGATGTCCAATCGAACACACCCCCCTTTCCAGTTGAGCTACAAATCTTTCCCCTTTCTAGGCTGAGCCAGAAACACAGAATGCCACAGAAATCTTACAGGACACCCGGAAGCAGTAACAGACAAGGGGGTCGGCACCCACAAATAACAGGCTAAGAGTCAGGCTGGGAGCACATCCTAAGAGTACTTGTCCACACTACGCTCACCACAAACTGCAGACATTCCGGCCGAACATCCGCTCGCGGTGGCTGCCAGAAGGAAGAAGCGACCTACCTTACGCCCGAGCCACAACTCCGCCAGTCTCACCGGCCGCCCCAAACCGACTTTTTTTTTTTTTTTTGTTTGTGGTTTTAGGGCGCAAAACTTCTATGGTCATTAGCGCCCAGCCCGTGACGTAGAAAACAGGAAAAAAACGAAATTTAAAATCAGCAGCAATGGAAACATAGTCAGAAAATTGGAGAAACTAAAGGCAGAAGGAATGCTTAAAAGTCCACTATAGAAAGGGGTTGGTTGTCCACAAAAAAAAAGCTTCAAATGACTGACGTCATTTCACTGTCACTAATAAACTGTAGAACGCGGTCAGCTGAGCGCGTGTCATCTGCTAAAATCGACGATAGATCAGGCGATAGCTGTAGACGGGAGCGTAACGGATTAAAATAGGGGCATTCAATTAAAAGGTGTCTGACCGTCCACAGCTGAGAGCAGTGGGGACAGAGTGGGGGAGGATCACCGCTTAAAAGATGTCGATGACTAAAAAGACAGTGCCCTATCCGGAGTCTAGTTAAAATTACCTCCTCCCGACGACGCGTTCGGGAGGAAGAGGTCCAAGCGCAAGGAACGGCTTTCACTTCCCGCAATTTATTGTGGGGAAGTGTTGACCAATGCGCATGCCATAAATGAGTAACTTGGCGACATAAACCGCTCCGTAGATCGGTAAACGGAAGAGACTGAAGAGCTGGCCGAGGAAGAGAGACTGCAGCCTTGGCCGCTATATCGGCCGCCTCATTTCCACAGATACCAGCGTGTCCCGGGAGCCAGAGGAACGCCACTGAGACGCCCCCCAGGTGGAGCAAGCGCAGACAGTCCTGAATCCGGTGGACCAGAGGGTGCACAGGGTAAAGAGCTTGGAGACTTAGGAGAGAGCTGAGAGAATCTGAGCAGATTACGTACTGTATCCGCTGATGGCGGCGGATGTAGTGGACAGCCTGGAGAACAGCGTAAAGCTCTGCAGTATAAACCGAACACTGGTCGGGAAGCCGAAAGTGATTTGGGGTGTCGCCAACAATATAGGCACTCCCTACACCTAACGATGTTTTCGAGCCATCGGTGTAAATAAATGTGGCTTCCGTCATTTGTGCACATAGAGCAGCAAATGCCCGACGGTAAACAAGTGTAGGGGGTACCATCTTTGGGAAATTGACATAGGTCTCTGAGCAAGTCGATCCGGGGACGGTGCCAAGGCGGTGCTGTACCCCAAGTTGTCAAGAAGGTTTTAGGAAAGCGGAAGGAAAGAGAATGGAGCAGTTGACGGAAGCGGACTCCCGGGGGTAGTAGGGAGGAGGAGCGGCCTGCATACCCGACATCAAAGGAGGCGTCGAAAAAAAGGTTATGGGCTGGATTAGCAGGCATGGAAGACAGATGGCTAGCATAACGACTCAGAAGGACTGCCCGCCGATTGGACAGGGGAGGTTTAGCAGTCTCAGCATAAAGGCTTTCCACAGGGCTGGTGTAAAAAGCTCCAGACACTAAACGTAATCCACGGTGGTGGATAGAGTCGAGACGCCGAAGAATAGACGGCCGAGCAGAGGAGTAGACTATGCTTCCATAATCCAATTTCGAGCGCACTAAGGCGCGATAGAGGCGGAGAAGGACCACCCGGTCCGCTCCCCAAGAGGTACCATTCAGGACACGGAGGGTGTTAAGGGAACGCAGACAGCGAGCCGAAAGATAGGAAACGTGGGAGGACCAGCACAGTTTTCTGTCAAACATAAGACCCAAGAATTTAGCGACGTCGGAAAACGGAAGGTTGACAGGACCTAGATGTAAGGAGGGCGGAAGAAACTCCTTACGTCGCCAAAAATTAACACAAACGGTCTTACTGGGTGAGAAACGGAAGCCGGTTTCGATGCTCCACGAGTAGAGGCGATCGAGACATCCTTGAAGACGTCTTTCAAGAAGGCTGGTCCTTTGAGAACTGTAGTAGATCGCAAAATCGTCCACAAAGAGGGAGCCCGAGACATCAGGAAGGAGACAATCCATAATTGGATTAATGGCGATGGCAAACAGTACAACACTCAGCACGGAGCCCTGGGGTACCCCGTTTTCTTGGGAGAAAGTACGGGAGAGAGTAGTGTTCACCCGCACCCTAAATGTGCGCTCTGCCATAAATTCGCGAAGAAAAAGGGGCAGCCGGCCTCGAAAGCCCCAAGAGAACAGTGTGCGGAGGATGCCTGTCCTCCAACAGGTATCGTACGCTCTCTCAAGATCAAAAAATATTGCTACCGTTTGGCGTTTCCGGAGAAAATTGTTCATGATATAAGTGGAGAGAGCAACAAGATGGTCAACAGCAGAACGATGCTTTCGGAATCCGCATTGGGCTGGTGTTAAAAGACTGCGGGACTCCAGCCACCAAGCTAAACGGTAATTCACCATACGCTGCAAAACCTTACAGACACTACTCGTGAGAGAAATGGCGCGATAGCTAGAGGGGAGATGTTTGTCCTTTCCAGGTTTCGGAACGGGAACGACAATAGCTTCCCGCCATCGCCTGGGAAAGGTGCTGTCGGTCCAAATTCGATTATAAAGGCGAAGGAGGTGACGCAGGCTATGGGTTGATAAATGCAGCAACATTTGGACATGGATACCATCCGGTCCTGGGGCGGAGGAGCGAGAAGTAGAGAGTGCATGTTGGAGTTCGCGCATGGAGAAAACAGTATTGTAGCTTTCGCGATTTTGAGAGGAGAAAGCAAGATGCCGCACTTCTGCTGCACGTTTCTTCGGGAGAAACGCTGGCGGGTAATTTGAAGAGCTCGAAATCTCAGCAAAGTGCTGACCCAATGAGTTAGAAATTGCGACGGGGTCCACTAAGGTATCATGCGCGACAGTGAGCCCAGAGACCGGGGAGAAACTAGGCGCGCCTGAGAACCGTCGAAGCCGACTCCAAACTTCCGAGGAGGGAGTGAAGTTGTTAAATGAGCTAGTAAAGAATTTCCAGCTTGCCTTCTTGCTATCGCGGATGACGCGACGGCATCGCGCACGGAGCTGCTTATATCGGATACAGTTGGCCAAAGTTGGATGGTGACGGAAAATGCGAAGAGCACGTCGCCGCTCACGTATTGCGTCACGGCAGGCCTCGTTCCACCAAGGAACTGGAGGGCGCCGGGGCAATTCGGAGGTGCGTGGTATTGAACGTTCCGCAGCTGTGAGAATAACGTCGGTAAAATGTGTGACCTCATCGTCGACGCTGGGAAAGCGACGGTCATCGAATGTCGCTAGAGACGAAAGAAGTGTCCAATCGGCTTGGGCAAACTTCCAGCGTCGCGAGCGCATATATGGCAGTTGAGGCTGCAGTCGAAGAACACATGGAAAGTGGTCACTCGAGTGTGTATCATCAAGGGCGAACCATTCGAAGCGCCGAGCTAGCGGAACAGTACCGACCGCAAGGTCCAAATGGGATAAATTTGCCGTGGAGGCAGACAAAAATGTAGGGACCCCAGTGTTGAGGCAGACTAGATCCGCTTGGTGGAAGATGTCTAGCAATAGTGAGCCACGTGGACAAGGATGTGGAGATCCCCAAAGCGGGTGGTGGGCATTGAAGTCCCCAACCAGCAAATAGGGGGGTGGAAGCTGATCAAGAAGATGAAGGAGATCAGCTCGTGCCATTGGTGTAGACGATGGAATGTATACCGTACAAAGAGAGAACGTGTATCCAGAAAGGGAAAGACGGACGGCGACAGCTTGGAAGGAAGTGTTTAAGGGGATTGGGTGATAATGGAGAGTATCATGGAGCAGAATCATGAGTCCTCCATGGGCTGGAGTGCCTTCAACTGAGGGGAGGTCATATCGGACGGACTGAAAATGAGGGAGAACAAAGCGGTCATGGGGACGCAGCTTTGTTTCCTGAAGACAGAAGATGACCGGCGAGTAGGATCGTAAGAAGATCGACAATTCCTCCCGATTGGCGCGAATGCCGCGGATATTCCAGTGGATAATGGACATAGGGTGAACAGAAAATGAAGGAACGGCACCAAGGGTGCTGTCAACTCAACGACTGCTCAGAGCTTGCGACCGACAGCATGGAATGGCATTCAGTCGAAGGCAGAAGATCCTGATCCATTGGTTGGTCAGGAGCAGCTCCTGCCACCAACGATCGGCCAGTTGACCGGCCACCAACAGTGCGCCTCGGCGACACAGAAGATGGCCGAGGGCGATTTCCGCCAGGTGGTGCTGTAGATGGGACACGCCTTGGCGGAGAAGGAGAGGAACTGTGTTTCTTCGTAGCCTTCTTGGAGGTATGTTTAGATGAAGGAGGAACCAATGGTTGTGAAGTTGCAGTACGTAAAAACTCTTCACGAGAATGCTCTTTTTTTGTAGACTTGGCGTCTGACTTTTGGGCTCGAGATTTAGCAGAACCCGACGAAGGGTGAGCCATAGAGTGGGCAGGCGAAAGAGGTGAGGTTGAACGGGCGATCTTTGCGCTGGCCGATCTGACGACCGTGGTACTAAATGTGAGGTCGCAAGTCTGCGTGGCCGCCTCCTTTGTTGGCCGAGAAGAAGCAAGGACAGCGCTTTATTTTCCTTTCTGAGGCACGGTGGGCTGTCGACTGGCGAGTAACTTTCGAGCAGCAAAGGTCGACACCTTTTCCTTCACTCTTATTTCCTGGATCAGCTTTTCGTCCTTAAAAACAGGGCAATCTCGAGAGGAAGCAGCGTGGTCACCCATACAGTTGATGCAGCGAGGGGATGGAGGTGGACAAGCACCCTCATGGGCATCCCTGCCACACGTAACACATTTGGCCGGATTGGAACAGGACTGGCTGGTGTGATTAAACCGCTGACATCGATAGCAACGCGTAGGGTTTGGGACATAAGGGCGAACGGAAATTATCTCATAGCCTGCTTTGATTTTTGATGGGAGTTGAACTTTGTCAAAAGTCAAGAAGACAGTGCGGGTTGGAATGATGTTCGAGTCAACCCTTTTCATAACCCGATGAACAGCGGTGACGCCCTGGTCAGACAGGTAGTGCTGAATTTCTTCGTCAGACAATCCATCGAGGGAGCGTGTATAAACGACTCCACGCGAGGAATTTAAGGTACGGTGCGGTTCCACCCGGACAGGGAAGGTGTGGAGCAGAGAAGTACGCAGCAATTTTTGAGCCTGGAGGGCACTGTGTGTTTCTAACAACAGGGTACCATTCCGTAATCTGGAACAAGACTTTACAGGACCCGCAATTGCGTCGACACCTTTCTGAATAATGAAAGGGTTGACCGTGGAAAAGTCGTGACCTTCGTCAGACCGAGAAACAACAAGGAACTGTGGCAACGATGGAAGAACCGTCTGTGGCTGAGACTCAGTGAACTTACGTTTGTGAGCAGACATAGTGGAAGGTGAGGAAACCATTGCGGAAGAATCCCCCATGATTACCGGCGTCTCCGATGGCGCGCTCCTCCCTTGTGGGGCCCTCACCGAGGGCACACCCGCCTTAGGTGATTGTTCACACCTCAGGTCACACCTCCCGACATACGGACGGAGGGACCAATCGGCACTTTCGGAAGGTATCAGCTCGGGTAATCACCCCTCCCTGGGCCTGGCCTTTACCAGGGGGTACGTACGTGTCCTACCTGTCTACCCGGGGCGGGGAATTACGCGTTACCCCGTCACCGGCTACGCATGGAAGTGCGTGGGTCGGCCTTCAGACACGCACAGGGAGGAAGAAAGAGAAAGGGAAAGGAAAGAAGAGGGGGTCTCAAACGCCGCAGCGGAGAAAAGGGTAAAGAGAAGAGGTAAGGAAAGGAGATGGACAAAGGAAGGAAGAAGACATACAAGCAAGGAAGAAGAAGAATGCGGTACATTTACAAGCGTCCGTCTCCGGACGTAGGCGCAAACCATACTCCCAGAGGGGGAGAAAGTGAAGGAAAGAGCAAGAGGTGAGGGGGGGGGGTGAAGACAGGGGATGGGGAAGGATGCGGAAAGGGAAGGTATGCAGCCCGGAAAGGAAGGAAGGCCACATTAGCTCGGGGCCCCGTGCTCGCTACGCACGTATCCACAAAAGAGTTGTGGATCCCCTGGGGGGACCCCAAACCGACTGCCTCTCGCCGACTGCCTCTCGCCGACTGCCTCACGCCGTCCCGCGCGCCCCAGCCGAAAAACCAAACATGCTCATGCCCGGGGACGCGTCAAAGACAAGCCGATCGCTGATCGACCAGCCATTAGGCTCACGTACACAAAATTACGCTAAGTAGTGTGTAAGACTAGCGACCCATGACCTCAGCAGTTTGTGTGTGAATTCCTAAGGGACGACATTGATCAATATAGGGATGTTCAAGAGTCAACACAACATCCCAGTGGAACTCTGACCCTTTAACACATTTTCAATTTCAATCAGCAGATGACTACATTTGGTTACAGAGTATTATCCAACTCGTTCTCCCCCAGACATTCGTTTTACTGGTGTGACACTTCCTATTACAACAGATAAAAGTATTTGTGCATTATGTGTTTGTATCATGACTCATCCAATTTCACTGACATCCCTCAGTTATGAAATTATACGATGCACTCTGCCATAGGTCTTGAGCTGGACAGACTACATCATTGTATGCATACTCTATGCTAGGCAACCAACGATTCAAACTCCCTACGTGTGCACTGTGTACTCATTGACGATTTAAAGCAACACCTTTGTTGGCACATGGCCGCTAAACCTAACGAGAACTAGATGAAGATGAAATGCTTGTGTGAAAAACCAGCGTACTGTGAGTCGGCTATTGGCTTGAGGGAGATACGCACTGAATTTGTTGCATGTCAAAAAGCTTTATTTGGTAAATACTGTACACGTAATTAGAAGAAGAACGGAATCCTTTTGCTTATTCAGGTGGAGGGATATCACATACACGACATTCAGTGAAAGCGGTAGCACCGTCTTCATATTTGACGATGTTACCGTGGAAAACAAAGACCAGATTCGAAAATATTTGTTTCGGTCGTCATATGGGGTGCTGATTTATTTTCTCTAAGTCATATTCCAGAATCACCAAAGAGCTTTTTAGGGATAACACAAACCTCATTATAGCCTTCAAATAAGACAACTTCAATTTAAAACACATTTACCTAGCACATGTCGGAACGAACGTGTCGTTCAATGACTTTGTAAAGATATGCTCAGATTACTGGAACCATTTACAGTATGGGTGTCTCACTGATAAAACAAGAAAACCTGAGTGACAGTAGAACAGGTGAAACTTTCAAGAGAACAGGGAATCAGCGATCATAAATCGGTTACTGCATCGATGATTTCAGCCGTAAATAGAAATATTAAGAAAGGTAGGAAGATTTTTCCGTTTAACAAAAGTGACAAAAAGCAGATTTCAGAGTACGTGATGTCTCAACACAACACTATCTGTACTTGAGACAAAACTTTTGAGGATCTGTGGACAAAGTTCAAAACCATCGTACAATATGCATTAGATGAGTATGTGCCAAGCAAGATCGTAATAGATGGAAAAGAGCCACCGTGGTACAATACCCGAGTTAGAAAACTGGAACTTCACACCAAACATAAACATAGCCAAAGCCTTGCAGACAAACGAAAATTACGCGAAACGAAATTTAGTGTGAGCAGGGCTATGCGAGAGGCGTTCAATGAATTCGAAAGTTCTATGTGCTGACTTGGCAGAAAATCCTAAGAAATTTTGGTCTTATATCAAAGCGGTAGGTGGATCAAAACAAAATGTCCAGACACCGTGACCAAAATGCTACTGAATCAGAGGATGACAGACTAAAGGCCGAAATACTAAATGTCTTTTTCCAAAGCTGTTTCACAGAGGAAGATTGCACTGTAGTTCCTTCTCTAGATTGTAGCACAGATGACAAAATGGTAGATATCGAAATACACGACAGAGGGATAGAGAAACAAACTCGCTCAAAAGAGGAAAGGCCGCTGGACCTGATGGGATACCAGTTCGATTTCACACAGTGTACGCGAAGCAACTTGCCCCCCTTCTTGCAGCGGTGTACCGTGGGTCTCTAAAAGAGCGTAGCGTTCCAGAGGATTGGAGAAGGGCATAGGTCATCCCCGTTTTCAAGAAGGGACGTCGAACAGGTGTGCAGAAATATAGACCTATATCTCTAACGTCGATCAGTTGTAGAATTTTGGAACACGTATTATGTTCGAGTATAATGACTTTCCTGGAGATTAGAAATCTACTCTGTAGGAATCAGCATGGGTTTCGAAAAAGACGATCGTGTGAAACCCAGCTCGCGCTATTCGTCCACGAGACTCAGAGGGCCATAGACACGGGTTCACAGGTAGATGCCGTTTTTCTTGACTTCCGCAAGGTGTTCGATAGTTCCCCACAGTCGTTTAATGAACAAAAGAAGAGCGTATGGGCTATTAGACCAATAGTGTGATTGGAGTGAAGAGTTCCTAGACAACAGAACGCAGCATGTCGTTCTTACTTCGGAAGATTTCTCTCAATTGAGAGTGATTTCAGGTGTGCCACAGGGGACTGTCGTAGGACCGTTGCTATTCACAATATACATAAATGACCTTGTGGATAACATTGGAAGTTCACTGAGGCTTTTGCGGATGATACTGTAATATATCGAGAGGCTGTAACAACGGAAAATTGTACTGAAATGCAGGAGGATCTGCAGCGAATTGACGCACGGTGCAGGGAATGGCAATTGAATCTCAATGTAAACGAGTGTAATGTGCTGCAAATAGATAGAAAGATAGATCCCTTATCATTTAGCTACAAAATAGCAGACCAGCAACTGGAAGCAGTTAATTCCATAAATTATCTGGGCGTAGGCATTAAGAGTGCTTTAAAATGCAATGACCATATAAAATTAATCGATGGTAAAGACGAAAACAAAGGAAGTGGGTTACAGTACACTTGTTGGCCCTCTACTTGAATACTGTTCAGCAGTGTGGGATCCATACCAGATAGGGTTGAGAGAGAGAGAGAGAGAGAGAGAGAGAGAGAGAGAGAGAGAGAGAGAGAGAGAGAGAGAGAGAGAAGCGCGCATCGTTACAGGATCATTTGGTAATCGCGAAAGTGTTACGGAGATTATGGATAAACTCCAGTGGAAGACTCTGCAGGAGAGACGCTCAGTTGCTCGGTACGGGCTTCTGTTGACTCTTCGGTGAAGGTATGTTCTACGTAGGGGGGAGCAATATACTGCTTAAAGTTTCGAGGTCTCGTGAAGAGACCGTGAGGATAAAATCCAGGGATTAGAGCCCACACAGAGGCATACCGACAATCTTTCCTTCCACGAACAATACGAGACTGGAATAGAAGGGAGGACCGATAGAGGTACTCAAGGTACCCTCCCCCACACACCGTCAGGTGGCTTGCAGAGTATGGATGTAGATAACCGTTGCCCGACTCCAGATGTCCAGGGTGACTTGCCTCCCCACGTATGCCAGGGAATAGATGCATCAGCAGAGTGATCCCTGTGTGGTCAGCGACCCCACCACAACGGACTGGCTACCTTGCTTGATATCAGGTGCAACCAAGCAAACAGGTCATCAGAATAGAAAGTGATACCGCACAGGTGATGGAAATGTACACACCCAGGAGGGTGACTGCAAAACAGTTGGAGAACGAGCAGAAGTGCAGATCCACATTGACGAAGGACATGATTGGTTTCAGTGCATGATGGACACAATGCACCTTGAAAGGTCCCCTTCCCCAGTTGGCTCGCTCTTCGGGAAAAATGTTGAAAAATGGAGGAGAGACCATATCACAAAGACCATATCACAAAGACCATATCACAAAGACCATATCACAAAGACCATATCACAAAGACCATATCACAAAGACCATATCACAAAGACCATATCACAAAGACCATATCACAAAGACCATATCACAAAGACCATATCACAAAGACCATATCACAAAGACCATATCACAAAGACCATATCACAAAGACCATATCACAAAGACCATATCACAAAGACCATATCACAAAGACCATATCACAAAGACCATATCACAAAGACCATATCACAAAGACCATATCACAAAGACCATATCACAAAGACCATATCACAAAGACCATATCACAAAGACCATATCACAAAGACCATATCACAAAGACCATATCACAAAGACCATATCACAAAGACCATATCACAAAGACCATATCACAAAGACCATATCACAAAGACCATATCACAAAGACCATATCACAAAGACCATATCACAAAGACCATATCACAAAGACCATATCACAAAGACCATATCACAAAGACCATATCACAAAGACCATATCACAAAGACCATATCACAAAGACCATATCACAAAGACCATATCACAAAGACCATATCACAAAGACCATATCACAAAGACCATATCACAAAGACCATATCACAAAGACCATATCACAAAGACCATATCACAAAGACCATATCACAAAGACCATATCACAAAGACCATATCACAAAGACCATATCACAAAGACCATATCACAAAGACCATATCACAAAGACCATATCACAAAGACCATATCACAAAGACCATATCACAAAGACCATATCACAAAGACCATATCACAAAGACCATATCACAAAGACCATATCACAAAGACCATATCACAAAGACCATATCACAAAGACCATATCACAAAGACCATATCACAAAGACCATATCACAAAGACCATATCACAAAGACCATATCACAAAGACCATATCACAAAGACCATATCACAAAGACCATATCACAAAGACCATATCACAAAGACCATATCACAAAGACCATATCACAAAGACCATATCACAAAGACCAAAACGGGTGAGGCTCCTTTCAGTCGCATCTTAAGACAGGCAGGTATAGCTCAGGCCTATTTTAATCCCTGGACCCACAGGGGGTGCAGTCCATGTTAAACGGCAAGGGGTAGCCATGTGCCAGGATGGAGGAAGGCTGTGGGTATTCCCAGTGTGACAGTCACCAAGAACTGCAGGGACACACCAAGTTCTTTGTCACTGTAAGCTCTGTGTCTGGCTCTTGCACTGGGGTACGAGAAAGTTTCTTATCTATTTTAGTGAGCTCTGTGACTTTATTCTTATAGTGAAAGGGGCCACGTTATTACACTAAGTAATGAAATGTGTTTAAATCGACTCTGTTTATAGAATTTAGAGAATGTTAGAGGTGTATTGCGATTTCAGAAATAACTTTCTTAATACAATTGTTTAAACAATGCCGTCCGGGGTGGCCGAGCGGTTCTAGGCGCTACAGTCTGGAGCCGCGTGACCGCTAAGGTCGCAGGTTCGAATCCTGCGTCGGGCATGGATGTGTGTGATGTCCTTAGGTTAGTTAGGTTTAAGTAGTTCTAAGTTCTAGGGGACTGATGACCACAGATGTTAAGTCCCATAGTGCTCAGAGCCATTTGAACTATTTTTTGTTTAAAAAATGTGATATACGCTATATTAGCCTACCATTGTGAGACACTCCCACTCTATCAGCTCGACAGACTGAGCGAATTTCGCACCAATTTCAAGATGCGGGAACGCAGGGGTTGGATGAGGTCGTGGTGGTGTGAACTAGGTTAGTTCGTCTCTGGATCTCAACGTGAGCACGCGAAATCCGATATTTCCACCAATAAATTTGAATTTTCCGCAGTTTTCACGGTTGGGGGACGGTTGGAGTTAAATCCATTGAGCTAACGCTGTTAACCTATTTTCCCACCATGACGTCGGTGTCACATTGCCACATCTATGGCCTCCATCTTGAATAAATTTGGCAACAACGCAGAAAGGGTGAAGCTGGCATCACAATGTCTGCCATGTTGTCAATTTATTATAAACTTTGTTTCGTTTTTTTCGAAAAATGACTTTGTGAAACACAAGAATAATTGATTTTAAAAGTAATCAAATAGGGTTTTGTATTATTTATAGTATCCATTAATCTCACCAATAATCTAATTATGAATTGTAATTTCTCTGCTTTTGTATCCAGAATACCTTGGAAGAATACTCAAATGAAAACTCGGGATATATCGGAACTTGGTGGCAGATAAACCTGTGCAAGTACCCTAGTCTGTCACTAAGCCATATGTCCACAACATCCCTTTTTTTGGGAGTTGCGATGTAACAAAATAAAAATGATGTTATTCAATGCAAAAGTTGTGATTGATGAAACAGTAAGCGAGATCTCAAATTCCAATGGTCAATCTATGATTCTTATGTCAATTGGCGTAAGATATTGGATTATGAAATTTGAATAGTCTTTGCTTGCAGTTTCGCGTGGCTTGAAGCAGTCACAGCTAGCGTGCTGTTGATTAGCAAATTGCATTATCGTCTTTTTAATTACTTCATGATCGTAGACACGATCATATCCGGTCGTGAAGTTATTGCTATGACAAAAAGAATTTCCTAAGGGACCAGAAAGTTCTTGAGGGCGCAAAAACAACTAACATGACAAAAAAGGGAAATTCAATATTAAAGCTGATGCAGGAAGACGATAAAACAGTTTTTTTTTCAATCTAACACGCACGTTGGACTGCTGATCTTGGTGTCTGTAATCTTAATATTATTTTCATTTTAATTATGCGTTTTGCTGAGGAGATAATAGAAATAAGCACTGCTAACTGATTCAATATTTCCAGAACATTTATTATAACTAAAACGTATCGTACCTTGTGTTTTGACATAAAAATCTACCGTCATTGTAGTACAGTTTCATGTCCATTGAGCGCTCTTTTATGTAGCCATTGTCCTCTTGAGTCACCCGTGAGTCGTCACGATAAGTTGTAACAGTTATTTTTACACTTCACTCAGACGGAACACGTTTTTATACATTTAGTAAAAAATTAGATCAGACCGCCATAAATCTGCGTCCGTCTTACGTAAGAGAAACAGTACAAGTGTTTAGCGCTCAAGGCTTCATTTGTTCCCCAGCCAACAAGGTGCTAATGAGAAATGAGAGACATAGCGTGATGAAATAGGTTTAATAATGAATAAAAAAAATAGGAGTGCGGGTTGGCCACAATAACGCGTTCACTATGCTGTTTGTAGTAGCTAAGATATAAACTTGTACTACTGTAGTAGGCATGGGCTTTGTTTCTATGGCAACTAGCTCTGCAGATGAAATTGATTTACTAATTTCTTTTATCTCGTCATACATTTAATTTTCGTCTCCCTTCACTACCTGAATAGTCATGGGTGACGAATTCGTCAGTAGGAAAAGGAAGAGAAGGAAACTTAGTAGGTGAATATGGATTGGCGGAAAGAAATGAAAGAGGAAGCCATCTGGTACAATCTTGCACAGAGCATAACTTAATCATAGCTAACACTTGGTTCAGGAATCATAAAAGAAGGTTGTATACATGGAAGAATCCTGGAGATACTAAAAGGTATCAGATTATATAATGGTAAGACAGATTTAGGAACCAGGTTTTAAATCGTAAGACATTTCCAGGGGCAGATGTGGATTCTGACCACAATATATTGGTTATGAACTGCAGATTGAAACTGAAGAAACTGCAAAAAGGCGGGAATTTAAGGAGATGGGACCTGGATAAACTGAAAGAACCAGAGGTTGTACAGAGTTTCAGGGAAAGCATAAGGGAACAATTGACAGGAATGGGGGAAAGAAATACAGTAGAAGAAGAATGGGTAGCTCTGAGGGATGAAGTAGTGAAGGCAGCAGACGATCAAGTAGGTAAAAAGGCGAGAGCTAATACACTCCTGGAAATGGAAAAAAGAACACATTGACACCGGTGTGTCAGACCCACCATACTTGCTCCGGACACTGCGAGAGGGCTGGACAAGCCATGATCAGACGCACGGCACAGCGGACACACCAGGAACCGCGGTGTTGGCCGTCGAATGGCGCTAGCTGCGCAGCATTTGTGCACCGCCGCCGTCAGTGTCAGCCAGTTTGCCGTGGCATACGGAGCTCCATCGCAGTCTTTAACACTGGTAGCATGCCGCGACAGCGTGGACGTGAACCGTATGTGCAGTTGACGGACTTTGAGCGAGGGCGTATAGTGGGCATGCGGGAGGCCGGGTGGACGTACCGCCGAATTGCTCAACACGTGGGGTGTGAGGTCTCCACAGTACATCGATGTTGTCGCCAGTGGTCGGCGGAAGGTGCACGTGCCCGTCGACCTGGGACCGGACCGCAGCGACGCACGGATGCACGCCAAGACCGTAGGATCCTACGCAGTGCCGTAGGGGACCGCACCGCCACTTCCCAGCAAATTAGGGACACTGTTGCTCCTGGGGTATCGGCGAGGACCATTCGCAACCGTCTCCATGAAGCTGGGCTACGGTCCCGCACACCGTTAGGCCGTCTTCCGCTCACGCCCCAACATCGTGCAGCCCGCCTCCAGTGGTGTCGCGACAGGCGTGAATGGAGGGACGAATGGAGACGTGTCGTCTTCAGCGATGAGAGTCGCTTCTGCCTTGGTGCCAATGATGGTCGTATGCGTGTTTGGCGCCGTGCAGGTGAGCGCCACAATCAGGACTGCATACGACTGAGGCACACAGGGCCAACACCCGGCATCATGGTGTGCGGAGCGATCTCCTACACTGGCCGTACACCACTGGTGATCGTCGAGGGGACACTGAATAGTGCACGGTACATCCAAACCGTCATCGAACCCATCGTTCTACCATTCCTAGACCGGCAAGGGACCTTGCTGTTCCAACAGGACAATGCACGTCCGCATGTATCCCGTGCCACCCAACGTGCTCTAGAAGGTGTAAGTCAACTACCCTGGCCAGCAAGATCTCCGGATCTGTCCCCCATTGAGCATGTTTGGGACTGGATGAAGCGTCGTCTCACGCGGTCTGCACGTCCAGCACGAACGCTGGTCCAACTGAGGCGCCAGGTGGAAATGGCATGGCAAGCCGTTCCACAGGACTACATCCAGCATCTCTACGATCATCAACATGGGAGAATAGCAGCCCGCATTGCTGCGAAAGGTGGATATACACTGTACTAGTGCCGACATTGTGCATGCTCTGTTGCCTGTGTCTATGTGCCTGTGGTTCTGTCAGTGTGATCATGTGATGTATCTGACCCCAGGAATGTGTCAATAAAGTTTCCCCTTCCTGGGACAATGAATTCACGGTGTTCTTATTTCAATTTCCAGGAGTGTAGAAATCCTTGGGTAACAGAAATATTGAATTTAATTGATGAAAGAAAATATAAAAATGCAGTAAATGAAGCAGGCAAAAAGGAATACAAACGTCTCAAAAATGACATTGGCCAGGAAGTGCAAAATGGCTAAGCAGGGATGGCTAGAGGACAAATGTAAGGATGTAGAGGCTTGTCTCACTAGGGGTAAGATAGATACTGCCTACAGGAAAATTGAAGAGATCTTTGGAGAGAAGAGAACCACTTGTATGAATATCAAGAGCTCAGATGGCAACCCAGTTCTAAGTAAAGAAGGGAAGGCAGAAAGGTGGACGGAGTATATAGAGGGTTTATAGAAGGGCGATGTACTTGATGACAGTATTATGGAAATGGAAGAGGATTTAGATGAAGATGAAATGGGAGATATGAAGAGTTTGACAGAGCACTGAAAGACCTGAGTCGAAACAAGGCCCCGGGAGTAGACAACATTCCATTAGAACTACTGATGGCCTTGGGAGAGCCAGTCATGACAAAACTACCATCTGGTGAGCAAAATGTACGAGACAGGTGAAATACCCACAGACTTCAAGAAGAATATAATAATTCCAATCCCAAAGAAAGCAGGTGTTGACAGATGTGAAAATTACCGAACTATCAGTTTAATAAGTCACAGCTGCAAAATACTAACGCGAATTCTTTACAGACGAATGGAAAAACTGGTAGAAGCGGACATCGGGGAAGATCAGTTTGGATTCCGTAGAAATGTTGGAACACGTGAGGCAATACTAACTTTACGACTTATCTCAGAAGAAAGATTAAGTCTACAAATGCTAGGAACGTAGGTCTGCCTTTTCTTAGAGTCTTCCAGTTAACGTTGTCAAAAGCATTCTCTCTTTCAAATTCTGAAGGTGGCAGGGGTAAAATACAGGGAGCGAAAGGCTATTTACAATTCGTACAGAAACCAGATGGCAGTTTTAAGAGTCGAGGGCCACGAAAGGGAATCAGTGGTTGGGAAGGGAGTGAGACATGATTGTAGCCTTTCCCCAATGTTATTCAATCTGTATATTGAGCAAGCAGTAAAGGAACAAAAGAAAAATTCGGAGTAGGTATTAAAATTCATGGAGAATAAATAAAAACCTCGAGGTTCGCCGATGACATTGTAATTCTGTGAGAGACAGCAAAGGACTTGGAAGAACAGTTGAACGGAATGGATAGTGTCTTGAAAGGAGGGTATTAGATGAACAACAAAAGCAAAACGAGGATAATGGAATGTAGTCGAATTAAGTCGGTTGATGCCGAGGGACTTAGATTAGGAAATGAGGCACTTAAAGTAGTAAAGCAGTTTTGCTATTTAGGGAGCAAAATAACTGATGATGGTCGCAGTAGAGAGGATAGAAAATGTAAACTGGCAATGGCAAGGAAAGCGTTTCTGAAGCAGAGAAATTTGTTAACATCGAGTATAGATTTAAGTGTCAGGAAGTCTTTTCTGAAAGTATTTGTATGGAGTGTAGCCATGTATGGAAGTGAAACATGGACGATAACCAGTTTGGACAAGAGAATAGAAGCTTTCGTAATGTGGTGCTACAGAAGAATGCTGAAGATAAGGTGGGTAGATCACGTAACTAATGAGGTATTGAATAGGATTGGGGAGAAGTTTGTGGCACAACTTGACTAGAAGAAGGGATCAGTTGGTAGGACATGTTTTGAGGCATCTATTGATCACAAATTTAGCATTGGAGGGCAGCGTGGAGGGTAAAAATCTTAGAGGGAGACCAAGAGATGAATACACTAAGCAGATTCAGAAGGATGTAGGCTGCAGTAGGTACTGGGAGATAGAGCTTGCACAGGATAGAGTAGCATGGAGAGCTGCATCAAACCAGTCTCAGGACTGAAGACCACAACAACAGCATGATGAGCTATGTTTATGCAACCTGTCCGTAACAAACATTACCAAAGCTATCCCAGTGAAATGAGGGTAATTCCATTTATGCGGAAAATAGACACATGTTACCCTTTTTTTTTATACAGAGAACGATTGCAGAGTACATGAAGCGAAGAGGGAGACCTATTCTTATCCAGTCTGCCCTCAAATATAAAAATTTTGGCAAGCACCAACGAAAAGCACCAACGAAAAGCACCAACGAAAAGCACCAACGAAAAGCACCAACGAAAAGCACCAACGAAAAGCACCAACGAAAAGCACCAACGAAAAGCACCAACGAAAAGCACCAACGAAAAGCACCAACGAAAAGCACCAACGAAAAGCACCAACGAAAAGCACCAACGAAAAGCACCAACGAAAAGCACCAACGAAAAGCACCAACGAAAAGCACCAACGAAAAGCACCAACGAAAAGCACCAACGAAAAGCACCAACGAAAAGCACCAACGAAAAGCACCAACGAAAAGCACCAACGAAAAGCACCAACGAAAAGCACCAACGAAAAGCACCAACGAAAAGCACCAACGAAAAGCACCAACGAAAAGCACCAACGAAAAGCACCAACGAAAAGCACCAACGAAAAGCACCAACGAAAAGCACCAACGAAAAGCACCAACGAAAAGCACCAACGAAAAGCACCAACGAAAAGCACCAACGAAAAGCACCAACGAAAAGCACCAACGAAAAGCACCAACGAAAAGCACCAACGAAAAGCACCAACGAAAAGCACCAACGAAAAGCACCAACGAAAAGCACCAACGAAAAGCACCAACGAAAAGCACCAACGAAAAGCACCAACGAAAAGCACCAACGAAAAGCACCAACGAAAAGCACCAACGAAAAGCACCAACGAAAAGCACCAACGAAAAGCACCAACGAAAAGCACCAACGAAAAGCACCAACGAAAAGCACCAACGAAAAGCACCAACGAAAAGCACCAACGAAAAGCACCAACGAAAAGCACCAACGAAAAGCACCAACGAAAAGCACCAACGAAAAGCACCAACGAAAAGCACCAACGAAAAGCACCAACGAAAAGCACCAACGAAAAGCACCAACGAAAAGCACCAACGAAAAGCACCAACGAAAAGCACCAACGAAAAGCACCAACGAAAAGCACCAACGAAAAGCACCAACGAAAAGCACCAACGAAAAGCACCAACGAAAAGCACCAACGAAAAGCACCAACGAAAAGCACCAACGAAAAGCACCAACGAAAAGCACCAACGAAAAGCACCAACGAAAAGCACCAACGAAAAGCACCAACGAAAAGCACCAACGAAAAGCACCAACGAAAAGCACCAACGAAAAGCACCAACGAAAAGCACCAACGAAAAGCACCAACGAAAAGCACCAACGAAAAGCACCAACGAAAAGCACCAACGAAAAGCACCAACGAAAAGCACCAACGAAAAGCACCAACGAAAAGCACCAACGAAAAGCACCAACGAAAAGCACCAACGAAAAGCACCAACGAAAAGCACCAACGAAAAGCACCAACGAAAAGCACCAACGAAAAGCACCAACGAAAAGCACCAACGAAAAGCACCAACGAAAAGCACCAACGAAAAGCACCAACGAAAAGCACCAACGAAAAGCACCAACGAAAAGCACCAACGAAAAGCACCAACGAAAAGCACCAACGAAAAGCACCAACGAAAAGCACCAACGAAAAGCACCAACGAAAAGCACCAACGAAAAGCACCAACGAAAAGCACCAACGAAAAGCACCAACGAAAAGCACCAACGAAAAGCACCAACGAAAAGCACCAACGAAAAGCACCAACGAAAAGCACCAACGAAAAGCACCAACGAAAAGCACCAACGAAAAGCACCAACGAAAAGCACCAACGAAAAGCACCAACGAAAAGCACCAACGAAAAGCACCAACGAAAAGCACCAACGAAAAGCACCAAAAGATTCAGCATTACCTGCGTACTCTTGAAGTAGTAGGATATGCTACATGGTAGCAGAAAACGATCTTCATGCAGTAAACAATGAATGCAACGAGTGCTGCGAAATCTGTAGTTTTCCTAATGAGGAGAAAGTTTGAAAGAATATGTATCTTTATTTTTAGGTTCACTAGTGAAAGTAGAGTCAATTCATAAAGCAGTTGAGTCCCATAAGATTTCACACACATTTTTGCACACTACTGCTAAGGTCATCAGTCCCTAAGCTTACACACTACCTAACCTAAATTATCCTAAGGACGAACACACACACCCATGCCCGAGGGAGGACTCTACTGCAGTCATGGACTGTGCGGCTGGTCCCGGCGGAGGTTAAAGCAGTTCACTGGACTTGACCAAAGGAGTGACCATTAATTGTAAATATTAGCTCGTAAGTGATCAACTATTTACAAAAGAACACAAGGCTTTCTGCAGGAAACCTGCAAATTTGACTGTTTTGTAAATGAACGCTATCAACGAAGGAACTGAGCACGAATGCTGTGTGAAGATGCACACTAAAGTGCGACGTGCATTATAAGAATATCACTAATACACACTGAACAGTTAGTGTTATACTGCACGTGTAAAAACACGTCAAGGCTACGACAATAGGTGCAACGCAAAGCTCAGTGTTGTTCTAAATGCAGCGACAGCTAAAACATTCGTCGTCACTTACCTGTGAGCCTCACGGGAGGCAGTTGACAGGGAAGTATGGAGGCAGCTCCAGGGGCCGGCTCCTCCGTTGGAAAACGCGTGCGAGGCGTGTGTACCGGTGCACTCGCGTGATACGAAGTTCACAAGGGAAAAAAAAAAAAAAAAAAAAAAAAAAAAAGAAACCGAGCGAGGTGGCGCAGTGGTTAGACACTGGACTCTCATTCGGGAGGACGACGGTTCAATCCCGCGTCCGGCCATCCCGATTTAGGTTTTCCGTGATTTCCCTAAATCGCTCTGGGCAAATGCCGGGATGGTTCCCTTCAAAGGGCACGGCCGACTTCCTTCCCCGTCCTTCCCTAATCCGATGAGACCGATGACCTCGCTGTCTGGTCTCCTTTCCCAAACAAACCAACCAACCAACCGGAAAAAAGGGGGCAATGTACGACCGGCAGCTCTGTTACAGGCTGAGCGCGGACGGATACTGAGTACTGGAGCTCACGCAACACTG
This sequence comes from Schistocerca americana, assembly GCF_021461395.2. NCBI lineage: Eukaryota > Metazoa > Arthropoda > Insecta > Orthoptera > Acrididae > Schistocerca > Schistocerca americana. The sequence goes on along the minus strand of NC_060121.1, from coordinate 28,753,076 downwards.
TGCAGCCGCTGTGAGTGGCTGACGCGTGGGTGACGAAACAGTCCTAACTTTAAACTGCTAACCGCCATGACTTCCATCGTACATACTGGAGGAAAGACATTTGCACACATGTGTGACTACATTTTCATACGTAAATTAAGCAAATTTCTTGAGTTGAAGTTAAGATGAGTGAGAAACAGATTGTCAGATTACTCAGACCTTAAATCCATTAATACCGGCACTCGTGAACACTGCTAAAATTAATTATAATCTTGTCTCTCGATGGACAAAGAAAATGGAGTTGTCTTCCATAGAGCACATTCAGACAAGTCCTGATCCTTAATCAATGTATCCAATAGGTTGTAAGTTATACTAGTAATTTCCCACTTCTGTTTCAATTGTAAATAAAAACCCGGGAAGGCACTTTAATCCCTGGCACCACAGTGGAAAGGACGATGTACTGCTTGATGAACGACGCAGACAGCTAACACAGAAAGTGAAAGCATCATGAAGTGTAGTGCTACGTTATTAAACTGTAATTGAACCACAATGAGTCAACAGAGGCTCTAACATTGTCCGCTTCAGTTAAGTTAAAATAAACACTCACTGTACTCATGTATTAGTTGTTAGAATTTACATTCTCTTGAGTATGAGTTCTATCCCCCGAAGTGAGAAATGAACGTTCTCTTATTGTTATAAGCAAATATGTACCAAACTTAACTATGCACATAAATGTGAATCTTGCTATTAAGAAATGAAGTAACTGATGAACAAAGAGTGAAAAACTATTTTGAAAAATGATATCACATATATGTTTATGTAATTTCAATTTATGTACTTCGTACGCCAGTAACATTGTGTCATGTCATGATCCTCATACCAAAAATCGCGAATAGCTCGAGTTAATCCTTCGACATTCCCTCTCTCCTCATGGAAGGCAGTGTGATCGCTATTTTTGACTTCATTAATACAACAAATAGATAACACTTTCAGCCAGAAGGCAGATACTTGTTTATAAAAAATGATTAATGAATAGTAAGATGTCGCATAACGACGGTGGAATATCCTAAATAATGGTATTCGTTGTCTTTGGGCGGCAATATAAACAGAAGAATACGGATCGATATGCGATCCTTCACTATTTTTGAAATGGGTTTTCGCGGTTTGTTAATACCACCCAAGGGTGAATGACGGAAGGTGTGGACCAAAGGGATTTGAGGCATTTCATTCACTGTTTCCTTTTAAAAGTATTATCAATGTTATTAATAAAGGAGTGTTGTAAAAAAAAAAAAATAACTACAGGCCTTGTAAATCGCCTAACTGCATAAGTGAACTACTAAAAATAATCGTTAATATGTTTATTGTGTTCCTAAACTTCAACTCACAAATAGCATTCAGTTATTTACTAATTTAATTAAATGTCTGTTCAAAGCAATTTCCCCACATAATCAACAAAACTTGAAACCAGAACTCAGTACAGTTCCTTGCTATTAAATGTCTGCGTAAGTTAATGGCCATACATAGTAACGTCTGAACAACAATTCAATTGTCCCTAAAAAAAACAACCATCTATGCATTTCTTTCCCATAATTCTGTAAACATGTTTATACACCTATAGCAAATGGCAATTACGGAAGCGTCCGATCCCGCCCATCTGCTTTGATCCATGACGTCACAAATATGGTGGAAACGACCATAAACCACGATTCCAATATGGCGCATATAAAGTCGTTACGTACACATTATGAGGACGAAAATACATCGAAAAACAAACACACACACTTTCCACAAAGCGCCTAATGACACTAACGGGACAAGCGCGGGAAATGGGGTGTTTTTGGGTGGGGGCAAACTAAATATAAAATTTAGACATCTACCCCCATACAAAACCACACAAAACGACGAAAAAAGCGACATCACAAAACTCCCCAAATACCACTAAACACAATATTATCCGGAATCGGACACTTCCCTTGACCTATATGGGATCGGGAGCTGCTGTTGAGCTATAAATTACGATCAAACACTTCCCTTGGCCTATATAGCTCAAAAACATCTCCCGATACCAATACCAACATACACAGCCACACTTTGAGATCGAACACTTCCCTTGACCTGCGCACTGTTTGCTCAGGAATGGATATGACGGATAAAATTAACAAACAACAACCGATTAATTTTACTAAAATTACCACACGATGTACAGCGAACACTAAATTAACCTTCGCACAAAATCGTTAAAACTCACTGAAGCGAATTCCACTACAAACACGGCCGACACTAACAATTCTGGATAACGAGCAAAAGCAAACTGAGCCCATTACACCACACAAATGAAGACCCTGAACATACCACCAGAGAGCACAACAAGTCACAACACGACGACATCTACAAACACGCCACACTCGCATACCAAACTCCGCGCCGTCATGACGCCACACGACAACACCCTTACGTCACGGATCAAAGCCGACGCCTGGGATCGGACGCTTCTGTCGACCCAGCAAATGAACCACTTTCGGCCTGAGCCACCAACAACATAAGTCGTTCTCATTACCCACAGAGCCACTCCGAGGTACTGGAAGGAAAACGTAAGCCTTCCACGTGTAAACCAAAGGCACGGTTTCCCAGACTGCAAGCCGTAAGAAACCAGTCAACACGCTCCCGTCGGGCTAGTAAACAACGCCCGCTACGGTGGGCAAGCGCGACTACGTAACTGCTTGCCACAGTGGGTCGGTTCCTCCCGCAGCCTCTGCCAAGATCGGTGGCGAAATTAATGAAATTAGCACCACCTGTGGCACAAAGGGCAAGCAACTCAACAACGTAATATGGACATAAATTATCTGCATATACAACGTGTCCAAAACAGCTGTCTACCCACTACTTTCAGCACCTCAGAGGACACCACTTAACACACTGCGCGGTATGTTTAGATGACTCTGAATTCAATCTGCGCAAAACCACAAACTTCCTGTGCATGAGCACACTACGCTTAAACTAAAGAGTATTAACTTAACACAACGTACAACTTGTAAATCTCCTGGTGACCGGCCTGGACTCGTGAAATGGATCTACCAACACATCACGGCCAATAAACCACCTCCGCTCTCCACTTGCGAGGCACAAATAGGATATGTAATGCAACACACTTATTAAAATATCTAAAACAGTGTTCGTTACAAGATTAACACTCAATGTCACAGGGAAAGAATCAGGAACATATCGGTTCGTTACAATAAACTCACAAATTACGTGGCTGAAAAACACAACCAAGTCAGTGGCACACAAGAAGGGTAGTAATAGTTAGGCCCTTTATCATTTTCCCATTCAGAGGGGCGTAAAACAATAACACTGAATTGCTCAAATGCATTCATACTTCTCTGCTTAAGTGACTGACAACTACTAAGTTTTTAAATGCAGAACAAGTCCTCACAGGATAAACGCGGCCTTACGCAATGGACTCCTAATAGCAATGTCAAGCGTCCAAAGCACATTGCTTGCCGTTGTGGTGTATTTATTGAGCACACTCAGTAATCGCCAGAATGATGGACACTGATGTGATGCCATTGCGAGCACAGTTGGTTTGGATATAAGCAGCATTTTGTTCTGTCACAGAGCCATAGAGACGAGAATGTAGTCACAAGAAGCAAACGGTAAATCGATCATAAACAAGGAAGCAGCATGCTCCAGACAGCATCGGCGCCTCTACCCACCTAGTCCGCCGCAAGCGCCCAAACACAATCAGGTAGCGTGGCGAACTCTGCTCTCGCCGCCACCCACGGCTTCACGCTCCGCGCACTGCCGCCCATCCCACTGCTTCTGCTCGCCCTCCAAAATCCAACTACTCGACTCTCCCATGTGCCTCGCCGACTTCCCCCGCGAGGGGGCGCCACTTCTCCCTTTCCTCCGCGATACGGCGATAATATTACACGCGGTACGTTCGATAGATCAAACCCGAGCCGTCACGGCTCAATTTGTTCGCTGGAGAAGAAAAACAGTACAAGTGTTTAGCGCTCAGGGCTTCATTTGTTAACTAAGACCAGATTTATGGCGGTCTGATCTAATTCTTTACTAAAAAATAAAAACGTGTTATGTCTAAGTTTGAGTGAAGTGTAAAAAGAAGAAGAACTGTTATAACTTATCGTGACGAGTCACGGGTGACTCGAGAGGACAATGGCTATCTATATAAAAGAGCGCTCAATGGACATGAAACGGACATAAAAATCTACCGTCATTGTAGTACTAAGCATAAGGTACGATATATGTTTTAGTTATAATAAATGTTCTGGAAATATAGGAATGAGCACTGCTAACTGATTCAATATCTCCTCAGGAAAAAGCATAAGTAAAGTGAAAATAATATTAAGATAACAGACTCCAAGATCAGCAGTCCAATGTGCGTGTTACATTGACGATAAAACAGTTTTTTTTTTTTTGTCTTCTTGCATCAGCTTTAACATCACACAAAAGGGAAAGTCAATATTACAGTTGTTTTTGCGCCCTTAAAACAATTTCCTAAGGGACCAGAAAGTTCTTGTCATAACAAGAACTTCAAGATCGTAGATACGATCACACCCGGTCGTGAAGTAATTAGCTAACGTGCTATTTATTAACACATTGCATTATCGTCTTTCTGTGACTACTTCAAGCCACGCGAAACTCCAAGTAAAGACTATTCACATTTCGTAATGCAATATTTTAGGATAATGGTCAACCCATGATTCTTACGCCAACTGTGACTGATGTTCAATGGAAAAGTTGTAACAAAATAAGAGTGATGGAATTTGAGATTTCACTTAATGTTTTATCAGAGTGCTGCTTTCGCAAGGTGTGATGGACATAATGGAAGTTGGGAGATGAAGTACTGGCGGACGTAAACCTCTGAAGGTGGCCCGTGAGTCGTGATGGGATGGCTCAATGGCTGAAGCATTTGCCCACGTAGGGCAAAAGTCCCAGTCTGGCATACAGTGCGCCAATTTAAAACTTGCTGTCAGATTAGAACACTTTGCTACAGAGCGAAAATGCATTCTGGGAACTTAACGAATCGTTTATGGGTGCAATTTCATTTTTGTTTTATTATACATTAGTGGTAGTTGTTGTGGTCTTGAGTCCTGAGACTGCTTTGATGTAGCTCTCCGTGCTACTCTATCCTGTGCCAGCTACTTCATCTCCCAGTACCTACTGCAACCTACATCCTTCTGAATCTGCTTAGTGTATTCATCTCTTGGTCTCCCTCTACAATTTTTACCCTCCACGGTGCCCTCCAGTACTAAATTTGTGATCCCTTGATGCCTCAGAACATGTCCTACCAACCGATCCCTTCTTCTAGCCAAGTTGTGCCACAAACTCCTCTTCTCCCCAATTCTATTCAATACCTTCTCATTAGTTATGTTACCTACCCAGATATAAATAAAGACATTTGAATATTGTCAATGCAGCTAACACCTGATCGGTGGAAATTTCAGCATAGTTTGGAAATCTAATGATCCCAAAAATTTGCATTTATTCGTACACTCTTAGCAGCGTATTTTCTCGTGTTCTGCAGTAGGAAGTCCTACAATGAGTGAAGCTGAGTTAGTGAAGAGCTCAAACTAACTGACATGAAGTGTTCTGGCACCTGCTTTCAAATTTACAAAGGGTGTAGTAACAATGCTAAACAATCGGTCTGTGGAAAACGTTGTCGTTCTGACGTCAGAGTATATACAGAGCAGACTGCTATGACCTAGGCCTTCTTCCAATCTATAAAAAGGGTAGAAAAATCGGACACACATAATTACCAGCATATTTCACTGACATCGATTGGCTGTAGAATCATGGAACATATTTTGGGTTCAGACATTGTGACCTTTCTAGACTCTGCTGTTTCCTGAAACAAACCATGATGGTTTCTGTAGATGAGCTTCTCAGTCATGCGAGACACAGCTGGCCCTGTTTGTGCATGATATACAACAGGCTCTAGATATTAGTTCCCAGGTTGGTGGCATATTCCTCCACTTTTTGGAGCAAGCGACAGTGCGGAATTGAGTCAAACGCCTTTCAAAAGTGCGCGCTTACAGTGTATCCGATGACAGTCTGTTAAAAAACTTTCTATCCAACAACGTATGTTTGTATAAAGCGTTTTTGTACTTATTTGCTGCGCTTAGCTTTTAAATAGTTTTTCTGGGAAAACCTAGCGTAGTTTTCGCGTCTCGTATTTCAGTGAGTGTTTCTTGATTATCAGAGTAGCTCATCAGAAGATTATCTTGGGAATTTGTCTCCGTATAGAGTAGGGTAAACATAGTCATGTGTAGGGACTGTGGTTGTTGTGAGCGGACGCAAGGAGAATTGGCCACTCTTCGGGGGCAGGTGGAGGCTTTGTCTGTTAGGCTCATCGAGCTCGAGGCGCAGGCGTCGGCTCGTAGTGGCGTTGGGGCAACTGTGGTGAGACCTATGCCTACTTCGGTGGCCTTGGAATCACATGGAACCCCTGATGTCGCTGCGTCTTCCGGCAGTGAGCATCTTACCGGTCAGCCATCACTCCAGGGTGAATGGCGGACAGTGGTGGGCTCGCGCGTGCCTGGCCGAAAGGCGAAGGTGGGATCTGGCCGCGTGGCAGCTGCCTTACCCCTTTACAACAGGTACGGGGTGCTTCCTAGTGGTGATGACATCGTTTCCGAGCCACCACAGGATGCCTCGCCTGTTGGGCCAGTGGCCGATTCTCCGGCAAGGTCCCGACAGTCACAGAGGGCGGGCCTATTAGTTATAGGGAGCTCCAACGTTAGGCGGGTTATGGAGCCCCTTAGGAAAATAGCGGGTAGGTCGGGGAAGAATGCCAGTGTGCACTCGGTGTGCTTGCCGGGGGGTCTCGTCCGTAATGTGGAGGAGGCCCTTCCGGCAGCTATTGAACGCACTGGGTGTGACCGGCTGCAGATAGTAGCACATGTCGGAACGAATGACGCCTGCCGCTTGGGTTCTGAGGCCATCCTTGGTTCCTTCCGGCGGCTGGCTGATTTGGTGAAGACAACCAGCATCGCACGCGGAGTGCAAGCTGAGCTTAATATCTGCAGCATAGTGCCCAGAGTCGATCGCGGTCCTCTGGTTTGGAGCCGTGTGGAGGGTCTAAACCAGAGGCTCAGACGACTCTGCGACTATAATGGTTGCAAATTCATCGACCTCCGTTATTGGGTGGAGAACTGTAGGGCCCCCCTAGACAGGTCAGGCGTGCACTACATACCGGAAGCAGCTACTAGGGTAGCAGAGTACGTGTGGCGTGCACACGGGGGTTTTTTTAGGTTAGAGGGACCCCCCCCCCCCCCCCCCCCTTGGGCGAAACGATAAAATACCTGACGGCTTACCAGAGAGGACATTATCATCGTTGATAAAGAACGTCCGTCCTCAGAGACCAAAAACAGGAAAAGTTAACGTAATATTGGTAAACTGCAGGAGTATCCAGGGCAAGGTTCCTGAATTAGTATCTCTTATTGAAGGAAATAGTGCGCATATAGTATTAGGAACGGAAAGTTGGTTAAAACCGGAAGTGAACAGTAACGAAATCCTAGACACAGAATGGAATATATACCGCAAGGATAGGTGGAGGAGTATTTATAGCAGTAAAGAATTCAATAATATCCAGTGAAGTTATTAGCGAATGCGAATGTGAAATAATCTGGGTTAAGTTAATCAGACAGAATGGGCATGTTATAAGCGAGACGGAACAGTTCAAGTTCCTAGGCGTACGGATAGATAGTAAGCTGTTGTGGAAAGCCCATGTTCAGGATCTTGTTCAGAAACTAAATGCCGCTTTATTTACCATTAGAACAGTATCTGAAATAAGTGACATTTCAACACGAAAAGTAGTATACTTCGCATATTTTCATACGCTTATGTCATATGGTATTATTTTTTGGGGTAATTCTTCTGATTCAAAAAGGGTATTTTTGGCTCAAAAACGGGCTGTTCGAGCTATGTATGGTGTAAGTTCGAAAACCTCTTGTCGACCCCTATTCAATAGTCTGGGAATTTTGACATTGCCCTCACAGTATGTATTTTCTTTAATGTCGTTTGTTGTTAGCAATATTAGCTTATTCCCAAGAGTTAGCAGCTTTCACTCAGTTAATACTAGGCAGAAATCAAATCTGCATGTGGAATGCACTTCCTTGACTCTTGTGCAGAAAGGAGTGCAGTATTCTGCTGCATCCATTTTCAATAAGCTACCACAAGAACTCAAAAGTGTTTGGGCTACTGCTAAGATTTTTAAGTCTAAACTGAAGAGTTTCCTCATGGCTCACTCCTTCTATTCTGTCGAGGAGCTCCTGGAAGAGATAAAAAATTAAGCAAATTCCAGTGTTACATTCTTGATTTTCTTTATTTAAACTAACGACTTGTTTCATTTTATCTGTTTCTACAATCGTGTTATAATTTCATGTATTGACTCGTTCCATGACCATGGAGACTTCTCCTAAATGTGGTCCCACGGAACAATAAATAAATAAATAAATAAATAAATAAAATCAAAGGTGGGTCAGATATGATAGTCGGATGCTTCTATAGACCACCTGCATCAGCAACCGTAGTAGTTGAGCGCCTCAGAGAGAACCTGCAGAACGTCGTGAAGAAGTTTCGTGATCATACTATTGTAATAGGGGGAGACTTCAATCTACCAGGTATAGAATGGGATAGTCACACAATCAGAACTGGAGCCAGGGACAGAGACTCTTGTGACATTATCCTGACTGCCTTGTCCGAGAATTACTTCGAGCAGATAGTTAGAGAACCAACTCGTGAAGCTAACGTTTTAGACCTCATAGCAACAAATAGACCGGAACTTTTCGACTCCGTGAATGTAGAAGAGGGTATCAGTGATCATAAGTCAGTGGTTGCATCAATGACTACAAGTGTAATAAGAAATGCCAAGAAAGGAAGGAAAATATATTTCCTTAACAAGAGTGATAGGGCACAAATCGCAGAATATCTGAGTGACCACCATCAAACGTTCATTTCTGAGGAAGAGGATGTGGAACAAAAATGGAAAAAATTCAGAAACATCGTCCAGTACGCCTTAGATAAGTTCGTGCCGACTAAGGTCCAAAGCGAGGGGAAAGATCCACCGTGGTATAACAATCATGTACGAAAGGTACTACGGAAACAAAGAAAGCTTCATCATAGGTTTAAGAGTAGTCGAATCATAGCTGATAAGGAAAAGCTGAACGAAGCGAAAAAGAGCGTAAAGAGAGCAATGAGAGAAGCATTCAACGAATTCGAACATAAAACATTGGCAAACAATCTAAACAAGAACGCTAAAAAGTTTTGGTCATATGTAAAATCGGTAAGCGGATCTAAATCCCCTATTCAGTCACTCGTTGACCACGATGGCACCGAAACAGAGGACGACCGAAGAAAGGCAGAAATACTGAATTCAGTGTTCCGAAACTGTTTCACTGCGGAAAATCGTAACACGGTCCCTGACTTCAGCCGTCGCACGGACGCCAAAATGGAAAATATTGAAATAAACGATATCGGAATTGAAAAACAACTGCTATCACTTAGTAGCGGAAAAGCATCCGGACCAGACGAGATACCCTTAAGATTCTACAGTGATTATGCTAAAGAACTTGCCCCCTTTCTATCAGCAATTTATCGTAGATCGCTGGAAGAACGTTAAGTACCTAGCGACTGGAAGAAAGCGCAGGTCGTTCCCATTTTCAAGAAGGGTCATAAATCAGATGCGAATAATTATAGGCCTATTTCGCTTACGTCAATCTGTTGTAGAATAATGGAACATGATTTGTGTTCTCGTATTATGACGTTCTTAGATAATACAAATCTCCTTCATCATAACCAACATGGATTCCGCAAACAGAGATCATGTGAAACTCAGCTCGCCCTATTTGCCCAAGAAATTCACAGTGCCGTAGACACTGGCGAGCAGATTGATGCTGTATTCCTGGACTTCAGGAAGGCATTTGATACGGTTCCGCACTTACGTTTAGTGAAAAAAATACGAGCTTACGGAATATCGGACCAGGTTTGTGATTGGATTCAGGATTTCCTAGAAGAAAGAACACAACATGTCATTCTTAACGGTTCAAAATCTGCAGATGTAGAGGTAATTTCGGGAGTACCGCAGGGAAGCGTGATAGGACCTTTATTGTTTACAATATACATAAATGACTTAGTTGACAACATCGGTAGCTCCGTGAGGCTATTTGCAGATGACACGGTTGTCTATAAGAAAGTAGCAACATCAGAAGACTCGTACGTACTCCAGGAGGACCTGCAGAGGATTAATGCATGGTGCGACAGCTGGCAGCTTTCCCTAAACGTAGATAAATGTAATATAATGCGCATACATAGGGGCAGAAATCCATTCCAGTACGACTATGCCATAGGTGGTAAATCATTGGAAGCGGTAACGACCGTAAAATACTTAGGAGTTACTATCCGGAGCGATCTGAAGTGGAATGATCACATAAAACAAATAGTGGGAAAAGCAGGCGCCAGGTTGAGATTCATAGGAAGAATTCTAAGAAAATGTGACTCATCGACGAAAGACGTAGCTTACAAAACGCTTGTTCGTCCGATTCTTGAGTATTGCTCATCAGTATGGGACCCTTACCAGGTTGGATTAATAGAAGAGATAGACATGATCCAGCGAAAAGCAGCGCGATTCGTCATGGGGACATTTAGTCAGCGCGAGAGCGTTACGGAGATGCTGAACAAGCTCCAGTGGCGGACACTTCAAGAAAGGCGTTACGCAATACGGAGAGGTTTATTATCGAAATTACGAGAGAGCACATTCCGGGAAGAGATGGGCAACATATTACTACCGCCCACATATATCTCGCGTAATGATCACAACGAAAAGATCCGAGAAATTAGAGCAAATACGGAGACTTACAAGCAGTCGTTCTTCCCACGCACAATTCGTGAATGGAACAGGGAAGGGGGGATCAGATAGTGGTACAATAAGTACCCTCCGCCACACACCGTAAGGTGGCTCGCGGAGTATAGATGTAGATGTAGATGTAGATGTCGTTCTGAATGGGGTGACTCAAAACAAGCAATCAGGTGAGCCCCAGGGCAGCGTAATAGTTCCGGTGCTTGTTACGACTTACATAAACAATCTGGTTGGTGGTATTGACAGCGGCGTTAGACTGTTTGCCGTTGATGTTTTAGTCTACAGGAAAGTAGTATCACACGAAAGTTGTGAACAAATCAATGAGGATTTGCAGAAAGTAAATGTGTGGTGTAATCACTGGCAGTTGTCTCTCGATAAGCGTAACCTACTGCGTATAACAAGGCGAAAATCCACATTGATGTAAGAGTACAAAATAAATGCCCAGTCTTAGGAAGCGGTAACATCTGTCAAGTACCTGGCTGTGACTGTTCGAAATGATCTCAAATGGAATGATCAGATTACACAGGTAATGGGCACAAAGCAGCGCGGAGCAGACGGCACACCACATGAGAAGCGGTACTTCTAAAATTGTCTTAAGAGTATTGTGCCTTTATAGTGTAAAGTGTTGACATAGTTAAGATGCCCCAAACTAATGAAGTTGCGTCATCCTCCGCTAATGGTAAGACGTCAGTGAAGGAAGCCTTACGTATTGTTTCAAAAGTGTTCGAAGGGAATAAAAAGGATTTAAGGGAATCTACTAGTTCAAATGCCGCATGTACATTTTCGATAAAGCCAGAGGAACACGAAACGTTACTGAAGTTCGTTAAAGCAAAGATAACCGGTGAGGCCAGGTCGATACTGCAAGTGCACGAGCGCACCGGGACGTGGCAAGAGGTGAAACGCGTTCTAGAAGAAAACTATGCGAGTAAGCGTACCATGGACTACTTCGCATGTAAGATTTTCCAAGCAAGACAGGGACAGGGGGAACCAATTGCATTTCGTCTATTCGGCTTGTCCAGATTCCAGAGAGATTTTCGAGAAGCAGTAAACAGAGTTACGGCTAGAGAAAACTTGAAGGGTGCGATAGAACTGGTTGCTTAATCCCTGTATAAAGCAGGCTCTTCCTAAGGAATCAATGATAGAATACAGACAATAGTGAGAAGCAGAGGCGACGAAATTACGTTGGCAGCAGCAGTGGAGGTGGCACTGCAGGAAGAGAGTGCGATATTGTCCGTGAAAGAGCTGGGACTAGCCCCGAGGGTAACGAACACTCGAAATGAGGAAGCGGTAAAAAACGATAACGGAACAAGTATTACAATTAGCGGCAGTGTTTGGCCAAATCGAAGAGGAATACGAGCAGATGATAAACGTCATCGTAAATGCTCAAAAGGGAATACTGCAGCCTCACGTAATTAATCCAGTCCAGATTGTGAAATATCTAAGTTTAATACGAGACGAACTAAAAGACGTGAAGTTTCCTGTTCCTCTCGCCGAGTCGCCTCTTGTTAAGAATAATTGATTTAGATGTTTTCATTTCCGGTAGCATACTAGGGTACCTAATTAACATTCCTTTAATAGATAATAATAATTTTAATCTCCCATTACCAAAAGAGATTCCAGATTTGAAAGGAAGGTACGTATACATACAGCCAGAGAAAGAATTTCTACTGATAGTACGCGAAACTTTCTACGGATGACCTAAAATGTAACGAACTGCCTTTTGGATTCATCTGAGTAAGAATAGGCGACTGTGCAGACAGTCATTCGCATTGCTATCGACATTCGACCATGAGGAATGCGAAGCCAAATTGTTACAACCGGTAAGAGAAATTCCAGAAGATTGATTCAGTGCGACTATTTTTCGCACACATAGCCATTCGTTACTGTTTAGATGGATCCAAAGGCTCTATGTAGCTCCGAAGGGAGAAGGACTAACACAAACAGTATTATGTGGAAAGGAACCCCCAAAGGACTTATTTTTCCTACCCCTTTCATTAATAAGTTTTTATAGTAAATGTAAAGGGTATGGAACGAGAGTGTTCATACAAACAGATAGAGAAATTCATAGCAACGTAACAAAGAAAGATATAATACCTCAAATTAATTTAGAATTTGACTGTTGTGTTGTAAACGAAGAAAATTCTAATGTTAGCATTGAGACATTTTTCTTACCATTGGATCAGGTAGTAACACAATTAGACGATTTGAAAATCGCTGGGAAAAGACTGGATGATGTCCAGCGAATGGCAGAAAGGCAGGAGGAAGAACTAAAATATTCCAGATATTTTACACATTACTCAATAACTACATATGTTATTATAATAAAAATGACTATCGCTTAGCTACATGTTTCTGTAAAAACTGTAGATGCTGTAAAGAATGCTTGAAAAGCTTATGGAAGTACATTGACGATAGTAACTGTTGTGGTAAAGTATGTATAAGAAACACCATAGTAAATCAGTACCCAGAGAATAGCTTAAGTAGAAGACAAGCTAATAAAGAAACTGAAGGTGCAGTAATATATGAAAGATGTGCGAAAAACCAAGAAGAGTCAGTTCTATTCAGAAACAGGCGTTAAGTAAAATCAAAAGATAAAATATATTAAAAGTGTCTTATGGAAAAAACACTAAAATTGATTTCACCTTTTTATGTGTTATGAAACTGTACCTACTATATAACTGTAATGACCAACGTTGAATGAAAATTGTATTTTGTATCAATGCTTTAACAATGTACGTTGATAAACGTATGTTTGTTAATTGTAATCGTATCAATGATTTGTAAAAAAATGTACCTTGATAAATGTATGTATAAAATAATTGTGTCTAACAAAGAACTTAATGGAATTAAGTGTACCGAATGTGTGTGAAAGAAAAAAAAAAACATGTGAAGTGTTGATGTAAGCAAATAACCCAAATAAAGTGAGAGAATCACAATTGACGCTACTCTGAGGAGTAACGCCAATTTCCCTGGCGGGGGAGGTGTTGTAATTAGACTTGGCTTGTTCCTGCGGTTACAATCGTTTCAGGCAGTACGCTGAGAATAGTACGTAGGAAGGAGTTAAAATTGTAGCGCTGGACGCCTGGCGTGGCCGAAGGGTCGGCCGAGGCGGAAGTCAAACTGTTTGCTGACTTATGAAGCGCCGCTGCCCAACAAACAGCCAGCAGATACAAACGAAGGTCTGTGCTTATCACGAGTCCCTACAATCAGTTAAGGAGTATAAACAGAAAGAATTTCTGGCTACAGAGAGGTCTGGGAGTGGAGAGAGGAAAAAAAAGAGGGCCCTTGGTGGCGACGGCGCTACGTCGTGAGGAGCCAATGAAGGGCTCAGGACGCAGTGCGTGACGTGACCATATACGGAGAGGCGCCTCTATCCCTCCACCCAGCCTCTCAAGAACAATAGCAACAACAATACTTTAACGATACCAAATACGGACAAGTTGCCTTCGACGCCTCGTCATGCGAAGCGCTGGCGGGGTCGAAGGGGGAACGCTAACAAAACTCGAGAGCACGCAGCTCTGCGGCCGTCTTGTCGGGAGATTGTCGAGTAGTCGGCGTGATAGCAGCAGCCGACTTGGGCTGGGGAACGGGCTGTAGGCAGGCAGCCGGAGATAGTCGCTGGAGCGCGTCAGGGCGTAGCCGCGGGACTCTAACGTAGGGCGCTGGGAAATATTGCTGAGCTTCTAGTGGGCAGTCGGAACGGTGGAGTCAGTCACCGTCTCTGTGTTAGACTTGGCCTTCCTGTGAATACAGCTCACCCTGACTGCGTGGTGGTTGCAATCATTCAGAATAAACTGCAATGTATTAAAGTTAGCAAGACTTTAATTCTACCCGCTTCCTGTCTCCCTCTCACTAAGGTGAACCGGCTAAATCCCTTTCACGAACCGTGCCGCTCAATCCCTCGCAATACCCACGCTTGGGAAGCGACAGTGGGCTCATGAACTAACAGCTCGAAATAATTTTCAGAGAATGCGTTTAGCACAATTTTGGAAGATATTTTATGCGTACCTCCGGAATTGAACATTAATTTACCCTCGATATGTTGGCGAAAATACGTCACCAACTATTATTGTACGTGTTTGAAATTAGAGATCTCTTTGAACCTTTCAGCAACTGTATCATTTGAAGTAGGAGGTCGGTAAAAGGATCCAATTATTAATTTATTCCGGTTGCCAACAATGGCCCATACTAACTCACAGGAAGTATCTAACTTGACGCTAAATTGAAGTAAACTACTTCTGACAGGCTAAACATGGTTGGCGGTGACGTGTTTGTTGCTATCTTTTCGGAACACCTTTAGGTTCTTCGCAAAAATTTCGGCTGGGCTTATATCCGGCTTTAGCCAGCTTAGAAAGCACTGATGCTCAAAACGTTATATTAGCGCTTGGAGCTCTGGTACTTTCCCAACACAGCTACGACAATTTACGACTGTTATACCGATGGTTCCTGTATCTACGTTCTTCCTGTGTTCAGCCTGCACTCCTTGTGACTGAAGCACTTCTTGTGTTTTCCCTAGTTCTCTAACCTAAACAACCGCCCAGTCCATGCCACATAGACTCTGCTACCCGTGTAACTGCCTCCTGCGTATAGTGGACGCCTGACATATTCAGCAGAACCCGAAACCCAACCACCCTTTGGCACAAGTCGGGGAATCTGCAGCCTACACGGTCGCAGAACCGTCTGAGCCTACGATTCAGACCCTCCACTTGGCTCTGTACCAGAGGTCCGCAATCGGTCCTGTCGACTATGCTGCAAATGGTCAGCTCTACTTTCATCTTACAAGCGAGACAGGCAGCCTTTACCACTTCTGTTAGCCGCACGAAACCAGAGAGAATGTCTTCTGATCCTAAGTGACAGATTAGAGATTAGATTAGATTAGATTAATACTAGTTCGATGGATCATGAATACGATATTTCGTAATGATGTGGAACGAGTCCAATTTTCCAATACATGTCATAATTAAGTCATATTAACTTAATTATGTTGTTAAATTAACAACTTTTTTGTTTTTTAATTTTTTTATAATTTTTTGTTTTTTTCTTTTTTTCTTAATTTATATCTAAAAATTCCTCTATGGAGTAAAAGGAGTTGTCATTCAGAAATTCTTTTAATTTCTTCTTAAATACTTGCTGGTTATCTGTCAGACTTTTGATACTATTTGGTAAGTGACCAAAGGCTTTAGTGGCAGTATAATTCACCCCTTTCTGTGCCAAAGTTAGATTTAATCTTGAATAGTGAGGATCATCCTTTCTTCTAGTATTGTAGTTATGCACACTGCTATTACTTTTGAGTTGGGTTTGGTTGTTAATAACAAATTTCATAAGAGAGTATATATACTGAGAAGCTACTGTGAATATCACTAGATCATTAAATAAATGTCTGCAGGATGATGTTGGGTGGACAACTATTATTCTGATTACACGCTTTTGTGCAATAAATACTTTATTCCTCAGTGATGAATTGCTTGCATATGGCATCATATTTTGGGGTAATGAGAGTAAATTAGCTTACTACGCCTATTTTCAAACATGCAATAGGGTCATTGCAAATTTTGGTGATAAACGTAAGTAGCTGAACTCAAATGTTTCAGCAGATCATCAATGTGTTTCTTCCAATTTAGTCTCTCATCAATGGACACACCTAAAAATTGTGAATATTCTACCTTAGCTATATGCTTCTGATTGAGGTCTATATTTATGAATGGTTTTGTGGCGACGTCATTTATCCACTGCGCCAAAAACAGCAGGTGAAAGCTGCAGTTGATAGATATTTATCTTTGCCGTAGTCGGCTTGGTTACGAGTTGTTTATTCTTGTTAGTTTTTGATCTGTGCTTGGAAAATAAAATGTTTTCTCATATTATGAAAAAAGCTGTTACTTCATAAAATATAAAGGCTCCCAAAGTTTCACTGAATTTTGATAAGTCACAGTACATACAGTTCTGTACAGTAAATGGTATGAGAGTCCGTTTACAAGGAACCACTTAGTAATTTTCTGAAAGACATTATTGACAACTTCATCAGTTAATTCTTGTTTGTCAGGTGTGATTACTATACTTGTATCATCAGCAAAGAGAACTAACTTTGTTGTTGTTAATATACACTCCTGGAAATTGAAATAAGAACACCGTGAATTCATTGTCCCAGGAAGGGGAAACTTTATTGACACATACCTGGGGTCAGATACATCACATGATCACACTGACAGAACCACAGGCACATAGACACAGGCAACAGAGCATGCACAATGTCGGCACTAGTACAGTGTATATCCAACTTTCGCAGCAATGCAGGCTGCTATTCTCCCATGGAGACGATCATAGAGATGCTGGATGTAGTCCTGTGGAACGGCTTGCCATGCCATTTCCACCTGGCGCCTCAGTTGGACCAGCGTTCGTGCTGGACGTGCAGACCGCGTGAGACGACGCTTCATCCAGTCCCAAACATGCTCAATGGGGGACAAATCCGGAGATCTTGCTGGCCAGGGTAGTTGACTTACACCTTCTAGAGCACGTTGGGTGGCACGGGATACATGCGGACGTGCAGTGTCCTGTTGGAACAGCAAGTTCCCTTGCCGGTCTAGGAATGGTAGAACGATGGGTTCGATGACGGTTTGGATGTACCGTGCACTATTCAGTGTCCCCTCGACGATCACCAGTGGTGTACGGCCAGTGTAGGAGATCGCTCCCCACACCATGATGCTGGGTATTGGCCCTGTGTGCCTCGGTCGCATGCAGTCCGTCAACTGCACATACGGTTCACGTCCACGCTGTCGCGGCATGCTACCAGTGTTAAAGGCTGCGATGGAGTTCCGTATGCCACGGCAAACTGGCTGACACTGACGGCGGCGGTGCACAAATGCTGCGCAGCTAGCGCCATTCGACGGCCAACACCGCGGTTCCTGGTGTGTCCGCTGTGCCGTGCGTGTGATCATTGCTTGTACAGCCCTCAAGCAGTGTCCAGAGCAAGTATGGTGGGTCTGACACACCGGTGTCAATGTGTTCTTTTTTCCATTTCCAGGAGTGTATATTAATGACTTGCCGTTCTATATTCATGAAGAGGCAAAGGACCCAAGACCAACCCTTGTGGAACCCCATTCCTGATAGTTCCCCAGTTTGAGGAATGTGCTGATCTTTGCATATTATGAGAACTGCTCATTTCAACTTTTTGCACTCTTCCAGTTTGCGACAGTGCACAAATGGTTTAATTCGTACCTCTCATGCCACAATACTCGAGCTTGTCTAGCAGAATTTCATGATTTACACAATCAAAAGTCTTTGGGATTTTTTGTGATCTCTCAATGGGTGGTGTTCGGTTATTCAGATCATTCAAAATTTGATTGGTGAAAGCGTATATGGCATTTTCTGATGAAAAACCTCTCTGGAAACCAAACTGTAAAAATGAAGTACTAAGAAAATGTCAGATATGTGAAGCTACTCTTGAATACATTACTTTCTCAAAAATTTTGGATAAAGCTGTTAGAAGGGAGATTGGACGGTAATTGTCGGCATCAGATCTATCCCCTTTTTTATGCAAAGATATAACAATAGCATATTTCAGTCTATCAGGGAAAATGCCCTGTTCCAGAGAGCTATTACACATCATTAGTACCGATGTGACCAACCACCTGCAGTTGGCTGCACCCTGTGCTCTTCATGGCATCTGGAAGGACCCTTTCCACATCTGGAATGACTCCAGTGCTAGCAGTAACTGGGTTTGCCACCGGTGAGGAATGATTGGAGGACTCTGACATGCTGAACTTGCGTCGGATCCCCACGGCTGGCCCACAACAGTGGCGCCAATCCACTGCAGCCTCAAGCTGTGAAACCGAAGCCATCACAACCTGAAGCTGAGAGCGAAGTGTCACCAACTCGCCTCGCATCAGCACACAACACTCGCAGTCCCTGACCGTGGAAAACTAAACTATTCAGATAAACGGACTATCGGTACGTCCTGCGCAACTCTACTGTAGACCCTGACTAAAACGCACGAACTGTGTCTAGTAATAGGCAGATATTCAAAAACCTAATTACCGAAGCACTCAAGTGAAACTAATAGATATAAAATTTACACGCAGAAACTCATGAAACAAAACTAATACCCACAGTTCTCGCGTCTTCGTTTGCGTCAGAAAGTAAAACGATAATGTGACATATTACCAGTTCCTTATCAGGGGCAAATTATTTAAAGCACACAGATGGTACAATAAAATTCGCTCCTGGTTAGGAACTCTTAAATGACACAAAAGTGGTTTACTTACCTTTTGCTGCGTCTGTCTCGATCAGCTACCGCTGCCTGACACACTGGTTGTAGCGATAACTCCGAAGAATGGTATGATGTATCATGCAGTGTAACTTGCTGTGACAGTGCGAGAGAGAGAGAGAGAGAGAGAGAGAGAGAGAGAGAGAGAGAGAGAGAGAGAGAGAGACAAAGATATTGTTTATTACTCTGTGGCGGTCAGTGCTCACATAATTATTCTTAGGAGATAGAACTTTTGTTCTTCTTAAGAGTAAAAATTTTAGGAGAGGAGAGCCATTCTTGTGATGTAAAAATCGACACCATTGCGAGTTTTTTATTCACATTGTAAAATATACGTGTATATGGAAGCAAATCAGCTAATAGAACAAATAAAATATTGTTCATTTCAAGAAGGTACGTGTTATTATACACCCAGCGATATACTGCTATTGTGATTTACTAATAAACACCAGCTTGAGAACAGTTCCGACGGGAGCGTTCAGTTCTAGTGAAATAGTTCGATGTTTTCTTCGGAAAAGAAGTCACTTCATGGATCATTCAAATCCACAATAGATTGTTGCATAGCAATCAGTACCTGGACATTTCTCAGAACTGAAAGCAGAGCCCCGAAGAATATTTCTCCGTACTTTGGTTACCACTTTCAGCTCGACACGGTATCTACAGCATCTGGAGCAGATTTCTACAACAGCGGAAGCGTGTAATCGCTATCAGTTTCACACACCGCCCTGTATGTATTTACCCACAACAGTGAACATACAGTTACTCACACACATAGAAAGACAATACAAGGTGGTGTGGGGAAACATTTCAGTATAAAGGTCCTGTAGAGCTAAACAGTAGTTAGCCTAGTAGTAGTAGTGGTAAACAAAAAAAATTTTCTTTTTTTCAGAGGCGTCTTTATAATGGCTAGTAGAGAGAAGCATTCTGTATGATCTCACGAATGTGTTAGATGATGTTCCTGGCAACCCCTACTCATGTCACTAGCTGCTTAACACAAACTAACAAGTGTTGCAATTAGACGAGAAGCTTTTTATAGCTTATTTCGTAATTATTTTACAAACTCAGAAGAGTTGTGTAAGATGAGTAACAACTGGCTGTAACCTTAACTGTTAGGATTAGGACTTGAAATTACGGCAACGACACGTGTTTAACGAACAACTTTGTTCTCTGTCTGTGTGTGTTCCTTGTTCAGTGTGCGGTCCTTTTATGAATAAACACTGGTAGGACAACTGTGTATATAACATCATCTGTGGACACCAACGATATTATTTG
This sequence comes from Schistocerca americana, assembly GCF_021461395.2. NCBI lineage: Eukaryota > Metazoa > Arthropoda > Insecta > Orthoptera > Acrididae > Schistocerca > Schistocerca americana. The sequence continues at coordinate 28,732,692 of NC_060121.1, read as the reverse complement.
GTGGTAAAATGTGAGTCTCAACACGCCCCCTCAATTTATACGCACCGGTATAAATCGATGAACTCGAGTCCTTAAGTTTGTGGTTCTAGGTTCGCAGTCAGGGTCCAACAACACACATCTCATGCTTCGGCGCAGGAAGGGCCTTCGTCAGCACGTCTGCTACCACGTTTTCTGTTGACCGATATTCCAGTTTCAGTGGATAATCTTGCAGGGCCTGGCGAATGAAGTCGTACTTTATGTGAATGTGTTTCGTCTTTGAGTGGAAAACTGTACTGTTCAATGACAACCAGTCAGCTGGAAAATTGGCAAATAATCCAATGCGTGGCAGCTCCGCTAAAGCCAACTCCTTCACGAAGGTTGATAGGTGAACTGCCTCCTTTGCTGCTTTGGAGATACTCATATGCTCAGCCTCACTTGATGAGAGAGCGACTATCCTCTGCTTGTGCGAACACCATGAGATTGCTGACTTGCTGACAGGAAGTCGTATCCTGGTTACAACTTCATCTTGTGCGTCAGAATTTCCCCAGTCAGCATCTGCAAAACCGAATATTCCCTCTTTATCCTTGATGTAGGTTAGTTTCTTGCCAATTGTTCCCTTGAGGTATCTAAGGATTCGTTTTGCTGCCTGCCAGTGAACAAGATTATGGCTGTTGTTGTATTGGCTTAGCTTGTTGACCGCATGGCATATATCAGGGCGAGTGCCAATGGCGATGTACATGAGTATCCGTTCAGGGAACTGCTTGGAGCGTTGAGTCCTATCTGATGTACTTGCAGCTGCAACATCCAGTTTGATCCTGGTCGCCAACGGGGTTCTTACGGGCTTGCAGTCATCCATTCGGAATCGGTGTAAAACTTCTCTGATGTAGCCACTTTGAAACAGCGTGAGTTTGTCAACAGACTGATTTACGTCAATGCCCAGGTAGCATTTCACAGGACCAAGATCCTTGACGTCGAATCTGGCAGATAACTTGTCCTGGTTCTGCCTTGTCCTTTCCGGGTCTGATGACGAAATTATAATGTCGTCAATATAAGTGAGCAGGAAGACTTGAGAATTTCCCACACTGTCCACATATACACAAGGATCTGCACTACTGCAATGCGATTCACATCAATGTGGCGTTTAATTTGGCATGACACTGTCTGCCAGCTTGGCACAACCTGTAGATGGTTTTTGTAAGCTTGCGCACTTTGTCACCAGATTATAACTTCTGGAGCATATCATGTCCCTTTTTGGCTATGTGATGGTCCTCCTCTACATCTCTCATCTTCTGTAAGAACTTGGCTAATGAGTCCGGCTGTTCCATGAAGATTTCAGTATCAATTTCACCGTTGAGGAATGCAGTGGTGATATCCAGCTGTGAGACATGCAAGTTAAACCTCACTGCCAGAGCCATGAGGAGTCTGTGGAAACATTCTCTCCAGTTGCAAGAATCGAATCATTCAAAGTCAACTCCAGGTCTATGGTTAAATCCTCGTGCAACTATTCTGGCCTTTCATCGTAGCAAGGATCCATCACTGCCGTATTTGTTTCTTAAGACAGAAAAATGATTGACTGCAGAACTGTTTGCTGGTCTGTCCACGATGTCCCAGGTTTCATTCTTGACTAGTGTCTTGACTTCATCGTATATAGCGCAAAACCATTCTTGACTATCTGTACCGTTCAATGCATCCTCAACATTGCTGCTAATGCAACAGAAATCAGTGTTGATGTCATGACTTGAAACTTCTGGTGCAAGCTGTGGAGCAGATCTGACGCTTGAGGAATTGCTGTCCTCGTCACATGATAAGTTATCATCTGAAATGATATCGTGTGGTAGCGAGATGACTTCTTCTTCAAAACCGTAAAGTGGCTCTTCATCAGAGAATGATTCTGACTCGCAGCTTCTGTTGTCACTCAGGTCTCCTGGTGAAAACTCCGTGCAGATGCTTCTTCTTTGGCAATGATGTTGTTCATCTACAGAGAGGTCTACATAGGTTTGCTTGGGTTCAAAACTGTTATGATCAAGGAACCTGACATCTTGTGATGTGTGTATCTTGTGGTCTTTTGGCACCCACACAAGATAGGTACTTGAACAATCTGATCCGAGAGGCAAGCAAGGAATCTTCGTAGGCTACTCAAACTTCCCCTTGTTTGGCGATTTGTCCAGGATGACGACACTTTCACCGAATATACGAATGTGTGACAGGTTTGGTTTCTTCTTCATTCACTTTTCATATGGACTTCCCCCTGAAAGTCCTTTGGTTAGCCAGCGACTTCGGATGTGGGCCGAAGCTACTAACACAGCCAACCAAAGTGATGTTGGCTGTCCAGACTCCAGCATCATGCAGAGAGCCACTTCAACCACGGATCGGTTCCATCGTTCAGCAACACCATTCTGTTGTCATGTATAAGGAACTGTTCGACGTCGCTGTATTCCTGCCGCTCGGAAGATGGAGTCCATTATTCCTTGCCGTTACCTGACTGCTGAAAATCAGACTGGAATTCAAAAACTTTGGATGTAGAATCAAATCTTTCAACAAATCTGTCCATAACTTCCCCCTTGCGTCGAAGAAAGTTGACGTGACACCATCTGCTGTGCTCATATATGAAGGTTACAAAATATCTTGAACCACCTAGAGATTTTTCTCTCATTGGCCCACAGACATCTGAATGTACAAACTACAGAAGGTCACTTTTTTCATCCCGCCTGGTGAAGGGGGTGGATGCGATCTTTCCTTCAAGACATATGGTGCACTTGGTGAAGTCTGAATTTTAAGCGTGTCACATACTCAGCCTTGAGCATTCTAATCATATCTCCAGTGATGCAGAGTTCAGGTGTCCTAATCGAGCATGCCAGATTTGCGTGTCACTTTTCGTAATTTTTGTCTCGCCAACTGTACAGGCCTTTTGGTTGTTTTCATGCAAGTGAAACAGGTTACCAACTCTGAGAAAAATCGTGCAGTTATAAGGGACATTAACCTTTGTTTGCAACCACCTTAACTTTATCGTTACAGTGTATGCTGTCCACAACCTTTGTGATTGTCTAATCTCAGTCGCAAAGTGTTTTTCAGCGTAATGAAGTTGGTATCACTGGCTGAGGTTTTGATGCGTACGTCACCTTCAGTTGTCACTTGCGTAGCACTGTTGTCTGCAAGCGTTAAACTTTCTTGTGCTTTGGTTACGCTTGTGAACACTTCAGGGTCGTTACACATGCGTGATGTGCAACCACTGTCTATACACGACAAAACGTTTGGTTCACGAGACTTCGGAGTACGTTCGTTAATGGAAAAACAGCAATGAGCTTCATCAACTTTGTTTCTTCAAAAGGAAGCTAATTTCGCAAGCTGCAAATACTCTTCTGCTTTGTGGCCTTTCTTGTTGCGAAAACTGCACCTCAATGATGATTTTCCCGCCCTTGTTCCAAATCGGAACAAAAATCAAAACAAAAGCAGTCACTTAATGCACCTTTTGATTTGTTTACGAAATGTTTAGGTCTGACCGGTTTGACAAACGTCGCAGCACTCGCATTTTCACTATCTTTCTGAACTCTCGCGTTGTTTTCTTCCAAGATTTTCACTTTTAGTGTCTCGACATCGGGTAGGTTATCACGAGATTCGACTGCACACCTAAAATTACCGTAACTGTCTGGCAAACTTTAGAGCAACATTATCGACAATAAATCACCGTTTATATCGACGTCCATTGCTTGTAATTTGTCCGCTGCATCGAATAATTGATTAAGATGCCGTGTTACATCGTCACTAGGCTGCGCCCTGTGGAGAGTAAGACGTTAGGGTAGCGCTGCTCTGCGAGCACGTCCTTTGGATGCGGAAAGTGAATCAAGTTTGAGCCCTGCCTGGCGCGTCGTGCTGCAGTTCTTCACTCGCTTCAGTTCCGTGGCGCTGATGGACAGAGTGAGGACTGCCTTCGCCCTCCTGTCTGCAGCGCCTTCACCAGTCACTTTAGGTTGCGGCATGTCTCCAGATACATTTATTTATTTTGTTTATTTATTTATTTATTTCGTGTTCCATAGATCCATATGGGAACATATCCCTGAATATAGAACGAGTCAAGGTTTTTACAGATTATTGTTTTGTGCACAGATACATTGGTCTTATCATTAGATTAAAGAAAGTGTGAAGTTTAGCATATACCCTTACATATTAGTTAAGAACAATACCCAAATTTATATATGACTGTATATTCTGTCAGATGTCCTGTATCTTAAGTTATACAGGTGTCATATACAGACATACATTAATTTGGGTATTGTATTAAGTTACACTGTACTTACTGTGTGACCTCTACAATTGATTAATCATACTCTGTAAGGTTTAAGCACACACAAGAGATTCTATGCATCTTTGGTTAGAAATTCATCAATACTGTAAAGAAAATCTGAAGCAGTTCCTTTCAGATGAATCATGTTAAAGAACTGGTTGGAAACATGCCAAAGTTTAATGTGCAATGGGAGGGCATTAACACTCTTGGTGCCACTGTACAAAACCCCCTTCTGGACCATGCTTCTCGCTTTTAGCTCATAATGGATATCCAGTTTCCTTTGGGTGGTATAACTGTAGTATGAGCTATTGATTTTGAATAAGTTGCTATTTTTTGAAACAAAGCACATCAGGGAAAAAATACATTGGGCAGGTGTTGTAAGGATTTGTAGAGCTCTAAACAGATCCCTGCACGAGTGCCTAGGATGTACTCCACACATAATTCTTATTGCTCACTTCTGTGCATGGTACACATTTTTTTTGCTATTGGTTGATTTCCCCAAAATATTATACCATAGGCCATAAGTTGGTGAAGATAGCCAACATATGCAGTTTTTACTGTCCTCATTTCCCTAGTGTCAGCAATGTTTGCCTTAAGAATAATTTCAGAGCTTTGCCTCTCTTGAATATGGTGGTGTCACTTCACGAAATTTTGAAGGTTGAGTCCTCCATTTTGCTATATATATGCAGACCCAAGTATTTGCTCACCCATTTTTAGGTTCATTTCATTAGTAACATTTGTGTTAGGTTGACTGTAAGGCCAATTACATTCATTTCTCTTCTAAGAAAGACAATTCGTTTCAAACCAGTTTGTCAAGTCTGCAAAAGCTTTATTTGCAACCTCATTTGACACATTCCCTGAGAGATTATTAACTGATAACATGGTGTCGTCAGCAAACATGAGTATTTTCCCATATTCTGTACATAGTGCTAAGTTATTTATAAATATTAGAAAGAGCAGTGGGCCAAATACTGAGCCTTGAGGTACTCCTGCAGGAACGGAGCCCCATTTTGAAGATACCTGGCCACCATGCAGTCCTTCCACGATTACTTTCTGCTTTCTACCACACAGATAGGATTCAAGCCCCGTGCCTAAAGTTCCATCCATTCCTAGGGTGAATATGGTGACTTACACTGTCAAAAGCTTTTGACAGGTCACAAAATATTCCAACCGTCATCATATTATTATTTATGGCTTCCAAACATTGTCAACAAAGGCATGTATTGCATCCACGGTTGATACCCCTTTCCGAAAGTAAATATAACATCCTCAGCGGTAGCCAGTTTGGCTAAGATGCTCAACCATTCTGCTATGCATCAATTTCTCTATTACCTTGGAGAAAACGGAGAGTAATGAAATTGGTCGATAGTCTGTAGCCTCAGTCTTTTCTCCCTTTTTATGAATTGGTCTTACAAGCCCATATTTTAGCCTATCGGGAAAAACACCTTCTTCCAATGATGTAAAGAAATAAGTACAGTCCTCTGCCATATTAGTAATACAATAGTATTTCAGTAACTTACTGGAAATGTTGTCAACTCCAGCAGAATTTTTACATTTTAAAGACATAATTATTTTTTTCTAGTTCTATCACTGTAGTTTTTCGAAGATGCATCTCATCTATTTTGTTAGTGAAGGTGTTATGCAAGTATTCTGTAGCTTTCTTTACAGAACCCTGGCATCCCATTTGGTTGGTGACTTTTAGGAAATGATTGTTAAAGATATTAGCCACCATTTCGGGAGCATCCACCGAAAGGCTCCCAGTTCTTATGCTAATCACTTCTTTGGCAGACAGGCTTTTCCCTGTCTCGCTTTTAACATATTTCCATATGGTTTTCATTTTGTTATTTGATTTGTCAATTTCCTTTTTTAGATACATACTTAAGATATTAAGGAAGGTGGTCCAGAAATCTAAAGAGTACACTTTATATTGCCCCATCACTGCAGTATTGTTAGACTGTCTGGCTGAGGCATACAACTCTCTTTTTGTTTTACATGAAATTTTGATGTCCTGGGTAATCCATGGCTTAAATGCAGAGATACATTGATTTTCTCTGACTCTTTTATTTGGAAACACCTCCTCAAAATGATTTGATGTTAAATTAATAAATACATTAAATTTTGTGTTGACATCTACTGAGCTGAATACTTTAGAACAGTCAACTAACTGTAGCTTCTGCCCGTATGTCGCCATTGTTTCTTTATTTATTGGTCTCACATTTTTCCAGGTAGCCTTTGGTTTTCTGTTAAGAATTAAATGGGGGATTGTCAGAAGTATGACAGGCAGTCAAGTCCTAAATGGGCTGTCAGACCATGATGCTAACCTACTGTGCCTAGACTTATCAACAAACACATTATCAATTAGAGTACTGCAGTGGTCAGTTACCCTAGTGGGAAATTCAACTACTTGCATTAGAATGGAGCTGGAGCAACTAATTAGCTCTTACAATCTGTCATAAATTTCATCCAGGAAATTTACATTAAAGTCGCCTAGTATTATGACTGAAGCAATGTTATCAAAATTGTACAGAAAAAACATTTCAATCTGTTTGAGAAAGATTCCAAGATTCCCTGCAGGTGCTCTATAAATTGATAATATAACTACTGGTACACTATTTGTTGCCAGTTGTATATCACACACTTCAAAGTGCTGCTCAACGCAAAATTTGCTTACATCAAGAATACTAAATACTACATTATTTCTAACATAAATCAATGTTCCGCCCTTCTCCATGTTGGATCTGCAATATTGAGATGCTAAACTGAATCTGTCTAAGCACATCTGATTACCACAAGTGACATGATGCTCGGTGAAGCATAGTATATCTGGTTGCTTTACTAATAAACAGAAAATTGTGAGTGGTATAGTCTAAGAGAACTTAAATGATATTGAAAGAGAAGCTGGTCTGGTGAATTTTTTATATCAGAACATTGGCCTTTCTCAAATCTGCACCATTTTTACGATTAGGCTTACTTGGTATCAGGGTATTTTCACTGTGGACATGTAGGCCTACTGTTGGATTTTGGTAGCCTTCAATGCAGAGGAAGAGGATATAGCAGTAGTTCCGATGCTCAAACCAAGTACCCCCACGTGTCGGTCTTGATGAGTACTGCCTCGACTTGAATTCTCCATGTGTCGCAGTTACCGCGTGATAAAGTTTCCACTCCAACTGCGTGTGCAGCAGCCACGTGCTCTATATTGGTCGCGTTAACAGACTCCGTTTATACAAAAACGGAAATTCGTAAGCTGAAGTGCGGGAATAAACTAAGAGTATCGCTTTTACCGATCGCGTGATCTGGGCCCATAACCTGTTAGGATTAGGACTTGAAATTACGGCAATGACACGTGTTTAACGAACAACTTTATTCATAAAAGGGTAATTTCCAAGAATGATTGCCTATCGAAGTCGCTGTGTCCAAACGGTACATACCGAAAGTGCGATCGGAAATCGATCATGCGACTCCGGTGGCGAGCGCTATGAGTATGTTTATGTTAGTCACTACAGCAACGTCATGTACCGTTTGAACCGAGCGACTTCGGTAGGCATTCATTCTTGGAAATTACCCAAAAAAGGACCGCACACTATCTGTGTGCGTTCCTTGTTCAGAGAACACACACTGCTAGGACAACTGTGTACATAACATTTGTGGACACCAACGATATTATGTGGCGGTAAAATTTGAATCTCAACATTAACTACGAAGAGTGAGTAGTAGACAGAAGCATTCTTTATGCTCTCACATAAATTTGTTAATTAGTGTTAAGATGCTTTTGTTGATGTTCATCTTATAGCCTCCTTTCAAGACACTGTCCATTTCGTTCAGCTGCTCTTCCAGGTCCTTTGCTGGTGTGTGTATGGTGCCATTGCACATTGGCAGCTATATTGGAACATCAAGCCTCACAGAGAAAAATAATTATTTGAATATTATATTTATCTTTCTTTACTGTTACGCGATAAGCAAATTAATTTTTTTTTACCCATCGTGAGTGAGACTGACATCTTCATGTTCGAATACGTATGATGTGTTTGGCAATAGCGCCCTGAGAAATGAAATTTAGCCATGGCTCTTAATGAACGTAAAAGAGATTTTCTTTAACCAAGCACTCTTTTTGAAAGAGAGAAGAAATGTTCCATTTATTTGAAATGAAAGTAAGTTATGCGATAATATATGTGAGGGAAACAATTTGTGTAATGGTCTAAAAGCCCTGTTGCCATAGTTAATAAATATTCAAAAGTAAAGGTCACAGTCCAACCAATTTTAGAGTATCGTGCAAAAATCTAAATTTGTCAAGAATTTTTCAATATTTTTGCAAAATATTCGTCCCTATTACATGTTATGTGTATATTATATCCTGTACAGTTTTAATATATATTATGTGTCTTTTAGTTCCAATTTTTACATGATACTCAACGATTCAAGAGCTTTTTGAGACACTGGCTAAAAATATTTTCTCTGTATATAATTCTATATATGTACTTATACAGGGTGTTACAAAAAGGTACGCCCAAACTTTCAGGAAACATTCCTCACACACCAAGAAAGAAAAGATGTTATGTGGACATGTGTCTGGAAACGCTTACTTTCCATGTTAGAGCTCATTTTATTACTTCTCTCCAAATCACATTGATCATGGAATGGAAACACACACCAACAGAACGTACCAGCGTGACTGCAACCACCTTGCTACAGGAAATGTTCAAAATGTTCTCTGTTAGCGAGGATACATGCATCCACCCTCCGTCGCATGGAATCGCTGATGCGCTGATGAAGCCCTGGAGAATGGCGTATTGTATCACATCCGTCCACAATACGAGCACGATGAGTCTCTGCATTTGGTACCGGGGTTGCGTAGACAAGAGCTTTCATTTATGGGGGCATTTAAAAGTCAAGAGGGTTGAGGTCAGGAGAGCGTGAAGGCCACGGAATTCGTACGCTTCTCAACAACAGATTCGGTGACCGACGGATTGGTAGAGGCGGACCAACACTTCGACTGAAATGTTGTGCCTTTACAAGTACGACACATGTTCTAGCAGCACAGGTGGAGTATCCCGTATGAAATCATGATAACGTGCTCCATTGAGCGTAGGTGGAAGAACATGGGGCCCAATCGAGACACCACCAACAATGCCTGGCCAAACGTTCACAGAAAATCTGTGTTGATGACGTGATTGCACAATTGCGTGCGGATTCTCGTCAGCCCACACATGTGGATTGTGAAAATTTGCAATTTGATCACGTTGGAATGAAGCCTCATCCGTAAAGAGAACATTTGCACTGAAATGAGGACTGACACATTGTTGGATGAACCATTCGCAGAAGTGTACCCGTGGAGGCCAATCAGCTGCTGATAGTGCCTGCACACGCTGTACATGGTACGGAAACAACTGGTTCTCCCGTAGCACTCTCCATACAGTGACGTGGTCAACGTTACCTTGTACAGCAGCAACTTCTCTGACGCTGACATTAGGGTTATCGTCAACTGCACGAAGAATTGCCTCGTCCACTGCAGGTGTTCTCGTCGTTCTAGGTCTTCCCCAGTCGCAAGTCATAGGCTGGAATGTTCCGTGCTCCCTAAGACGCCGATCAATAGATTTTCAGAACGAAGGTGTCCCGACAGGAAGACGTTCGAAGCAGTCTCGATACAAACGTACCGCGCCACGGCTATTGCCCCGTGATAATCCATAAATCAAAGGGGCATCTGCCAACTCTGCGTTTGTAAACATTGCACTGACTGCAAAACCACGTTCGTGATGAACACTAACCTGTTCATGCTACGTACTGATTGCTCTACAGTACTAGCATCAAGCACATGAGTCGCATGTCAACACAAGCACCGAAGTCAACATTACCTTCCCTCAATTGGGCCAACTGGCGGTGAATCGAGGAAGTACAGTACATACTGACGAAACTAAAATGAGCTCTAACATGGAAATTAAGCGTTTTCGGACACATGTCCACATAACATCTTTTCTTTATTTGTGTGTGAGGAAGGTTTCCTGAAAGTTTGGCCGTACCTTTTTGTAACACCCTGTATACCATATATATTAAAAAATTGCCTATGTTCGTCTAGAAAGTTTCAAAATTTTTGCTGACAGATTCACTTCAAATTTGTAAATGATAGTTTAATAAATGTTCAGACAATGTTTCCCTTTTGTGTACGATCCATAGCTGACATTCATCTGCATGTTTATTAGAGTATCGTGTACGAATTTGAAGTAAATCTTTCAAGTACTTTTGCAGATTTTTGCTAACAACATTTTGCGATTATGTAGTATATGTGTATTTTCACTGAAGTACGAAAGAAACTGGTACGGGCATGCGTATTCAAATACAGAGATATGTAAACAGGCAGAATACGGCGCTGCGGTTGGCAATGTCTATATAAGACAACAAGTGTCTGTGTCAGTTGTTAGGTCGCTTACTGCTGCTACAATGGCAGGTTATCAAGATTTTAGTGAGTTTGAACGTGGTGCTATAGACGGCGCACGAGCGATGGGACACAGCATCTACAAGACAGCAATGAAGTGAGGATTTTCCTGTACAACCATTTCACATATGTACTGTGAATAGCAGGAATCTGGTGAAACATCAAATCTCTGACATCGCTGCGGCCGGAAAAAGATCCTGCTAGAAAGGCACCAACGATGACTGAAGAGAATCTTTCAACGTGACAGAAGTGCAAACCTGAATTGATGCAGATTTCAATGCTGGGTCATCGACAGGTGTCAGCTTGTGAACCATTCAATGGGACATCATCAATAAGAGCTTTCAGAGCCAAAGGCCCACTGGTGTACCCACGATGACTGCACAACAAAAAGCTTTATGCCTCACCTGGACCCATCAACACCGACGCTGGACTGTTGGCGAGTGAAAAAATGTTGCCTGGTTGGACGAGTCTTGTTTCAGATTGTATCAAGTGGATGGACGTGTGCAGGTATGGAGACAACCTCATGAATCCATGGACCCTGCATGTCAGCAGGGGACTGACAAACTGGTGGAGGCTCAGTAATGGTGTGGGGCAGGTGCAGATGGAGTGATATGGGACCCCTGAGATGTCTAGATACGACTCTGACAGGTGGCACATAAATAAGCATCCTGTCTGATTATATGCATCCATTAGCGTCCGGTGTGCATTCTGATGGACTTGGGCAATTCCAGCAGGACATTGCGAGCCCCCCTCCTCCCACCCCCCGACCCCACCATGTCCATAATTGCTACAGAGTGGATCCAGGAACACTCTTCTGAGTTTAAACACTTCTGCTGGCTACCAAACTCCCTGAACATGTGCTGTTCAGAAGAGATCTCCATGTCCTCACACTCTTACAGATTTGTGGACAGCCCTGCAGGATTGATGGTCTCAGTCCCCTCCAGCACTACTTCAGACATTAGTCGACTCCATGCCACGTCGTATTGGAGCACTTCTGCAGGAGCCCTACACAATATTAGGTAGTGGTAACAGTTTCTTTGGCTCTTCATTGTATATAGCATGTATATTTTAAGAAATTATGTAGTGTATGGCCATAGAAACATTTATTAGAGTATCATGTAAGTATCTGAAGTACATTTGTCAATAATTTTGCAACTTTCACTATATAGTGGTATAGATTTGACATTCCACACATAATTAGAAGTTGTAAATCACGAAAATCTATAACATCACACTTGATGAGTTCATCACATAAATAACTCTTGTCTTTTTCCTTTGTTTTTGTGATTTCAGCACACTTTGGTAGCCATCTCTAGAGTCAATATTTGCATTAATGAAATATGCCAGAAACAGCCCTAGTCCTGAGTTATTGTAGCGCAAGGATACAGTACTTCTATGAAAACAATCTGCCAGTAAGATTCAAGTGACAAATGGAGCTTTTGCCAGAAAATTTCTCACAAAGATTAACACTGCGTTCCAGACCAGGTCTCAAACCTAGGACTTTTGACTTCTACAGGCAAGGACTATCTAAGTCCGAGTCATTAGCTGCACTTACAGCCTTACTTCTGCAAGTAGTTCTTCTGAAACTTACTGGAAGATTAAAACAGCATGTCAAAGGTAGAAGATCAGCAAGAAACCCCACTGCAGAGTGAAAATTCATTCTGGAAATAGCCTTTGTCAGTTCACAAGGGCAATTTTCAGAAAAGCTGGTGAAGCGTTAATATGAATGTTTATTACACACTAAAATGTAACTGTCATGGACAGCTTAATATACTGATGAAAAAAATCGGTTTATTGGGCTCTTCATTAACCAGTTAGATTGATGTTGTAACTTGTCATTTTGAGGTTTTGGCCAAAATACAGGGTGTTTGGACTTTCCCATTATAAGTCATAGAAGTTTGTAGAGGGGAGTCAGTACATAATATTTTGAATAGGAAGCTTTTTCTGGAAACGTACCATTTCTGTTCTGCAACAACTTCAGATATTTGACTCATCCACGTCTCCTTGAGGGACTGAATTAGACATGTTGCAGAACAATTATTAGGGCCATCCAAAGGAAACATAAGTGATAAGTGAATATTTGTTAACCACTGTAATGGCGACTTCCGCCACCAAATGCACCAGGGTGACCAAATGTAGCAGAAAGACGCTAAATGTAGTGGATGGGTGCCAGGAGGTGCCGTATTAAAACTCGGCGAGAACTTTCCAAATGATGTATTGTTTCGAACTACGGTGTCCTCGTTCACCTCGGTCTGCGTCACAGGGCCCCGCAATGCTGAGGAAGCACCCCAGCAGCCTGTGCAACACAACGCTGTGTCGTGCCGGCCTCGGTTGCCCCGCTGAGTCCCGACGATGTCAGGATGGCTGCCCCAGCAGCCCACTCAGCGGCCACCGTCCTCGATATCTCCACGCTGCTCCACCGGGAGCCGTAGGCCGGCCCCGCAATGCTTCTTCCTCGCTGGCATAGCTCAGATCGCAGTGGCAACGAGCGCCCACTATCTGGCATCCAAATGTGCGGCCCTCGCCTCGGGAAGTCTCTGGGGTGTGTCGGATTCCTAGACGACAGCCCGCGATAGTGAGCGGAAGAGTGGCCTGCTGCTGGCTGGCTGTTGATCGGCCTCAGAGGGTCGAACCGATGACCCGCCATGGACTGGGACGCTGGCGTCCCATCTGTTGCTGTGTGTAGCCTGATGGTGTGACACGCCCTGCTGTCCAGGAGAGCTGCCACATTTGAATGACTCTCGTTAGAAAATGGCACCTGTTTATACTTGGCTGTGTGCCTCTCTTTTGCCAAGTGCGCCACTTCGCGCCACGTATTCGAAACTCGCCCCATTCTGCCTGTGACATGAGCCGTGCAAACTGCTGGGTGTGCCTTCTCCGGTAGTTCTATGCCCCTGCGGCCTGTATTTGCTTTTGCAACTGCTGGTATGTGTAACCCACTGCAATCCGGCCTGCACCTGGCTGTAACGTGTGCTCAGAATATCACACAAAACTAACTTCCCCTATCCTAAACGGTGGTGCCACTATGAGCACGTTTGTTTTTAATAACACTCAGACATTACATGTTTACTTTACTCCAAAACAAAAGTGAACCCAGTACACTGTACATACAGAATGTAATGTTTAAGTGTTAATACAGACAAATGCGCTTAAGTGATAAATGGATTATGTTTACTTTCGAACTGTTATCTAATAATTGTACTGCATGACGCTTGATTCAGTTCCTCATGCAAAAGTGGATGAGTTAAACATCTGAACTGAAACTGTCATGTCCAGAAATGTACTGTTTCTGTTCTATATGTTCCTATTCAAAACATTATGTACTCACTCTCCTCTACAAATATCGCAGTTTGCAATAGGAATTTCCAAACGCCCTGTATGTAATTCTGAGTAGAAAGTTGACATTTCTGATAATAATGAATAACAAAATGAAATAAAATTCTCAAACTATCATAAATACTGAAACAAAGTCTTTTAAAAATACAGATGGTAGGGGCAGTCCTCCGTTTGCATCATGTACACTTTTAATTCACCATAAATTGTAACACAAAATAATACACATGGCAAAAATGAATTTTCTATTCCAGTTGATATTAAGTAATTGAAAACATTTGGATGGTTAACATTTAACAAATTTCAAGAAAAGTCAGATATTTTATATGTACATCATATGAAAAGATTATATTCTTTTACAAATATGCAATGTTATAAAATTTTGGACTAAGATTTTAAATAATTTGTCGCAAGAAGTTTGTTATGAAATTTTGTTGGAAACTGTAACTACATATTAAACAAAGAAGAAATGTGATCAAATTTCTAATCTTTCAACAACCAACAGAGCTGTGATTGCACGTCTCAGTACTGGCTTGGCATCTCTCAGTCTATGGATTTTGGTTACATAGTCATTGCTATTACAGCTGCTGTGAATCATTTGACAAATCATAATGAAATTGTGAATTGGTCTGAAGCAGAATTATGTTTACATCTTTAGTCAGGCATGAGGATCCAACTCATCTCCCAGCCTGAGTTAAGCTAATTAACTTATTTTCAGAGTGGCACATTTACGAAAGCAAAAGCTAGAGCTCTACTTTAGTACTTCCATTAACATAGCTAGAAAGTGCCCAGCTTTGAAATTGGCACCCCACACTTTGGATCACACCACAGCCCTAAACACTTGTTTTAGAATGCTAAAGTCAGGTTGGCACCTCACAACGAAACCACACAAAGTACAGTCACTGCATGCCACACCGATGAATAAGCAGTGCTGGTGTAGCCTGTGTATTAAAATTTGTCTATATCAAGTGATACTTGAATCTTCTGAGTACTTACAACTGTCTCTGAATAGTACTGTGCAAATGGATTGCACCAAGTTTATTACCATATAGATATGAAGATTTACTTAAGTGAACCAAGCTCCACTCGATCTGCTCCTGGAGAAAACCAAGGATCCACCATTGCACCAGTGGATGTATTTCCATCTGGCACAACACAAGGCGATGACGATGCCGGTCATAAACTAAACTAGACTCGCCTCACGCCTGCACGGTTACTGTCTGCGCGTGTGTACACACTTTCACCACCTGTTGTTGCCAGCTGCTGTTCTTGAAATTTGTGTAACATATCCAGTGTTCCACCATAGCTGATGAACCACAGGGAACGTCTCTCACCATAATTGTTCAGTTTCAACCACAAGAGACCGAACACCTGCTGCACAACATTCGGCAACTGATGTCGCTAATCTCTCGCCGGTCAGCACTGCCGCAAATTGCTGTGCCTGAATTGCACCCAGAACGTAGTGAGCAAGGGAATGGTCAGAATATCGGGCACAATCTGCAGAAGTAAAGGATTTGCAGCAGTGTAGAAATCTTCCGTGGCAATATGCAGGCAGATGAACAAACTATTCGTTTAGTTATGAGTGGAACAACACACAATTAGACTAAAACTGGATACTGGTGCTTCCATTTCCCTAATTAAAGACACATGTGGCAGCATTTGTAGCCCACTGCACAACAGCCCACTTCTAATACGTCTGCCTATAATGGACAAGCAATTCCAGTCCTCGGCATCTGCAGTTTGCGAGCAGTTTTCGGTGGAGTTGAGGCGTAGCGCCGTATACCGTTCCTGCCTTGGAGGCGGTTAAGTGGGAGATGTGCCTCAGAGCTGGATAGTGACAGATGGTGACGCGAAACGGGACGCGCACGTAGTTCATGTATCAGCCGATAGAGGACAATATTGGATAGGGGACTGATTTAGTTTCGATTGTACACACTAGAGTGCACTAAAGTAATAGAATGTTTTTCATAAACTGTTCTGGTATTTTCATAAAGTGTTATAATGTCTTTTTGTGTATGTAAAATGTTATAAATGTGTTTTAGCAGTATGAATGATGCGTGAATGTGGTTTAAGGTTAATATGAAGATAATTGTTTAACGAGTTACGTTGTAGGATTTAGTGTGGGAACATTTCGAAGAAGTATGGATATGGACAAAGGGGTTTTTTGTAGAATAGATTTGTAAAGTAAGTTTATGGTAAAGGGAAAGTTAATTCAGGTATTTACTATTGTTATTTATAACTTTATATGCTGAAGTTTTGCTTATGCATAGATAATAACGACTGCACTTTTTACCGACGTAACGTTTACTATTTTGCGATTGGTTATTGATGAAAAGCGCAGATTGACGCGGGAGAATGTTGTTTTGTTATTGGCTGTTGAGTAAAATGATCAATGGCAAAGTGATATTCTTCGCGCGCCTTTCTCTGCTGGTAGAGAAGACTTAGAGTATTCTAGAGAAGAGTCGGAGCCTAACCCTGAAACGGTTCGGACGTGTGTAATCGTTTCCATCGGAACTACAAGTTGCCGGATCTAGCAGTTTCATACATCGAAAGTGTGGTAAAGTGACGGCAATATTATTCCGATTTGCGTGTAGAAATTTTTAAGTGAATTTTGTGACGAGAAAAGATATATATTCCGCGTGGCGTATTGAGCAGGTCGGTGGCTAAAAACTGTGACTGCATTAGGTACCGACAGACTTAACATTTGGCGAGCATTCTCAATCAAAAACAATCAGTATTTTTGTAGCTATTACGTTTTCGGGAAATGCAACACCATAATTTAGCTAACGTGAGTGAGAGGGATTGTGAGTGACAGGTGAACAAGTATCACTGCTAAGCCAGTGACTGTGTTAAGACTAAGTTCCAGAATATATTAATTGAGGACAAAATTTCCAACCTTTCATTTCGTGTGAAAACTTTCTCCCGAAACGTAGATTAGTGACTTTACTTCGACGTGAACCAGGCTGCAATTACAGTAGGTTTCGCTCGGCTTTCCTACTGATGATATGCTGAGACAATGTTCACAGGTAGATGCAGGTCCGTCGCAAATAGACGGAAAGAACGGCGCCGCCGCAGAGTGACAAAGTGTGTTTTGTTTCGTGTACTCAATTCTAGAAACAGTGCTAACATATTTGGGTCAGATTTACAAGGGGCATTCAAAAAGCAATGCAACACATTTATTTTCTGAAAGCAGGTCAGTTTTATTCAGAATTCCATATTATTCCCCATTCATTTGGCTACAAAACCCTATTTTTCAGCATAATCTCCATACACTGTGTTGATGTCACCTTACCGAAAAGGCCCGTACGCCCGTGTGGAATGACTGTTTTAGTGGTCCCTGGAGCCGACGCGTCGCCCCGTCAGTAACTTCCCCGACATCCACTCCTGTGTAGTGCATCCTTCATTGGGCCAAACTGATAGAAGTCGGAAGGTGCGAGGACTGGCCTTTAGGTCAGGTGAGGAAGAACAGACCGGTGAAAATTTGCGAGCTGCTCTCGGCGGCGCAGAATTGACAGGCTTTGTGTCGTTATGGAGAAGAAGTTGTTTGCATCTGTATTGACAAACTACACCGAAATCATTTCTTTAGTCTCCTGAGCATAGCAGAGCTGACTGCAGCCAGTCGGCTGCTAGTTAGCTCAGTTTGACGTCGTTGCAGTGATGACAGATGCTTCGTCCGGTGACTCGGTACGGTTTTGCTCACTGCCAGGTCTTCGTATACATTCTGCAAATGCCTATGAATATCTGTGTTGCTCTCGTTTTCTGCCAAAAGCAAACCAATTACAGCTCTCTGTTTGGAACCCACCTCCTTATGTACACCATTTTGAATGCTACGTATAGTGCTACCACGTATTGGAACTTCATGAAACTGTAGGGGCTGAAGCAGGTCCACAACGTCCCACAACAAATTTCACATTTTTGCAACCAAAATTTGTTGAGAAAGAAATTTGTTCCATTACTTACCGAACAGCCCTCGCATTTGATTTGTCCGACCTCTATGTTTTCCATATCAGTGTTTCGATGCCTCACACTAGTATTACTGACTTTTGCAGTAAGTATGAAAAACTGAACCGGGCTTAGTGTAATGTGTGCTTCAATCATAGTCTTTAGCTCTTACTGAGGGACACGCAGCCACGATTTTCTCGTGCAGTACTTGAGTAAGTTGCTCAGTAACTGCAAAGATGGAAACACAGAAACCGTTTCTGCAAGTTAATGGGCATCATCATTCATCACTCTAAAGAAGCCATCGGGTGGTTTATATCTGTGTAAAGCAACAGTAAATCCACAAACTGTCACGGATTCTTTTCCTCTTTCTCATATGGAGGAAGTGATAGACAGGGACAGAGCAGATACTCATTTCCCGCTGGACGAGCAGTCCAGGCAATACTATGGAACTGGAACAAAGCTAAGTGAGTGTTCATATATATACTTACTTACTTATCGCGAATGGACCCAGAAGGATCACGCAAAGCTTTCTGACGTCGTTTCTTCCATACTTCTTTCATTCGTTCTCCATGTTTTCTTTTTCTTTCTTCTGTCCATTTTGTTCCTGGTCTCTTTAGTGCTTCCTTCTCCGACAATACAATCCACTTTTCCACCTTATTTCTAAAAGTTTTTCTATCTTTGACATCTTTAAGTTCAATATTTGCTTTTTGTAAATCTAATTTTACTTGGCTAATCCGTGGTGTTGTTGATTTGACGTTTTCTATGTAAGTGAGAATTCTGTTGGTGAGTCGTGTGGGGGGAAGTCTAGTGACATGTCCATAAATTTTAATCTTCGCCTTCTTATGTCTGCTGCCAGGTTTGATATAGTTTCTGTGGTTCTTCTTGATTGTATCCGGTATCCTTCTTCTGTTAATTTTGGAACTAAAATCTTTCTCATAATTTTGCGTTCTTCTTTTAGTATTTTTTCTAAATCGCATTTTGTGTGGAGTGTGAGCGTTTCACTAGCATATAGTGCTGCTGGCTTAATTACTGCGCAGTAGTGTCTGATTTTTGTGTTCGAGGAGATGCATTTTTTATTGTATATTTCATGTGTCATACCATATGCTCTCTTCATTTTCTGTTGTCTGATTTTCTGTGCAACTTTCTCTCCTCCGGTTGGCTCCAAAATTTCACCTAGGTATTTAAAATGTTTTACTCTATTTATTTATCCATATTTTGTGTTCAAACTGTGTATATGGAATTTCGTACAGAAAAATTCTGTCTTTTGAAACGAAATTTGTAAACCTACTTTATCCGCGCATTCCTTAAGGATCTCTATTTGTTTGGTGGCGATTTCTTCATCATCTGCAAGTATGGCCAAGTCGTCCGCGAATGCTAAACAAGATATCTCCACGTTGTCTTTGGTTCTACCAAGATGGATTGGTTTCCAGTAGGATTGATTTTTTAATTCTTTTTCCCATTCCTTAATGACTTTATCCAGGACTATATTAAACAGAAGTGGAGATAGCCCGTCACCTTGACGTACTCCAGTTTTTATGAGAAAAGGTTCAGAGATTTCTCCCCTGAATTTAACTTTAGATACAGTGTCTGTCAGTGATTCTTTGATAAGCCTTAGTGTTTTGGAGTCAAGTCCAAGTTCCTCTAAAGTGTTAAACAAAGATTGCCGGTCAATTGAGTCATAGGCTTTCTTAAAATCTACAAATGTACAGATTATGGGGGCATTTCTAATTGCTTTGTGTTTTAATATTGTCTTTAAATTAAATATTTGTCTATGCATGAGCGACCGGGGCGGAAGCCTGCTTGATAATCACCAATTTGGCGTTCCAGCTGCTCTTGTGTTCTTTTCAGCAGGCATGTTGAGAGAATTTTGTAGGTGACTTGTAAAAGTGAGATTCCCCTGTAGTTATTGACATTTGTTCTGTCTCCTTTTTTATGTAACGGGTGAATAAGGGCACATTTCCAATCCTCTGGTAATTTTTCTGTTTCCCATATTTTTGTTATTATTTTTGTGAGCTCTTGCAACGTCTTTGGTCCTAGGTTTTTTAATAGCTCTGCAACAATGCCATCTTCGCCAGATGTTCTATTATTTTTTAAGTTTTTAATGTGACATTTGATTTCTTCCTGTGTTGGTGGTAATGAATCCGGTTGAGCCTTGGCACTGATTTCTTTGGGAAACCTTAAACTAGGTTCTGGGCAATTTAGTAGGTTAGAAAAATATTGAGCCAATACTTGACAGTTTTCCTGGTTTGTTAGGGCTAATTTACCATCTGGTTTTCTGAAACATAAATTTTGAGGGATATATCCTCGTATTTTATCTGCGAAAGTTCTATAGAAGTCTCTTGTATTATAGTTTTGGAAATTTTCTTCTATGGCATCCAGTTGTGCCTTTGTGTACTTCCTTTTTGCTTGCCTAATAGATTTTGAAACCTGTTTTCTAACCTCGTTAAATAAATGTAGACTTTCTCGTGATTTTTTACTGTTATATTCTTGAAATGCCTTTTTTCTCCTTTCCAATGCATTTTCACAGTCTGAATCCCACCAAGGGTGTATGAATATCTTTTTCAAGGGAATAGTTTCCTTAGCTATTCGCGTGATTTTAGAATGAAATTCTTCCCATGTGTTTGCCTTTTCCTTCTCCCATTCTTCTTTTACTTTAGATTCTTTAATCTTCTTGGTGTCATATTTCTGTATTTCTGTTTTCTTCTGATGACTTCTTCGTGCTGTAAACTTGAATTTAATTCTAGTTAGGTAATGGTCTGAATCAATGTTTGCTCCTCTGCGTACTTGGACGTCGTAAATTTCTTTTTGTACTGGGTATGAAATCGCCACATGATCTATTTGAAACTCGCCAATTTGTTGTATAGGAGATCTCCATGTCTTTTGTTTTCTTGGACATTTTCTTAGAGATGTTGACATTATCTTCAGGTTATTCTGCTTACATAGTTCGACGAGCCTTGTACCATTTTTATTGGTAAATTTATGTGCAGGATATTTGCCTACGGTTTTTTGGTGGATTTTCTCTCTACCAATTTGGGCATTAAAATCGCCGAGTAGAACTTTTGTATCATCTTTTGGAATCTTGGCCATTATATTCTCCAAATTTTCCCAGAACTTTTCTGTTTCTATGGGGTTTTTCTTGTTGTCTCCGTTTGTGGGAGCATGAACATTAACCATTGTGTATGTTTTGTTGGCACATTGTAAGCGCATCGTCATTATCCTATTATTTACGGGAGTAACTTCCTTGATGGAGCTGAGCACGCTCTTGTGTATGATAAACGCCATCCCGAAATGGGGGGCTCCTCTTCCGATTCGTTTATCCGTCTTGCTCTTAAAGATGCGATAGTTGCCATAATCTGATGTTTCTTCATCTGTAAAACGTGTCTCCTGTAAAGCTAGTATTACAATCTTTTGCTTTTCAAGTTCTGTTGTAAGGTTTAGAAGTTTTCCTGGTTGGAAAATGTATTTATGTTAAAGGTTCCAATGTATGTAGGTGTTTTAAGTGGAAGTTTGCCAGAGAGCTCCGACTTTCTCTGATGTAATCGTGTAAGTCCAGGTTCCCCAGAATCCCAATTCCTGGTTGCCATCTGTTGATGGGTGGATTGGTTACCACCTGGGGTAATGTTGTTATTACTTGCACGAGTCATACTTGCTTGTAATCAAGTTGGTCCAGTGTTTCCACTGGGTGTTTAGAACCAGGGATTGTTAGTTCCTGGCGCATTATGACCAGCCGCACATTGTGTGAACAGACGCTGACCAGGATGCCGATGGTTCCCACTTCAGACGCGTCCTGGATTTGGGTGTTGACAGTGCTTATTGTAATGGCGGCACTTACTCGCCATGACACAGCAACGTCTTTGGGTTCTGTGGTTTTTGAATGAGTGTGACCCTTGCCAAAAGTCACCCTCCCACACCCTCGTGATGCTGCCGCCTCGGTCCGGGACTGCTTATTTGGGTTTCCCCTTATTCGCAGCTGTCCACCATATCTGGTGGATCGTTCGCTATCCGCCACCTGCGACCCGCCCTGTACCTGAGGCTCGGCTAGGGGTTCGTATATATATATATATATATATAAAACAAAGATGCTGTAACTTACCAAACGAGGAAGTGCTGGTATGTTGAATAAAATGTTCTCGGGTTTCCAACCGCGTCAATTGGTTAAAACTACCCGAGCTTTTGGCCAAGCACTCCTTGGCCATCGTCAAGTGTTATGACTGCCAGTGGGCTGTTGGTGCGCCCTTATATACGCTAGCTGCCGGCTATGACGTCACTGGTGCCCGTGACATTGCCATATATGGGCATGTTTTGAGTCGGCGTTTGATGTGCCCTCTTCAACCGCGCGATCGCTGGATCCTACGCAGTGCTGAGATGCAAGTCACCGTCTCTATTCAGGGTGTTTGTGGTAATTTTTATTTCAATAGCTTCCTGTATTAAACTGTCCCAGAAGCCGTTAGTGCGAGCCACGACAGAGGTATCGTCAAATTTTATGTGGTGACCGTTTTCTAACGCATGCTCAGCTAACGCAGATTCCTCTGGATAGCGTAGGCGATAATACCTCTCATGTTCTTTCCTGCGTTGTTCCACAGTGCGCACTGTTTGTCCGATGTACTTCTGGCCACACTCACAAGGTATTTTGTAAACTCCAGGTGTTCTGAGACCTACAGCGTCTTTAACTGGTCTCAGTAATTGACGGATTTTCGTTGGAGGCCTGAAGATCGATTTGATCTTGTGTCTTTTCAAATGGCTCTGAGCACTAAGGGACTCAACTGCTGAGGTCATTAGTCCCCTAGAACTTAGAACTAGTTAAACCTAACTAACCTAAGGACATCACAAATATCCATGCCCGAGGCAGGATTCGAACCTGCGACCGTAGTGGTCTTGCGGTTCCAGACTGCAGCGCCTTTAACCGCACGGCCACTTCGGCCGGCGGTCTTTTCAACAAGCGGCTTATCTTGCCCGACACAGAGCCACAGAATGGCAGCAAAGCAAGTTTCTTTTCCTGCTCTTCGTCGCTGGTCTTATTCCGATATTTCCCAGAAATCACTTCTTTGACTTGACGGGCGCTGTAGCCGTTATTCCTGAAAACCTTGTGTAGGTGGCTCAGTTCGTGGGGCAGGTTGTCGTCGTCTGATATTACTCTTGCACGGTGCACCAATGTTTGCAATACTGTGTGCTTCTGTGCTGGATGATGATGGCTGGTGGCGTGCAGGTAAAGGTCTGTGTGGGTGGGTTTTCTGTAGACGCTGTGGCCAAGGCACCCATTTCGTTTACGGTGGACAAGGACGTCGAGGAAGTTCAATGCATTATCTTTTTCCACCTCCATGGTGAACTGGATATTACTGTTGATGCCATTGAGGTGTTCCAAAAACTCGTCTAATTTCTCGCGTCCGTGTAGCCAAATGCCGAACGTGTCGTCAACGTATCGAAAGAAACACTTAGGCATCAATGGCGCAGTATCTATGGCAATATCCTCAAAATTCTCCATGAAGAGGTTTGCAACAGCTGCAGCCAACGGGCTGCCCATTGCTACGCCGTCTGTCTGATCGTAGTACAGGCCGTTGTATGGCCAAGGAGTGCTTGGCCGAAAGCTGGTATAGTTTTAACCAATTGATGCGGTTGGAAACCCGAGAACATTTTATTCAATGTTATCGCCGCGAGACTCTGCTGGTATGTTGATAGACAAAATAAAACATACAATGTATGAATGCACACACACACACACACACACACACACACACACACACACACACACACACAAATATTCAAACTTTCGCAACCCAAGGTTGCTTCATCAGGGAAGAGGGAAGGAGAGGGAAAGAGGAAAGGATGTGGGTCTTAAGGGAGAGGCAGGCAGACATATGTAAATGCATATGTTCCCCTTAAGGTAAGTCTTTCTGCGCCCGGGATTGGAATGACTCCTTACGCTCTCCCTTAAAACGCACATCCTTTCGTCTTTCCCTCTCCTTCCCTCTTTCCTGATGAAGCAACCTTGGGTTGCGAAAGCTTGAATATTTGTGTGTGTTTGTGTGTTTTTTATTGTGTCTATCAACATACCAGCACTTTCTCATTTGGAAAGTTACAGCATCTTTGTTTTGTATAAATATTTTTCCCACGTTGAATGTTTCCCTCTATTATTTATACATATTGTTACTGCTAACATTGTCCGTGGCTCATAGTCTTGCAGTAGCATTCTCGCTTCCCATGCACGGGGTCCCGGGTCCGATTCCCGGGCGGGTCAGGGGTTTTCTCTGCCTCGGGATGACTGAGGATGAAATGATGATGAGAGACACAACACCCATTCACTCGCAAGTCGCCGTAGTGGCGTTAAAGAATTTGTGCAGCGGCGGCCGAACCACCCCGTGAGGGGTCTTTCAGCCACCAACGCCATACGCTCATTATTACACTCCTGGAAATGGAAAAAAGAACACATTGACACCGGTGTGTCAGACCCAACATACTTGCTCCGGACACTGCGAGAGGGCTGGACAAGCCATGATCACACGCACGGCACAGCGGACACACCAGGAACCGCGGTGTTGGCCGTCGAATGGCGCTAGCTGCGCAGCATTTGTGCACCGCCGCCGTCAGTGTCAGCCAGTTTGCCGTGGCATACGGAGCTCCATCGCAGTCTTTAACACTGGTAGCATGCCGCGACAGCGTGGACGTGAACCGTATGTGCAGTTGACGGACTTTGAGCGAGGGCGTATAGTGGGCATGCGGGAGGCCGGGTGGACGTACCGCCGAATTGCTCAACACGTGGGGCGTGAGGTCTCCACAGTACATCGATGTTGTCGCCAGTGGTCGGCGGAAGGTGGACGTGCCCGTCGACCTGGGACCGGACCGCAGCGACGCACGGATGCACGCCAAGACCGTAGGATCCTACGCAGTGCCGTAGGGGACCGCACCGCCACTTCCCAGCAAATTAGGGACACTGTTGCTCCTGGGGTATCGGCGAGGACCATTCGCAACCGTCTCCATGAAGCTGGGCTACGGTCCCGCACACCGTTAGGCCGTCTTCCGCTCACGCCCCAACATCGTGCAGCCCGCCTCCAGTGGTGTCGCGACAGGCGTGAATGGAGGGACGAATGGAGACGTGTCGTCTTCAGCGATGAGAGTCGCTTCTGCCTTGGTGCCAATGATGGTCGTATGCGTGTTTGGCGCCGTGCAGGTGAGCGCCACAATCAGGACTGCATACGACCGAGGCACACAGGGCCAACACCCGGCATCATGGTGTGGGGAGCGATCTCCTACACTGGCTGTACACCACTGGTGATCGTCGAGGGGACACTGAATAGTGCACGGTACATCCAAACCGTCATCGAACCCATCGTTCTACCATTCCTAGACCGGCAAGGGAACTTGCTGTTCCAACAGGACAATGCACGTCCGCATGTATCCCGTGCCACCCAACGTGCTCTAGAAGGTGTAAGTCAACTACCCTGGCCAGCAAGATCTCCGGGTCTGTCCCCCATTGAGCATGTTTGGGACTGGATGAAGCGTCGTCTCACGCGGTCTGCACGTCCAGCACGAACGCTGGTCCAACTGAGGCGCCAGGTGGAAATGGCATGGCAAGCCGTTCCACAGGACTACATCCAGCATCTCTACGATCGTCTCCATGGGAGAATAGCAGCCTGCATTGCTGCGAAAGGTGGATATACACTGTACTAGTGCCGACATTGTGCATGCTCTGTTGCCTGTGTCTATGTGCCTGTGGTTCTGTCAGTGTGATAATGTGATGTATCTGACCCCAGGAATGTGTCAATTAAGTTTCCCCTTCCTGGGACAATGAATTCACGGTGTTCTTATTTCAATTTCCAGGAGTGTATTATTGCTAACACTGAAAATTGCTGCACCACACAATGGTAGGCTGGAAAAATGTTCTTCTGTGTGCTGCAAAGAATGTCAGATGGATTTTCAGCAATTAAAGGATGCATCGTCAAGTCGTCAATGTTTGATTCATTTTGATCCAGCAGAGTCCATTGTGTTAGCTGTTGATGCATCTTCTTATGGACTGGAGTTCTGCTCTCCTGTAAAATTGGTTCTTCTGGTAGACCTATTGATTTTGCCTCGAAAACTGTTAACAGAGTGCAGTGTAACTACAGTCGGCTAGAAAAAGAGGCACTTGCCATTATCTACGGTGTTATAAAATACCACCGATATTTGTACAATCAGAAGTTCTATTTGCTGACAGATCGTCATTGTTCGATGGCCTCGTTCGACAATGCCACTCTCGTCCCACCCCGGACAGCGCAAAAACTGCTGAGTTGGGCTCTAAGATTGTGTAATTATCAGTATTAGTTGTTGTACAGGCCAACTATTCGATAAATGAGACAAGAAGTCAGCATTTGAGTGTCGGTCAGCTCTTCAGGTTGTTTCGCAATATGTGCACCATTTGTGGTCATGTAGCTTGAAAGAAATTCCCCACCCAGTGGCGTATCCTACTTTTCAAGTCGTCACATAGTATCCGTGCTACTGGATGTTCTGCTGTCACCTACAGAGAATGACAAAGTGTGTGCGACGATTCCTCACTCCCTTCGGCAGGAAATTTTGTCTGTATAGCATCGAGGTCATTGGGGTGTAGTTCACAGAAAGAAACTTTCCAGACTTCATTGTACTCAGCAGAGAACAGGTGAAAAGGTTGCGCAAATGACAGCTCGTTGCGAGTCTTATGCAGAGCATCAGTCAGCTCCACCACGACACCTTTCAGGCAGTGCATTTGTATTGATCTCGTGGGCCTGTTCTGGAGCAAGCAATGGTTATTAGTGGTAGATACTTAGAGTAAGTTTCCTTTTGTTATCATAGTACATCCACCACTACTGAAAGCATTGTATCGGTTTTGTCTTCCAGTTTTTGTCTTAAAGGTCTTCCAGAGGTCATTACCTCGGAAAAGGACCACAATTCACATCAGCTGATTTCTGAAAATTTTGTGCTGCCAATACGACTACTACTACTACTACTACTACTACGTGATCAGGCCCAGTGGACCACATGCATCTACAAGTTTCCTCCTCCACTGTATTCTGTCCATTGCTGCTATTCGCAATCCGTTCACATCTATTGACACTTGGTTGAAATCTTCATGGAGTCCATCCCTCCAGCGCTTCTCGGGTCTCCCTGGCGGTCTCTTTCCTGTAGGTGTGAAATCCAGGAGCTTCCGAGGCCATCTGTGATCCTCCATCTGGGACACATGGCCGGCCCACTGCATTCGTTTGGCTTTGACAGTTCCTGCTATGTTGGGCTGCCGGTATAGTTCCTCGAGCTCTCGGTTGCATGTGATCCTCCATTCCACTGTATCTGCATCCAGAACCGGACCGAAGATCTTCCGAAGCACTTTTCTCTCAAAAACGAGGAGCTTATGGAAGTCCTGTTTTCGGATAGTCCATATCTCACAGCCATATAGAACAACAGGCTGGATCAGGATTTTGTACAGTCGAATCTTGAACTATCTGGAGAGATATTTGGACCGAAGCAGTTGTGCTAGGCTGTGGTACGATCGGTTTCCTGCTTGTATTCTGGCATTGGTCTCTGCTTCCCATGACGAGTTCTCAGTGAAAAGTGCAACTAGGTATTTGAATTCTTGCACTCTCTTGTAGGAGTGGTCCCCAACCTGCAGTGATTGTAGATGATGAGCAGTCTGACAATGACCACGCGTCATAACGAGGTACTCTGTCTTGGCTTCCTTTATGTTTAGCCCAAATTTGCTAGCAGCCTCCTTTAGTGCTTTGGCCATTTGCTCCAATTCCTCTTCCGACCTAGAGAGTAAACAGATGTCATCTGCAGAGGCTAAGTATGCTAGTCTCTTTCCTTCGATTTCAATCCCTTCGTTCTCTCGGAAAGCCCTGCGTACAATCTCCTCGAGGGCAAAGTTGAACAGGATAGGTGACATATGCTATGTGACAACTGCACCTTTTAACCCTCAGTCTAAACAAACCGCTCTGCTCACTGTTAAACATTTAAAAGCTACACAAAGAAGCTGCATTCCTCTCGCACATGGGAGCAAGCTTCACGGTTTTTTTTGTCTTTCTAGCATTCCTTGCCACAAGATGGGACTTCACTGACAGAATTGTTATACGGTCATAGACCACTATTGCATCTAGCGTGGCGAATTTGTTTCACCAACAACAACAATTTCTTCCACCAAGCAAGACAAAGTTTCAGCCACAAGATGAACTCTTCTACAGAGTTTCTGTAAGGAAACAGCTCCGGGAGCATGGAGCCATTACAAAAGCTGTCAACATTTTTCTTAAATCGTCCGAGGTTCTGACGGCCTGTAGCAGCAAAGCCAACAAAATAAGCTGTGTTGTGCATACGAGTGAGTCAGTGATTCTGCTGCAGAATGCTTGAAGGTCTCTCGGGCATGCAGCCGGGTTGACTGGTCGTTGTAGAACGAATTTTCGACGGCGTAACGTGCCATCATCATCAGGTTACTCCTGTTGACAAACGTCCTAGGCCGGTGGGTGGTGTGGTATACAGGGTGTTACAAAAAGGTACATGGAAAGTAAGCGTTTCCGGACACATGCCACATAACATATTTTTTTTCTTTGTGTGTGAGGAATGTTTCCTGAAAGTTTGGCCGTACCCTTTTGTAACACCCTGTATATACCTGTCGTCTCTCCCCTCCACTGACTCCTCGTACGGACCGAGTGCTGTGCAGGCCGTGGTGGTGGGGGTAGCTCGCATTGACGAGATGACTGATGGGCGCCAGTACGCATGCCGCCTTCGGCGGGTGTGGTGCCCCGTTTCCGCTGCTCCTGCAGAACTTTTATTGCTGGATTCCACGCTTGGCTGAGTTGAAACCTGTTGTCCTTGTTAATAAGGTTCTCGTGCAGCCGGATTTCAATTGCTTTTTTCTATACACAGTCCCAAAAGCGGGATGTGTTGTACTTTTGTGTTCTCGTATTTCGTACAATGATTTGTCTCGGCGCAATGTTCTGCGATTCCAGATTTTGTAGGCTGTCGGAGATCGGTGTGCCGTTTGTGTTCAGTACACCTTTCCTCGATGGTTTGCTCCACATATGCTTTCCCACACTCACATGGTATGAAGTAAACTCCAGATTTCTGTAGTCCTAAATCGTCCTTCACTGTCCCCACAAGGGACTCGATCTTTGGCGGTGGGCGGTAGACGCTTTTGATGTTATGACTTCCTACAATCCTGCCTATTTTTCCAGATACGTTGCCCGCGTACACTATGTAGGCTGTCGCTTTCAGTGGATCATCATCAGGTGTCGGCTGTGGTGTGGTCTTCTGCTTGAAGGCGCGTCGAATTTGGCAGTCACTGTAGCCGTTCTTGTGGAACACATCCTCGAGGTGGTCTAGTTCCGGTTTTAAGCTTTCTTCGTCGGAGATCACGCGAGCTCTGTGAATCAATGTGTTTAGTACTCCTTCCCTTTGTGACGGGTGATGACAGGTGGAGGTGTAAAGGTACAGATCCGTTTGGGTTGTCTTCCGGTAGATGCTGTATCCCAGTGTTCCATCGGGCTTTTTCAGTATCAGAACATCTGAGAACGGTAGCTGCCCGTTTTTCTCCACCTCCGCGGTGTACTGAATTTCGGGGTGGATAGAGTACAGATGTTGTAAGAACAGCTGGAGCTTCTCTTCCCCGTGCGGCCAAATGACGAATGCTCAACCCATTCCCAAGTGACGGGAGAGAGCAGGGGCGCCAATCCTAGATGTAGGGTAAATAATTGCGCCCTATGGAGTCGAGCTGGCGGCGTGTGTGTCTGATACGTTCACGCATTAGGGCCAGGCTAGCTCTTCTGGTAATTCGGTTCGCCGCAGGTGTTTGGATATGACGTACGAATGTTCATTCACTGACGCAGCGTACTGCTTCAGTCCACACAGCTGTCTCTCTCTGCCCATTGCAGCCAACGCCACAGACTGTGGTACACACGGAGGTCGACGCCCCACCACTGCCGCAATCACCACCTCCGATGTCATCTCTGTCGGCGCCTTTCCGGTATCCCGAACCGATGTCCGTAGATGTCCTGCACCCGGAAGGTCGTCACACCACTCCAGAAGATCACTTTGCCGCTCAACTGACCACAGTGTTTTCAGCTCCGGACGCAGTTGTGCACGGTGTGACTGTGGGTGACTGCGAACACTGGCCGAAAAACCAAAGTGGATACGGGGGTGCAGGCAGGGATCTGTCATCGGCCGCCGTTCCACTCCCCGTCTCCACATTCGGTCCTCGCGAGCCCTCACCTGCCCCCCAGTTGTCACGTCCCACCGCCCTACATGGCGACGGTGTGGATGTTTGGGGGGGAAGGAATGTGATCTCACCTGAAGCACGGGGTGTCGGAACGCGTTTGGCAGCTCACTACGAAACCACAGAAAACGACAGTCACTGCGTGCCAGACTAACGAACAGGACGCGCCGGTGCAGCCACGTGTTGCACAGCTCCGCTACGCCACTGCGTTCACTGCTCTACTTCTGTCCGAGCAGAGAAACACTCGGCTGTGTCCGCAGTCACCACTCAGGAGGACAGTATTATCTGAGTTAGGATGCCAGCGTATGAAATGTCTTACAAGGGGAGGCCACGACGTTTGACACGCGGATTTACCGCAAACTTCGTACACTCGTAGGACAACAAAATGTGTAAGCAGTACCGCGTACTTCTCAAGCGTTATTGAGAAAATCGCAACATAATTTCGGTCGTCGAATAATATATTATATCTGTGCGTGGCCATTTTATCCATGAAGAGGCTGCAGCCAAGTGGTGGCGGCACGGTAGCTCAGCGTGTTCGGTCACAGCCTGAGCTCCCTCTGTAATAAAAAAACTCAGTTAATCGATCAACGACGAACTTAAACGGATGTCTTACGACGTCCGCCCCGAGCAGATGCAACGAACCAAATCGAACAAAATGAGTACGAAAAAAAAAGAAAAAGAATTGTGTTCGGTCAGAGCGTTAGCTACCCTTTATAATAAAAAAAAAAAAAAAAAAAAACTGAGCGAACGGATCATCGACAAACTGAATAGGTGACATCGGACGTCCGCCCTGAACAAATTCAACGAACAAATTGTAAAAAAAAGAAAGTGTTTGGCTTTCAAGCCTCTGGATCGAGTTCCGTTCGTCAGTTGTTTTTTTATTTTAACACAGTCATTTTCTTTATTATTTATATTACAATTGATATAATGGGGAAAATACGTGTAATCGGATGAACTTTTATTAAATTTACAATGTTATTTGGCAGTCTACTAATTTTTATTATCACAAATAATGTAATATTCATGACTATCGACTAGTAGACGACCAAACGCATAAAGTGATACTAACAATGTACGCTTGTCCGTGATTTGAGAAATCCCTTATACCTAGAAGGAGCCGGAAACGACTTTGTTACCTCTGAGTTTTGACCGGCACAGACGGCTTTCGAAAGATGTACAGCTAATCGTCGCTTTCGACATTACGAGCACAAGTTGCAGGATGGTATTTTTCGTAAAAACATGGAAAACATAAAGTTAAACTGCACCAGCTCCATTGAATAAATGCTGTGTTTCCGCATACGCAAGGTCTTTTAACGTTTTCCGTGGAAAAACAAACCTCGTCAGCATTTTCAAAAACCTCTCTTTCAGACGATAGTTTGGAAGTAAACCACGCATAACGCAGTATTTGCTTAAAAATCGGCGCTGATAATCGGTTATGCAGTATCGAGTGTATTTTAATAGCGTCTTCCGAGAAGCAATATCTCGCTCTCTTTCGATTAAATACGAACAGTTTTGAAGACACGGACAAGCATACATTTTCAGTATCACTTTATGCGTTTGGTCGTTTACTAGTCGATAGCTATGAATATTATATTATTTGTGACAATAAAAATTAGTAGACTGCCAAATAACATTGTAAATTTAATAAAAGTTCATCCGATTACACGTATTTTTCCGATGAACGGAACTCGATCCAGCGGCTTGAACGCCAACCATTCTTTTTTTTTTTTTTTTTTTTTTTTTTTAAAAAAACAGTTTGTTCTATATTGTTCGCTGAATTAGTTCAGGGTGGACGTCCGATGATACCCGTTCAGTTTGTTAATTCGCCCGTTCGCTCTGTTTTTTTTTATTATTATTATTATAAAGGGAAGCTCAGGCTCTGACCGAACACGCTGAGCTACCGTGCCGTCACCACTCGGCTGGAGCCTCTTCATGGATAAAATGGCCACGCACAGATATAATATATTATTCGACGACCGAAATTATCTTGCGATTTTCTGAGTAACGCTTGAGAAAGTACGCGCTACTGCTTACACATTTTGTTGTCCTCATGGAGTACTACGAGTGTACGAAGTCTGCAGTAGATCCACGTTCCAAACGTCGCGGCCTCCCCTTGTTAGTTCGAGTGAAGTCTCGTTACATTGAATATTTAAGTATCACTCGATACAGGCAGAGACAGTTGTAAATACTCACAATATTCCTCTCCAAATGGACTGTACACAGCTAAGTAAATCTTCATATCCGTATTGTAATACAGTGAACTAATGTTTTACGTGTTATAGCGTCACTCGATATCCTTCCGGAGAAAACCACAGAACCGACCGTTGCACGTGCATTTTCACCAAGCACACACAACAGCAACTCTGATACTTAATTACACACTGATTCTACTGTTGTGTTATGGTCATAAAGAATACTGTAATCTAGTTTGTAACTACGTTTCATAGTATCATAGTTAAATATTAATAGTGTATTCATTTTATTGTGGCAATATTATTATAATCTTGACACCGACTGCGTCTGGCTAGGGAATGACATAAAACTGGTAATAAATGAATTGGTAATAATAAATGGAAAGTTTCCGAGCATGCTCTAAATTCTGCAGCATGGCACGAGGGACACGAGTGCCTGCTACCTTTACACCTACAGGCTGCTTCAGTTCTCCCACCCAATACCGATTTCTGCGCCCTCCAGAGATGAGAACTTGTCCTACACTTCCTCACAGCCTGATCCGCTCTGGGATGTGTCTCCAGTAACACATCTCCAACGTATCTTCCCCTCTCTTTTTTCAACAAAGTTTTTATTTGGCAGAGCGCTTATTAATGTTCCACCGCTAATGGTTCTGATCCTTTCCTCCTTCACCTCTGTCTCCCCTCACAGTCACTACGGATAGGTCTCTCTCGTCTCGGGGGTCGGAGTAACCTACCCTTCCCTTTGGACCTACCCCCTAACTATTCCTCTTCCCTCCCAGACGAAGGACCTGAAAGCTAGGTGATGTGTCCCATTTAGTTCGATAACTGTCTATTGGCAGAACCACACATTCGGCCTCCTGAAGTTAAGCACTGACCAGCAATGGTGTGTCTGCTATTTTCTGCTTTCTCGTGTCCACAGTCTTGCAATATTTTATGAAGGACCACAATTTCTGCTAAGATGTTCTTAAATTTTATTCACCACAATCACAATTTCATCTTACTGTACCACCTCAAATGGACAGCTCACTATAAAACGCTTGATAGCATTGCTCCTTTTAAGAGAATACTGTCCTTGGGTCAAATATGTTTACATATACTACCCGTACAGTAAGACCAGAATTTTTATAATTTATGTGGAAGAATTTAGCTGCCAAGTGTCACATCTCAAGGATGTAGGGTAATATGTTACCCCAGCCAAAATGCAACCCCACTGTGAATGCTATTCTTGGACATGCGACAAGTCAGTTGGCATTAGTAAGTAGTTGGAAATACCACTCACTATTGTCAAATGATTGGCAGCTGCAGCAAGTTGGTGTGCTGGGAGACCTCCCGAGAGTCGTGTACCTGTGACACCGGTACCAGAGGTACATCTAGTACCATCCTGTCTCTCCTGCACAAAGTACAGGATCTGTCACTACTCGTCCACTTGTGAGTGGTGTGTCAGTGGTAGATCTCGGTGCCACGCACGGAGTGGACTCGAGGCGTCGTACAGATCCCCCTGACCGACGAGTTCGAGGTGTTGCCTTTCACTGAAACTGAGCCAGTGGGAGTCACTAGATTTGTCGTGTCAGGAGTTTAATGTACGGCGGGTGGTGGTACCCCTTACGGAAATGGCAGCAAGGGACAGGACGGGACACCAGGTGCTCTCAGTGTGAATGACCGGGGACCTCATTCGGCACATCGAAGAGGCTGTTCTGGCAGGGCAGCCACTGAGGGAACACGGTGCAATCAACTGCAGAGGGGTGTGGCACACATTGGAACAAATGACGCCCGACGTCTCAGCTCCGAGTCCATACTTGTGTCACTCCAGCAACTGGCAGAGCAGGTTGAGAAACTAGCCTTGCGCATGGAGTTTCAGTGAAACCCAGAATTAGCAGCATTGGTTCAGTCCTTCCACTTGAATTCTGGGGACAGAGACTTGTGAAAGTTCTGTGACAAGCTAGGCTGTAACTTCCTGGACTTGTGTAATAGGAATGAGAACTGTAGGATTCCACTAAATTGGTCATGTGTGCACTACACAACAGAGACTGCTACTCAGGTAGCTGACTGTGTGTGGGATGCACACAAGGTTTTTTTTTTTTTTTTTTTTTTTTTTTTTTTTTTTTTTTTTTTTTTTTTTTTTTAGGTGACTCTTCATCCAGTCCAGATAACAATAGCTGTAGGAAACCCAGAAGTATCAGCATTGGTTCAGTCCTTCCACTTGAATATCGAAACAAATTCCTCCCACACGCAAGGGTATTAAAATCCTAATGGTAAAATTTCATAGCATTCGCAGCCGATTCCCAGTTTCCCAACTGGAAGTGCTCGTGAAAAGCAGCGAAGCTCACACAATATTAGGTACATAAAGCTGGTTGAAACCTGAAATCTATAGCAGTGAGATTTTTGAGGAAAATTTAGTGTACCGGGTGATCAAAAAGTCAATATAAATTTGAAAACTTAATAAACCACGGAATAATGTAGATAGAGAGTTAAAAATTGACACACATGCTTGCAATGACATGGGGTTTTGTTAGAACCAAAAAAATACAAAAGTTCAAAAAATGTCCGACAGATAGCGCTGGATAGCAAAACGTCAGTGACTCCGCATGACAATCGTGCATAAAAGGAGCTGTAATGAGAGAGAGAATCAGACGCGCCAGCAGTCGCAGCATGTTGACGTTACCTGAAAAGGCGCTTTTAGTGAAGCTGTATTATCAGAATGGGGAATGTGCTAGTTCAGCGTTACGATCTTATCGCCACAGGAAGGGCATTCGAACGAGTAAAGGTCCGTTGACAAATGCAGCTGTGGCGAGAATGATTTCGAAGTTCGAAGCCACGGATTGTTTAGACGATAGACCCCGTATTGGCCGACCGAGCACAAGGCGTAATGCTGCTGAGACAGTTCAGTCTATGCACGGTGAAGTCAGCGCTCGTGCAGTCGCACGTCGCACCGGCATTCCATACACTACTGTTTGGTTGGCACTTAGGCGTACCCTCCGATGCTATCCGTACAAAATCCATCGGCGTTATGAACTGTTACCTGGCGATTTAGTGAAACGGAGGGCATTTGCGGTGTGGGCGTTTCAAAAGATGGCGGAAGATGAACGTTGGTTGAGTAACGTGTTGTGGACCGACGAAGCTCATTGCACGCTCCGAGGGTCTGTCAACGCCCACAACTGCAGAATTTGGGCTACCGAAAATTCTAGAACTGTCATGGAAACGCCATTGCACGACGAGAAAGTCACGGTATGGGTTGGATTTACCACATCTGCCGTTATCGGGCCGTTTTTCTTCGAGGAAATGCGTGACTCTGGTTTTGTAACTGCTACCGTGACGGGTGGGAGGTACGCCTATATGTTACAGAATCGCATCATCCCCAGCCCGGCTGATAAACACCTGCTGGAACGTACGATGTTTATGCAGGCTGACGCTCAACCCCATATTGCTAGACGCATGAAAGATCTCTTGCGCGCGTCGTTTTGTGGTGATCGTGTGCTCAGCCGCCACTTTCGTCATACTTGGCCTCCCAGGTCCCCAAACCTCAGTCCGTGCGATTATTTGCTTTGGGGTTACCTGAAGTCGCAAGTGTATCGTGATCGACCGACATCTCTAGGGATGCTGAAAGACAACATCCAATGCCAAAGCCTCACCATAACTCCGGACATGCTTTACAGTGCTGTTCACAACATCATTCCTCAACAATAACTGTAGTCGAGGAATAATGGTGGACATATTGAGCATTTCCTGTAAAGATCATCTTTGCTTTGTCTTACTGTGTTATGCTAATTATTGCTATTCTGATCAGATGAAGCGCCATATGTCGGGCATTTTTCGAACTTTTGTATTTTTTTGGTTCTAATAAAACCTCATGTCATTCCAAGCATGTGTGTCAATTTGTACCTCTCTATCTAAATTTGAAACTGAATAAATCACGGAATAATGTATACCGAGTTTTTCATCAGCCAGTATATCGAAAGGATAGGCAAATAGCAAATGGAGGTGGTGTATTTGTTGCAGTAGACAATAAACTCAAATCCACCAAGACAGAAGTCGAAGCTGCATGTGAGACTATTCTGGCGAGACTCGGTATCAGGAGTGGGCGTAAAAAGATAACTGTATCCTTCTGTCGGCCACCACACTCATCTCTTGACGTAACCAAAAATTTTAGAGAAAACCTCAGTTCACTTGTATGTAAGCTCCCAAATCTTACTAAAATCGTCAGCGGAGACTTTAATTGTCTGACAGATAATTGGAAAAATTACAGTTTTCTTAGTGGTGGGCATGATAACACATCCTCTGAAACATTACTACATGCCTTCTCTGAATATGGCCTAGAACAGATATTTAGGAACGCCATTGATTATGGAAATATATTTGATCTAATGGCAACAAATAGATCTGACCTCTTTGAGGATGTCCACATTGAAACTGGTAACCAGTGACTATGACATGCCTGTGGCAACAATGATTACCAAAGTACAACTACAGCCTCAGTGAGGAACTTCAAATTTTCAGCACAGGTCACGAGCGTGTAGAGGAACTATGGCTCAATTTAAAAGAATAATTGACCATGCACTGGATAGATATGTTCCCAGTAGAACAGTTCATAATGGGAGGAAACTTCAATGGTATACAGTCATTGTGAAGGAAATGGAGATCACTGCACTACAGGTGTAAAACAAATTATAGGGCTACAGATAAAGAGATTCTGAATGAAAAGCATTTGGCTGCCGAGAGAGCAATGACTACCGCAGCAGAATATAGTCAAGCGATCTTTCACAGAATCCAAAGAAATTCTGGTCATATGTAAAGACTGGACACTAACTTTGGTGCCACTAACAGTCACTAGCGAAGGAGACAGGACCTGAAATCGAGGGTAGCAATGCAAAAGTTGAAAAGCTTAACTCCATTTTCAAATGTTCCTTTACAAAGGAAAACTTGAGAGCATTGCCCCAGTATAATCCTTGTACCACTGGAAATTCAGCATTAGTGTCAGTAGGATTGACCAACAGCTGAAGTCATTAAAACTGAACAAAGCTGTGGGACCCAATAGTGTCTCCGTCAGATTCTATATTGAATTTGAGGCTAAGTCAGTCCCTCTTCTAACTATAATCTATCGTAGATCCCTCAAACACAAAACTGTGTGCAGTTCTTGGGAAAAAGCACAGGTTACACCCGTGTACCAAAAGGGTAATCCAATAGCCTCGAAAACAGTTTGTTGTAGAATTGTAGAACATATTCTGATCTCGAACATAATCAGGTATCTCGAATAGAATGACCACCACAATACCAACAGGCACAATTCCAGAAACATTGATCACGTGAAACCCAACTCGTACTTTTCTCTTGTGACATACTGAAAGCTTTGGATCAAGGCAAGCAGCTAGATGCAGTATGTCTTGATTTCTGAAAAAACATTTAACTCACTACCAATCTTGCACTTATTCACAAAAGTATGATCATATGGTGTATCAAGTGAAATTTTTGACTGGATTGAAGACATTTTGGTAGGGAAGACACAGCATCTTATCGTGGTGGAGAACCGTCGACTGATGTAGAA
Organism: Schistocerca americana; assembly: GCF_021461395.2. NCBI lineage: Eukaryota > Metazoa > Arthropoda > Insecta > Orthoptera > Acrididae > Schistocerca > Schistocerca americana. Next base: position 28,694,796 of record NC_060121.1, on the reverse strand, counting down.
GTAACTTCCAGTGTACCGCAGGGACGTATGTTGGGACCTGTGCTGTTTGTGTTGTATATTAATGGCCTTGCAGATAATATTAATAGTGAAATCAGGCTTCTTGCATATGATGCAGTTGTCTATACCATCTGAGAGAAGCTGCATAAATATTCAGTCACATCTTGAAAAGATTTTAAAGTGGTGTAAATATTGGTAACTTGCTTTAAATGTTCAGAAATGTAAAACTGTACATTCAAAAAACAAAAACATGTATCCTATGACTATAATATCAATGAGTCATTGTTGGAATCCGCCAACTCTTACAAATACCTGGATGTAACGCTTTTTAGGGATATGAAATGGAATGATCATACGGGATCAGTCTTGGGTAAAGCAGGTGGTAGTTTTTGGTTTATTGGTAGAACACTGGAGAAATGCAATCTATCTACAAAGGGGATCGCTTACAAATCACTCGTGTGACTGGTTCTAGAATATTTCACAAGTGTGTGGGAACTGAACCAAATAGGACTAATAGGGTATGTGAAGGTATACAGAGAAGGGCAGCACAAATGGTTAGAGCTTTGTTTGGTCGATGGGAGAGTGTCACAGAGATACTGAAGAAACTGAACTGGCTCTTGAAGACAGTAGTAAACAATCCTGAGGAAGTCTGCTGACACAGTTTCAAGAACCAAATTCAGATGGTGATTCTAGGAACATAATGAGACACCCTACGTATCATTCACATGGAGATCAGGAGTCTAAGATAGAATAGTTACTGCACACACAGAGGCATTCAAGCAGTCATTCTTCCTGTGCTCCAGACGTGAACAGAATAGGAAGAAACCACAGTAACTGGTGCAGTGGGACATACCCTCTGTCACGCACCTGACGGTGGTTTGCCGAGTACACGTGTAGATGTAGAATTAAGATAACAGATCCACTACAATTATGGACAATCTGTAGTAGTCGGCGGTTCTGCTTCTATAACAAAATCTTTTTTACAAACCACAGGAAATTATCTATGAGCATTGTGGATTGCCAATGACAGCCAACTCACGATTTGTCGTATTCATTTCCCATCGTTCAATGTGTGAGTTGTTACTGATATCGACATGTAACACGACAGCCACTGACGTCATACGTGTACTTTTTCCAAGTGTCACATTACGGACTCATTACTGTCAATATGCAAATGGTCGACGTACGCCTAATGTTGTTTGTCACAAATAAACTCGTGACTACAAGTTGTAAATAGTTAGGTAATTTGTTTGATAATGGAGTTACAATTTCTGTCGTTAAAAAGAGTGCACTACTTTTGGGACACCCTATATAAACACGGTTTACACGAGGACAATATCCTCTCAAAAGAAACAATGCAGTTACTCAGGGTGGGGTGTTACCACATACAGCAGCAGTACAGGTCTGACAATGGCGGGGCACGTTGTGAATGATGTCACGAATCTCTTGCTGAGGGAATAACTGCCATTTTTCCCATGCTTCCTGCAGAGCTGCTAGCATGTCTTCGAGAGTGGTTGGTGGATGCTGACTCGATGCGAGTCGCCTTTCTAGTGCAGCCCAGACACGCTCTATGGGATTCAAATTAGAAGAGTGTGCAGGCCACACCATCTGTGCAGTATCTTCTGTCCCAAGAAAACTTCAAGCACCTGTACTCTATGAGATTGAGCATTATCATCCGTCAGCACAAAGTCTTGCCCCGCAATACCTAGCAGCAACTGCACGTGAAGTCCCGAGATCTTGTCACAGTAACTGACAGCTGTTAAACCTTGCCAATTCACCAGTACAATTTCAAGAAGAAATGTTTGAGTGGTCAACATAATGCCTGCCAAAACAATTAGGAATCCTCTTCAACACTGATTTCTTTCCACAATGTTTGGATCCCGCTATCGTGTTCCACGTTCCCTCCAGATGATAATCTGTCGAAAGTAACTCTCCAGACGAAATCGGGTCTTGTCTGCGAAAATAACATTGGACCACTGTTCCACCATCCGAGTGGCACATTAAGGACTCCACTCTAACGCGTCTTCACGGAAGGAGACATTTAGAGTTACACATACAGTAGGTCTTCGACAATAAAGGCCCTTCTGCCGAAGCCTTCTGTACACCGTTTGCCACAATACCACACGTCCAGTGAATGTTACGAGGTCAGATGCCAGTAGTCGTGCAGTACTAAGGGGGTACTGTCGTGTCCTTACAGCCAAATAACGGAACCGTCTTCCTGACGTCACATGTGGTTGGCCCTGCACTGCTCTTTGGGATACAGTTTCGGTCTCTCTGAACTGTTGCCACACCTGAGAAACAACAGAATGATTCACATAAGCCAGCAAGCCACATTAATTTGTGAATGTCCCGCTTTCATTCTTCCTAGGTCCTCGTCGAATGCAGAGAGTCGTGTGGGCGTCTTCTCCGTGCCACGCTGCACCATCTGTGGCTGTGTATACAGCGACTGTGGATTTGGGACTACCCGGTGAATGCTACTCCATTTGATAGGTCCTCTAATGTCATCACTGGAATGGTTGTCCATTCCCCCATAATGCCATGTTCCATGCAGAACATGATTGTACAGATGTCTTAGACTCATACAAACTGTCAATCACGAATGAGGACAGGGAAATAAAATCTTGTTGCTTTAATTTTGGATACCAGTGTATTAATGTATACATGTATCCTCCTCTGTTTTTCTTCTTACTTACATTTGATAATAATAGTAATAACTAAAGACTTCACCTAAATTTAAAGAAAAGAAGTTTACGCCACTCGTAAGTTGATGTGAAATAAACTATTTACCTTGTACTCCAATTAAAGTAAGAGGGAGCACTTGAAAGAACATTAGGCAGGTGGACGACTGAACATTATGTACAGAAGGTAGCGAGTTGCATAGAGCAGGAAAACAGAAACTTTCTCGATTATTCTAGAAGGACATTGAAGTAGGTAGACATTTCTGCCAGCTTAAAAATGCACAGAACAGCTCTGCCAGAGGGGAATCCCTGTACTGCTCTGCTATGCGACAGATCGAGATATCGCACAAAGACATAAAATAGTCCCAGGAGCTATTAACCCTCGAGGTTAAGAACTATTTATTTTAACTGTTATCAGAAGAAGGTAATTTGGGAGATACGTAATGGATGACAATCCTCTCTTTCAGTTCAAATGTTTTCACTCGTTTTTAAAAGTGAATACATCTACAGTGTGTGGTATCGATAGCTACGATGCCGTGGTGTAGGTTGGCACTACGACACCAACACCGACGACAGCGCCCTCTAGCAGGTGCTGTGCAGATCTACGAGTTCCGCTCCAGATTCTCCCCATTTGATCAGGAGCAGACGGCTGGGACACTTCGCACTTCATTGCAAAGTTATGTATTCTTCTTGCTAGAGTAAAGGTGCTTTAACTGTATTTGCAGTACCGACGTGTTTACCTTTTCCTGCTCCTACTCACTTCCTACATTTGGCCAACCTTTCAGTTTCCAGGAGCAGACCCACGCGCCGTCTTCCAGGCAGGATACAAAACTGTGATTGACGAGTGCGTTCAGTGGAGCAGGGCACCAGCTAATCCACTGGCACAATCAGGAGATGAAGTCACTAGTGGGCTGCCAGAGAGGCATGTCAAACAGATGAATGGTCGGGAAAAATTTTCATTTTATGATATAATATGTTACTTTTTGGTACTATTGCTTTTTGGAGACTGCTCCGAGTGTCTGAAACGGCATCTGAATAGCAACAGATTATTCTGCAAAAAGTATATGCAGTAATATGCAGGAGAAGGAAGTAGCTTTGAATGTGTCTACAAGTATCATTTCCAACTATGATGATTATTACAACAATGGTAGGATCACACTCTCAAGTCATTGTCCTGTTTCAACATTACAAGTAAAAGATTTTAGCGCACGGTTCAGTGTTTGCGAGATTTCTGATGGTCGTGAATTTAACCACACGTATGGCCAGTTGGTTGTGTAATGGAAGTATTAAACAATCACTCTTTTATTCTCTTTATTATGCGCAAATGTGCAAGAATATAGTTTAGAATCATTATTGAAAGGTCTGCATGACCATGTAAAGCTGATTAATGCAAATGAAAGTTCCTTTACATATTATTTTTCCATGTTGTAACTGTGTAAATACAGAGAGTGTGACATAAATTTATGAGGTCCTAGAAATGACTAATGTGAGATAAATTGTCTCTGTAGCGAGTTCTCGCCGACCACTGTGGCTGAGCGGTTCTAGGCGCATCAGTCCAGAACTGCGATGCTGCTACGGTCGCAGGTTCGAATCCTGCCTCGGGCACGGATGTGTGTGATGTCCTTAGGTTAGTTAGGTTTACGTAGTTATGTAGTTCTAAGTCTAGGGGACTGATGACCTCAGATGTTAAGTCCCATAGTGCTTAGAGCCATTTAAACCATTTTGTAGCTCAAAAATGGCTCTGAGCACTATGGGACACAACATCTTAGATCATAAGTCCCCTAGAACTTAGAACTACTTAAACCTAACTAACCTAAGGACATCACACACACCCATGCCTGAGGCAGGATTCAAACCTGCGACTGTAGCAGTCCCGCGGTTCCGGACTGCAGCGCCAGAACCGCACGGCCACCGCGGCCAGCCCATTTTGTAGCGAGTTCTCGATTAGCAAGAAGAATCGTGTTCAACACTACTGATGGAAGTATCGTATAAGGCACGTAAAGGAAGACGTTTGCCCGATACTGCTGTCTCTCGTGTGCTCTCGTCTTGAACGACAGTTACAATAGCGAGGGATCGATAATTACAGTCGAGTTTGGCGACTGTCGTTTATTAGAGGACAAAGTGCTTCTCAATTACATTTAAATGTTATTGCAGTTCTGTTACTTTTATTTGTGGCTAACCAACCTTACTTCCCAGGCTACCTCACATAAGTACAATTTGGGTAATGACAGTGCGTATCTACGAGAGTCGGATTAGTATGGATCTCTTACTGGCGAGACGGTGAAATATCGGGGTTCGTGGTGCTCGCACCATTTCAGAAAAAGTGAGATGGCTCTCGTCATGCTGCCCACCATGGTAAATGAAGTGGATGACATGTGTGCACTCGACTAAGTTTTGACTGACATCCAACCGATATGTTTATGTTCTACCAGTTACCGAGATAGGAGGCACAATGGAGGATTATAAAATATATTATTCATTCCCCCCTGACTAAGTTCCAACTGGGATGAGAAATATCCCTTCCCCCATCTGGGACTGAACCCAGGACTTTCAGGGCTGGAGCCATGTGCTCTGCCAGCCAGATCAGCATGGCAACTAGACTGTGACGTATCTCAGTAAATGATGCAACAGTGTACAGGTGAGGGAGAAGTGGTGTGTCTGCTGCCACTGAAGCAGAGAGAATTACACTGAAGAGGTCATGCATGCTAATGTCAAAACAAATTACGGTTTAATTACAAAGATCTCAGTGCTAGAAATCAATCCCTTTCAGAGATGAAAGGGAAAGCTGGAAAGCTGAAGGCACTGTCATCTAACTTCAGGTGTGTCTCAGGGAAGGGTGATATTCATGTTGAACATTCAATGGTTTGGCCGACAGCATTCATAGTAACCTCAGACCTTTTGCAGATGACGCATTTATCTATTATGAAGCACTGCCTCAAGAAAGCTGCACAGAGTCACATATTTGTACAATTTTGATTTCTAAGTGGCACAGAGACTGGCAACTTGCTTTAAATGTACAGAAATGTGAAATACTGCACTTCACAAAACAAAATAAAGTACTAGTCCTATGACCACAATACCAATAACTCACAATTAGAATCAAATCACTTCGCACAGATACCTGGGTGTAACAATATGCAGGGTCATAAAATAGAATGATCACAAAGGCTCGGTCATCTAAAGTGGCTGGCAGGCTTTGGTTCGTCGGAAGAATGGTATGGAAATGTAATCTCATACCAAATAGGACTAACAGGGGATACTGAATGTATGCAAAGAAAAAAAAAGAGTACAATGAAAAGTCACAAGTTTGTTTGACCCACAGGATAGCATCACAGAAATACTAAAAAGACAGAAGTGGCAGACACCTGTAGATAACGGAAGCTATCCTGAGAGAGCCTACTAGCATTAAGTGAGGGGAGTAGAAATATACTACAAACCTCCTATACATCATTCTTATAGGAATTTGCACAAGATTAAACTTATTAAACTGTGTACAGGAACCGTACTTTCTGCACTCCACATTTGAATGGAATAGGAAAAGTGGTACAGTGGGTCTGTGGTAAGTACCCTGTGTCATGCAGTTCATTGTGGTTTGTGGAGTAAGGATGTAAGTGTAGGCTCATTGTTTTGGATAGTTAGACAGACGATAAAATGCTGAAGTATAAAATATATGATTGCCTGGACAAACACAATGTCCTCAACTCTTTAACTACAAAAATTTAGATGCTCTATGATATTTGTGTGTTGAGATTACAAAAGAAAAATGGAAATTAAAGTCATTTAGAATAAAGAAAGGTGCACAACAGGCTAGTTCCCTTTCCCACTTACTCTTCACCACAGTCAGGTTCTGTACTGAAGGAAGAAATCTAAATGCTTTCATATTTGCAGGTGTGTCGCCATTTGGGGTTAAGCCAACACAGAGGTACAAGGAAACTGAATGTGTCAAATACTAAATTCGAGAAGTTGGGCTAACTGGTAAATGGAAACAGAAACGAGACAGTGGCAATTCAGTAGTCTGCCATGACAAGAGTGCCATTTCCATGTTCTGAACAGGCTACGCAAGGACTCCAATCCTTCAGTAATGTAAAAAGACTTACTTCCTCTAAGATCTAAACCTACTGTGTTCACGACTTTCCTTCCGCCCTTCGTATCCTACAGTTTTGAGAGCTGTGTCCTAATCGAAAGCTATAAAAATTAATCACAAGTTTATGAAATGAAATACCATAGGCCTGCTCCACAAAAGGCCAGGACACAGATCAGCAATGGGCGCAATATGCAGGACCTGCAGGTCAGAGCACCCACAGAAGATAGGCCGAGTGCAGCGAGACCGAAATGTCGGTGTCGTGTGAATGGGATGCGGGCTAACCCGACTGTCAGTTATTACACAGAAAGGGATGTGCCAGGATGAAGAGTACGAACTGTATTTGTTTAATCACAACTGCTGTGAAAGATTGTGCCTAGTGCTTCAAAAACATAAATGCCTGACTTCAATTACGAATCTTCCTGGCTTTGTGTGCTAGACTGGGACTCAAACCTGGAGCGAGTGCCTTTCACTGGCAAGTTCTCTACTGACTGAGCAATAGAATGACAAGATATGCAGAACAACTACTGTGAAGTTCGGGAGGTAGTGGCAGAAGTAAAGCTACAAGGGAAGGTCACGAGTTGTGTTCAGACAACTCAGTTAGCAGAGCACTGCTGTGAAAGGCAAGGTGTATGTGCTGGTCAGGCACACAGAGTTTTAGTCTGCCAGAAACTTTCTAACTAGCACACACACTGCTTCTGATTGATCCGTGTGCAAACACAGAATGAACTTTCAAATAGTTTGTGAGACAGAGAGGGAGGGAGGGACTGAGGGAAAGAGGGAGGGAGGGAGGGAGAGAGAGAGGGGGGTTGGCGGGAGAGAGAGAGAGAGAGAGAGTGGGGTGAGTGGGGGAGGGTGGGAGGAGACAGGAATAATAACTAACCAACAAGCTCACAGTGAGCTTCAGTAACATTTCACCTTAGTGTGCCCTGACATAACATTACAAAAGGGTCACCACGTGGGTGTCAACTAGGTACTGCAGGACAACAGTGGCTAATATAATAATTTTACATGGCTCAACAGTTTGGTGCAACTCTTTCAATTGGATACCACTTTAGCGGCATGCGAGTCCCTAATCTACTCCAGTTGTCCAATCGGGGAAAGGGAACCTACAATTTAACGTGGAATCTGAACCGTGTCTCACGCCTTCTCGTCAGGGTGAGGTTAGGGCTGGGGTAAAGGCAGACTGAAATACCTCTATGTTTCAACCAGGATTTGATACCGAGAGCTCTCAGTTTCTGAGCACGTGCTTTAGCATTATACAAGGACTATTCAAAATGTATCCAATCTTATTTTTTATGTCGACACCAATAGTGGCTTTGGGACACACATCCCCTCTATGTTGGTAAGCGTACATAGTGCAAACGTGTGATTTTTTTTCACAATAGCAGAAACAACCAGTCACTGCCTAGTTGTTGCCGGGTGAACACTTATAAGAGATAGTTATCGGATTTGGTCGTGAGGACAAAATGACAAAAAAAGTGGGACAACATTATTGCATCAAATTTGTTTTAAGCTAGGCAATTCTCAGGTCGATAGAATCGACAAGATTTGAGAAGTGTTTGGGGACGAAGTGACGGGTACCACATATATAAAGGAGTGGCACGACCACTTCAAAGATGGCCATGCATCAGTGAAGAGTGAAGCACATTCAGGTAGGTCTTCACCATCCAGAGAGCTGATAACGTAAGGACACTGGTGATGCAGGGTAGATTAAACAAGAGCAGAGAACTTGCACACAAGGTTAAAATTAGTGTTGAACCCATTCATGCCATCTCAGGAGAATTTATGCCAAAGTTTCTAACAACTGAGCATAAGCAACTTCATTTGGAGATCAGACAGGACGTGCTGGATACTGTCCGTAGTAATCCGAACTTTTGTAACGCAGTAATCACTGGTGATGAGTCCTGAGTTTACATGTACAACGGAGAAACAAAGTTCCTCTCATTGCAATGGAAGTATCTGTCATCCCTGAGACCCAAAAGAGTGAGGCAGGTCCGCATCAATGTGTAAGTCATGCTGACCATCTTTCGTGACTCCAATGGTGCAGTCTGTCACGAGTACGCCCCAGAAGGTACTAATGTCAACGAGGAGTACGACCGAAAGGTTACCTGCGTGAGTCGGTGAGATACAAACAGCTGGACTCGCAGGCAGTGGGCACCCTTCACCGTGACAATATGCGTCCTCTCATCGTTCTCCATTAATTCGGAGTTTTTTTTGGAAAACAAGAAAAGACTGTGGTTTGTCAGCTTCCTGTTCCCCTGACCTAGCACTGAGTGACTTCTGGCTTTTCCGTACACAGGAAAAGGCTCTGAAAGGGATCAGATTTCAGAACAGGGAAGACAACGTGCAGAATTCGACGGAGCAGTTGAACGCCCTACCGAAAGAGTCTTTCTGGTGATGCTTCCAGCAGTGGCAGCAGTGTTGGGAGAGGTGTGTAGAAGCTGATGGGCACTGCTTTGAAGCTGAAACTATTGTATCTGAATAAAGATTGATTTTGTAGCTAAAAGTCAGATACTTTTTGAATGGACCAAGCCTGGAAATGAGGACTACACATTTTAGAATATCTGTATAGTAGATATCTGTATAGTAGACAAAACACTAGGCTTGTTCCAAGTGTGCCAGGTGTTTACTTTGGAAGATAAAAGTACTAGATTAGTTACATCAGGAGTTATACCAAAAATGGAGCCTTTTGTGATTTGATTAATTACTGCAACTGTGAAATGCACAGTTAAATATTACTATTGAAAGACATTCTTTGTTTATTTACATGGTACTTGTATAATGTATGTAACCTTGATGAAAAATTATTTATAAGACACTGTATACAATTACTGTATGCACTTGATAAATATTTGTCCTCCTTTGGTACAGATGGTCTGAGCACCACCAGAGTGTGACCAAAGAGGGCGCACGATGACCACCCCTGCCCCCTCCACTCCCCTATGATGGATTAACTACGTACTGTGCTGGATCTCAGGTGCAGACGTAAATCCACTCTAATAGTAGGTGCAGGAGATCATAGCACATGGTGGATAGGTTACCCAACATGTAAGGTGTCCTTACCCAGAAAACCCATACTTCTTTGAAATTTAGAAAAGTGTACAACAAACCCTAAGAAGATCCATGTATAATTAAGCAAAAAGGTTGATGGAAAGGTCGTTTCAATAACAGTTGATTCACCAACGTAAAACCTTCGCTAGGTATAAGACACCTTTTATTTGCCTTTTACAACAGAAAATGAGTTACTGCAGATTTATTCTAGCCCCCAACATCATAGGCATTCTGGCAGATGACTAAGTTAAATTTCAAAATAACTGAAAAAGTTATTTCTAGCCAGCTCTGAACCCAATGTGTATTGCTCCTAGGACTTGCCCGTGTCATGGGCATATTCCGTAAGATACACTACAAGCTTACAACAACATTTCGTTGCCAATAACCTTCAATTATTACTAGTCACAAGTTTACACAGTCATTTTACATTCTTATTTAAAGATTTCTTATACAATTGGTTAAATATACATATAATGCATAATATAAACAAACACAGGCACAAAAGTTTTATAACTGAGTAAGTCTCTTAACCAGTTCATAGGTCTTGATATTACCAAATGCAGTTCACTGAGATCACCAGGAAAGTTTATAATAAATGTTCTTCGATCATATGTTGACAAGTCACTTTCACACAGTACGTGGACTACACCACAGGATTAACAAATTAGAATAATAATTCTAAAGTTTGTACTGCTCAAAATGGAGATACCTTTAAATTTTCATATCTTCACGGCTGCTGATATGTCGGACACTTCCATTTTATGTAACTCACATTTTATTAGTGCTAAATGCCTAGCTGCAGTAAATGACAGTTCTGGGGTCAGATGTGGAACTCGAGTAACCAACGAAGTGGTCCACACTCCCGAGAATGGCATGTACTGTTCATAGAACTGTTCCTCTAATGATGGAAGTCTGCAGACACCTACAGCGTACAGTCAGCCTCTACATTAACAAATCCCCACGACACTTGCCTGAGTAAGCACACACCGTGAGGGGCCTGCGATCGCAGTGCCGCCGACAGTGGCTCGTCGGACAAGTCGGTCAGACTCGGACTGTAGAGCTGAGAGCTTTTTCGTGTAGCTTCTGAAAATAAAAACATTTAGTTTAGAGAGTGTACAGTGCCTTTAAACATGCAATTTGGTATAGTAGGAAGAGAAAAATAGTAGAAGGAAAAATAGTAGAAAAACATGGACAGGGAAAGGTATGAAAAAGAAATGTGCCTGATAAACCAGATGTTAGCAGTGATTTTATGTCCTGTGCAAAATTTTAAGATTTACTAAGAGGGTATCAGTTCTTTCGGACATGTCCGAAAGAACAGATACCATCGGTGACCGTGCAGCTCATTAGAATGAAATTACAATGAAATGAACACCCTTAGCTGCTTACAGGCATTGACATACATCAACGGGAACAGATGAAAATGTGTGCCCCGACGAATGTAGTGCGGGACAATACGTTGAGAATGTGGGTTTCGCGGGAGGCGTGCCAGAGATAAATCCCTGCAGTCGCGCTATCCTCTGTGTCCTCGGTGACTCAGATGGATAGAGCATCTGCCATGTAAGCAGGAGATCCCGGGTTCAGGTCCCGATCGGGGCACACATTTTCATCTGTCCCCGTTGACGTATGTCAATGCCTGTAAGCAGCTAAGGGTGTTCATTTCATTGTAATCTGGTTTAAGAATCGTCTAAGAAGGTTGTATATGTGCAAGAGACCTGGAGACAATGGCAAGTTTCAGATTGATTGTACAGGGTGATCCGTCTAAGACGTCATAAGAGTATTGCATTATATTTATTAAGTTAGTGAATAAATCTCCAAACGATTTTCTGCAACGTACGTGAAAATGGGGCGAGTTAACAATGAATGACCATGCTTTGTGAGGCAAGCTGTCAGCACCTAGTTCACAGTGCAAACAGCAGATGTCAGAAGCACATTGTATAACCTACAGAGGTGACAACAGTCAACACACACTGAGTGTGCTACCTTGTAAGTGAAAATGGTTGTTACACCGCAACAACGTAGTCAATGTGGCATGTGGCCTAAAAAATTTTCGAGTGTTGTAGAGACCCAGGGAGTTTTCAGGTGTCGGTGCAGTGTTATCAGCCCATTCTTTCTTGTGGAGGAGACTGTTTGTGCTCTCAATTACCTGGAAATAATTGACCAGTATGTCATTTATCAATTACAGAAAGATGGGATACTGGACATCGATGTCTATCAACAGGATGGTGCTCCAGCACACTTGGATGTCATTGTGTGAGGACAATTAAACCAGATATTCAGATATTCAACGATCGCCAGTGTGGGTTTGGTAGACCCCTCCCACAGCCTTTAATATTCCGGCCTAACATCAACATTATTTCCATAAAAACCGCAGAATCTGACTGACCTACAGAGTCATGTTACAGTAGCCTTTTATCAAATCACTCCAAGAATGCTGCACACCCCCGAGGCACAATATGTGCCCCATTTGCAGTGACCGACATGTTGAGAGCTAATGTGCTGTGTGACAAATTTCAGACACAAAGTCCAGCCTCCCCTCCACATGTATGTGCTGCTAATAAGCAACAAGTTTGCACACTTTCTTGTATATAGTGCTTTACTTTTCCAACATCTCAAATGTGTCACCTAACATAATGGTAAGACACAAGATTTTGGAACCACATTTATACTGTAAGACATTTCCAGGGACAGATGTGGGCTCTGACCACAATTTATTTTTTATGAACTGTAGATTAAAACTCAATAAATCACAAAATGATAGGAAATTATGGAGATGGAACCTGGATAAGTTGAAAGAACCGAAGATTACTGAGAGTTTCAAAGGGAGAATTAGGCAACCTTTGACTGAAACAGCAGAAAATGAATGGGTAGCTTTGACAGATGAAATAGTCAAGGCAGCAGGGGATCAAATAGGCAAACAACGAAGGGCTAATAGGATCCTTGGATAACACAGCAGACACTGAATTTAAATGATGAAAGGAGAAAACATAAAATGCAGCAAATGAACTGGGTGCAATGGAATACAGATGTCTAAAGAATGAGATTGACAGAAAGTGCTAAATGACTAAGCAGGAATGGCTAGAGGACAATGCAAGCCGTTATAAGCCTGCATAACTGAGGGAAAGATAGATGCCACCTACAGGAAAATTAAAGAGACCTTTGGCAAAAAGAGAAGCAGCTCTCTGAATATCGAGAGCTCAGAAGGAAAAGCAGTACTAAACAAAGAAAGGAAAGCTGAAAGGTGGAGCCAATATATAGATGAGTTCTACAAAGGAAATGAACTTGAATACAGTATTGTAGAAAGGGAAGGGGATGCTGATGAAGATGGGGTGGGAGACATTATACTGCGGGAAGACTGACAGAGCACTGAAAGAACTAAGGCGAAACAAGGCCCCTGGAGTAGACAACATTCTGTCAGAACCGCTGATAGCTTTGGGAGACCCAGCCACAACAAAACTATTCCATCTGGCATGCATGATGTGTGAGACAGGCGAAATACCCTCAGACTTCATGAAGAATGTAATAATTCCAATTGCGAATAAAGCAGGTGCTGACAGGTGTGGATGTTACCAAACTATCAGGCTACTAAGTCATAGTTGCAAAATACTAACAAAAATTATTTACAGAAGAATGGAAAACTGGTAGATGCCTACCTTGGGGAAAATCAATTTGATTTCCAGAAAAATGTAGGGACAGGCAAGGCAATACTGACCCTGTGACTTATCTTAAAAGACTGCATAAGGAAAGGCAAACTTACACTTATATGATTTGTAAACCTACAGAAAGTTTTTGACATTGCTGAGTGGAATACACTCTTTTAAATTCTGAAAGAAGCAAGGGTAAAATACAGGAAGTGAAATGCTATTCAGAATTTCTACAGGAACCAAATGGCAGTTATAAGAGTCATGGAGCACAAAAGGGAACCACTGGTTGGGAAGGGAGTGAGACAGGGTTGTGGCCTATACCCTATCATTTGGACTGTATGATGAACATGCAGTACAGGAAACCAAAGAAAAATTTTCTGAACAAATTAAAGTTTCGGGAAAAGAAATAAAAATTTTGAGGTTTGGCGATAAGAACTTAAAAAATAAAAATAAAATAAGGTGATTTACTGTTTAATTGTGTTCTAGAAAAAACTGTAAGGATCTGAAATTCGGAGCTAACAAATCACAAAACTGAACCAATGAATCTGGGAAGGAAAACAAATGGAATTAAGGTAAACTGCTTGGCTTTTGTGGATGATTTTGCAATACTTTCAGAAAACCTGACAAAAGCTGTTCTTCAGATAAACCTTCTGGAATAAATAGCAAACAGAACTGGTTTCAAAATTTCAGCTGGAAAAAAACAAAATTCATGACAAGTATAAAAAATGTGCCAAAATTCACAGCAAAACAAATAGGTAAAATAGAGCGAGTAAATAAATATACATATCTTGGGAGACTATTCAACAGAATGGACTACAAAAATCTGCAATAGATGTAAGGATTAACAAAATGGAAAGAGCATAGGGTTTGACCAAAAATATTTACAACAAGAAATGTATATCTAGAAAAACAAAACTAAAACCCCACACCACACTGGTTCGACCAGAATGTTTATATGGATCTTAATGCCCAAAAATGAACTATAAGATGGACAGATTAGAGGTTCTCAAAAGAAGGATTATTAGAAAAATAACAACTGCAATAAAAACTGCAGATGGTTGGAATATAAGAAGTAATGAGGAGATCTACAAAAATATAAAGAAAATATATGAAGTAATGGCCACACAAAGATTAACCTTTTTTGGACACCTCTACCGAATGGATGGAAGTAAACTAACAAAGCAAATACTGCTATATTTCTGAAAGAAGAAATCGACAATAGCATGGATTACAGTAGTAAGGAAAGATCTAGAAAGAAACAACATTAAAGAACCAGAAATAGCAGAAAGAAACTGTTTTAAAAATAAAATACTAAATTTGGGAGGCATTCAAAGCAGAAGAAATAAAATATGGGGAACAACATGGACAGAAGAAATGAAGAGACTTTATGGAGAGAAAATGAGGGAATACTGGAAAAATAGAAAATAACAAAGGAAGATGAGGAACTGAAGTTGTTAACATGATCCTAGTTGGTCAATACGATTAAAAAAAGTTTCAGTGCACAAAATAGCTATGGTCATAAGCGCCCATTTGTGACTTAGTGAAGGATAAAACAGGAATTGAAATCAGCATCAATGGGAGCGAAACTTAATGAGGAGGAAAACTAAAAAAACAGAAGGAAATCTTAGAAAAGTGCTATTGAAGAGGGGGTTGTTTTCCCCAAAAAGAGTTTCAAATGACCAATGTCATCTCACTCACACTTATAAACTCAAGGACACGATCAGCTGAGCACGAGTCATCTGCTAAAATGGAAGATATATCGGGAAACAGCTGTAAACGGGCACAAAGCGGTTTAAAATAGGGGCACTGAAGTAACAGGTGTCTCACCATCCACGACTGAGAGCAGTGGGGGCAAAGCAGAGGAGGAGCGCCACTTAAAAGATCTCAATGGCTAAAAAGACAATGCCCAATCCAGAGTCAAGTTAAAGTTACCTCCTCCCAACAACAGGGCCAGACGGAAGAGGTCAAAGCACAGGGAAGAGGTTTTATGACCCACAATTTATTATCCTGAAGTGCAGACCAATGAGTGTGCCATAAAAGAGTAACACAACAACATAAAATGCTCTGTAGACCAGCAAACGGAACCGTGCAAACGGCGGGCTGAGGAATACAGAGAGCAACCTTCGCCACTATATGGGCTGCCTCTTTCCACATATACCAACATGCCCTGGGATCCAGAGGAATGCCACAGAGATTCCCCCCAAGTGGAGCATATGGAGGCAGGCCTGAATCTGGTGGACCAGAGGGTGGACAGGATAAAGAGCTTGGAGATTGAGAAGAGAGCTCAGCGAATACTAGCATATAATATACTGTATCCGCTGACGGCAACAGATGTATTGGACAGCACGGAGAACAGCAGTAAAAACTGAATACTGGTCAGGAAACTGAAATTTAATAGGGGTGTCGTCAATAATATAGGCTTTCCTGACACCAAAGGTGGTCTTGGAGCCGCCAGTGTAAATAAATGTGGCATCCTCCATTTGTGTGCATAGAGCAGCTAATGCCCAACGATAAACTAGGGGAGGGGTACTATCCTTGGGAAGCTGACAAAGGTCACAGAGAAGGCATGTCCAGGGGTGGGGCCAAGGTGGCAGCGTACTCCTATTTGTCAGGAAGGTTTTAGGAAATTGGAAGGAAAGTGAATGTAGCAGTTGACGGAAGTGGACTCCTGGTGGCAGCAGAGAGGAAGGGTTGCCTGCATACCCTAAATTCAAGGAGGCATCGGGGGGTGGGGGGGGGGGGGTGGGGGGAAACACGGGTCAGATTAGCAGGCATGGAAGACAGATAACTATCAAAATGACTCAGACAGCTCACTGATCGGACAGCGGAGGTTCAGCAGTTTCAGCGTAAAGGCTCTCCATGGGGCTGGTGTAAAAAGCTCCAGATGCTAAATGCAATCCACGGTGGTGGACAGAGTCGAGACACTGAAGAATAGACGGCTGTGCAGAGGAGTAAACTATGCTTCCATGGTCCAATTTTGAGCACAGTAAGGCGCAGCATAGGCGGAGGAGGATCACTCTGTCCGTTGCCCAGGAGCAGAGCACAGAGGGTGTTGAGGGATCGCAGACAGCGAGCCGAAAGATATGAAATGTGGGAAGACCAGCACAGTTTTCTGTCAAACATAAGTCCCAAAAAATTGGCGACATCTGTGAATGGAAGGTCAACAGGGCCTAGATGTAAAGATGGCAGATAAAACTCCATACCACGCCAAAAATTTACACAGACAGTCTTACTGGGAGAAAATTGGAAACTGGTTTTGATGCTCCACGAATGGAGGCAATCGAGGCATCCTTGATGACGTCATTCAAGAAGGCTGGTCTGTTGAGAGGTGTAGTAGACTGCAAAGTCATTGTGAAAGAGGAAGCCCGAGACATCGGAAAGTAGACAATCCATAATTGGATTTCGCCCGCATCTCGTGGTCGTGCGGTAGCGTTCTCGCTTCCCACGCCCGGGTTCCCGGGTTCGATTCCCGGCGGGGTCAGGGATTTTCTCTGCCTCGTGATGGCTGGGTGTTGTGTGATGTCCTTAGGTTAGTTAGGTTTAAGTAGTTCTAAGTTCTAGGGGACTTATGACCACAGCAGTTGAGTCCCATAGTGCTCAGAGCCATTTGAACCATAATTGGATTTGTGGTGATGGCAAACAGTACAACGCTTAGCACGGAGCCCTGGGGCACCCCTTTTTCTTGAGAGAAAGTACGGGATAGAATAGTGTTCACCTGCACCTCAAATGTGTGCTCTGTCATAAATTCACGGATGAAACGGAGTAGCCGACCTTGAAAGCCCCAAGAGAACAGCGTGCAGAGGATGCCTGTCCTCCAACAGGTGTCGTATGCCCTCTCCGTATCAAAAAATATAGCTATCGTTTGGTGTTTGCTGAGAAAATTGTTCATGATATAAGTGGACAGAGCAACAAGATGGTCAACTGTCGAACGATGCTTTCAGAAACCGCATCGGGCTGTTGTTAAAAGGTTTTGGGACCACAGCCACCAGCCTAAATGGCTATTTACCATATGCTCCAAAACCTTACAAACACTACTCGTGAAAGAGATTGGGCGATAGTTGGAGGGGAGATGTTTGTCCTTTCCAGGTTTCGGAACAGGTATGACAATAGCTTCCCGCTATTTTCTGGGAAAGGTACTGTCAACACAAAAGTTGATTATGAAGGCGAAGGAGGTTGCACAGACAAGGGTATGATAGATGCAGCAACATGTGGACGTGGATACCATCTGCTCCCAGAGCAGAAGAGCAAGAGGAGGAGAATGCATGTCTGAGTTCCTGCATAGAAAGAACGGCATTATACCTTTCACGATATTGAGAGGAAAAAGCAAGAGGTCGCTGGTCGCTCTTCCGCAACCCATTTCTTCAGGAGAAAGGCTGGTGGGTAATTCAAAGAGCTCAAAATTTCAGCAAAGTGTTGACCCAATGACTTAGAGATTGCGACTGGGTACACTAAGGTATCCTGCATGACAGTTAGCCCAGAGGTTGGGGGAAAACTGGAAGTGACGGATATCTGTCGGATTGACTCCAAACAATTGATGAGGGAGTGAAGGTATTAAATGAGCTGCGAAAGAAATTCCAGCTTGCCTTCTTGCAGTCGTATATGATGTGAAGGCATCGCGCACGTAACTGCTTATAGCAGATACAGTTGGCCAACGTAGGATGATGGCGGCAAACACGAAGAGCACGTCTCCACTCGCATATCGCGTCATGGCACACCTCGTTCCACCGAGGAACTGGGGGGCACTGGGGCAAAGGGGAACTACGAGGTATCGAACATTCTGTGGCTGTAAGAAAAACTTCTGTAACACGAGTGACCTGATAATCGATGCTAGGAAATTGACGGTCATCAAATGTTGCTAGATAGGAGAAAAGCGTCCAATCGGCTTAAGAAAACTTCCAGTGTCTTGGGCGCATAGATGGCAATTGTGGCTGTAATCGAAGGACACATGGAAAATGGTCACTCGAGTATTTATTGGCAAGAGGGAACCATTCAAAGTGCCAAGCTAGCAGAACAGTACTGACCGAAAGGTCCAAATGAGTAGGTTGACATGGAGGCACACAAAAATGTAGGTTCCCCAGCGTTGAGGCAAACAACATCCACTTGGTGGAAGAGGTCAATCAACAGGGAGACTCTCGGACAAGGACGCAGAGGTCCACAAAGTAGGTGGTGGGGATTGAAGTCCCCAACCAGCAAATAGGGGGGCGGAAGCTGACGAAGAAGATGAGGGAGATCAGCTCTTGCCATTGGTGTGGACGATGGAATGTACACAGCACAAAGAGAGAAGGTGTATCCAGAAAGGGAAAGATGGACAGCAACAGTTTGGAAGGAACATGGAGAAGAGTCACGAGTCCTCCGTATGCTGGAGTGCCATCAACAGAGGGGAGATCAAATCAGATTCACTTAAAATGAGGAAAAACAATGTGATCGCGGGGACGCAGCTTTGTTTCCTGATGACAGAAGATGACCGGCGAGTAGGATCGTAAGAGGATCGACAATTCATCCCAACTGGCTCGAATGCCACGGATATTCCAATGGATAATGGACATCGGGTGGACAGAAAAGGGAAGAATGTGACCAAGGTTGCCGTCAACTCAACGACTGCTCAGAGCCAGTGACCGAAAGCGTGGAACAGCATTCAGCCGAAGGCAGAAGATCCCGATCCATAGGTTGTTCGGCAGCAGCTGCTGCCACCAGCAATCGGCCGGTTGATCGGCCGCCAGCAGTGCGCCTGGGCCACACAGAAGACGGCCAATCGCGGTGACCGCCAGGTGGTGCTGTAGATGAGACACGCCGTGGCGGAGAAGGAGAGGAACTGGGTTTCTAATTAGCCTTCTTGGAAACAGGACGTTGAGATGAGGGAGGGATCGACGGTTGTGAAGTCGGGGTACGTAAAAAATCTTCACGAGTAGGCTCTTTTTTGGAAGTCTGGGTGTCTGATTTTGGGGCTTGTGATTTAGCAGAGCCCGATGAAGGGTGAGCCATAGAGTGGGGAGGTTGAAGGGGTGATCTTTGCACTGGCCGATCTGACGACCGTGGCACTAAAGGTGAGATCACAAGTCTGCGTGGCCGACTCCTTTGTTGGCCGAGGAGAGGCAAGGACAGTGCTGTATTTACCTGCGTGAGGCACAGTGGGCTTTCGACTAGCGAATAACTTTCGAGCAGCAAAGATCGACACCTTTTCCTTCACTCTGATTTCCTGAAATAACCGTTTGTCTTTGAAAATGGGGCAATCTATAGAGGAAGCAGCATGGTCGCCCATACAGTTGATGCAACAAGGGGATGGAGGTGGACAAGCACCCTCATGGGCATCCCTGCCACAGGTTACACGTTTGGCCATATTGGAACATGACTGGCTGGTGTGATTAAACCTCTGACACCGATAGCAATGCATAGGGTCGGGGATGGTAAACATGAACTGAAAATATCCTGCTTTAATGTTCAATGGAAGTTGAACTCTGTCAAACATCAAAAAGAGAGTGCGAATCGGCACCAATTCCTTCTCAACCCTTTTCGTGACTCATTGTACGGCCATTACTCCCTGATCAGACAGGTAATTTTTAATGTTCTCATTTGATAATCCGTTGTGTGATCTTGTATAAACCACACCACGTGATGAGCTTAAAGTACGGTGCGCTCCCGCCTGGATAGGGGAGGTGTGTAGCAGCGTAGATTGAAGCAATTTATGTGCCTGGAGGGCACTATCTGCTTCTAGCAACAAAGTGCCATTTCGTATCCAGGAACATGACTTTACAGGACCTGCAATTGCATTGACACCTTTCTGAATAATGAAAGGGTCAACTGTCGAGAAGTCTCGACCTTCGTCAGACTGAGAAATGACTAGGAACTTTGGCACTGACAGAAGAATTGTCCGTGGCTGAGACTTGTCTAGCTTTCTCTTGTGGGCAGAAGTTTTAGAATTAGAAGAAACCATTGCAAAAGTATCCACCACGATTACTGGCGTCTCTGATGGCGTGCTCCTTCCTAGTGGGAGCCCTCTCTGAGGGCACTCCCGCCTTAGGTGATTGTGTACACCTCAGGCCACACCTCCCGAGAAACGGACGGAAGAACCGATCGGCACGTTCGGAAAGTACCAACTCGGGTAACCGCCCCTCCTCGGGCCTGGCCTTTACCAGGGGGTACGTACATGTCCTACTTGCCTATCTGGGGTGGGGAATTACCCGTTACCCCGTCACCGGCTACGCGTGGGTTGGTCTTCAGACAGGCACAGGGAGGAAAGAAAGAAAAGGAAAGTAGAGAAGAATTCTCAAGCGCTGCAGCTGAGAAGAAGGGAAAGAGAAGAATCGAGAAAAGAGAAGGGCAAAGTAAGGGCAGATATGTTACATTGTAGAGATAAAAGAAGAGAAATCACTTCATTCGTTCACAAGTGTCCATCTCTGGATGTAGGCGCAAAACAGACTCCCAAAGAGAAGGAGAAGGGGAAGGGGAAGGGGAAGGGGAAGGGAAAAGGGGGGAGGGGGGGAGGAGGAGGATCGGGGACAGGAAGGGATGTGGAAAGGGAAGGCACGCAGCCCAGAAAGGAAAGAGAGTTGCACGA
This sequence comes from Schistocerca americana, assembly GCF_021461395.2. NCBI lineage: Eukaryota > Metazoa > Arthropoda > Insecta > Orthoptera > Acrididae > Schistocerca > Schistocerca americana. The sequence goes on along the minus strand of NC_060121.1, from coordinate 28,673,790 downwards.
GCTCGGGGTCACGTGCCCACCATGCACAAAAGAGTTGTGGACGACAAGAAATTTGTGGCACAGTGTAACGAATGGAATGGATCAGTTGATAGGACACATCCAGAGGCATTGTGGCAAATACAATTTGTTAATGGAGGGAAGTGGGGGGGGGGGGGAGTAAAAATTGTACAGGTAGTGCATGTCACGAACACAGTAAGCAGGTTCAAATTGATGTAGCTGCAGTATTTATACATAGATTAAGAGGTCTGCACATGATTGGCTAGTATCAAACCAGCTACATCAAACCATCCTTTGGACTGAAGGCCACAAAGTATGCCTACATTTAAAATACAACATAATAAAGAGTCACAAAAAAAGAAATGAATGTAAGTCTCACAAAAGGGCACCAGGTAACAGATTTTTCATTACAGATTCAAGTGCATACAGTGGTTAAATAGCAAAAGAGGCAACCTACAACTTCAATGTTCTGCATCGTTTGGTAAAAGCAACCACCCAATTCTGAAGTTTTCCTCTGGCAAATGAAGAATGTAAATTTTAAGTGTGCATTGTATCTGACTTCTTTTACTCTTGGTCTTTAGAAGTGTGTTGCCTTGACAACACATTTATGTACAATTCTCCAATACTGTTATTTTCGCAGTTAAGAATGTCAATGGAGAGTGCGTGGAATAAAAATTAACATTCACTGGTAGCAAATATATTTCCCTTATAATGCAACAGGACTTTAATGTTAAAGGTTCAAGCAACTAACTGTGGCTCCTCGTTTGTGCATTTCAAACAAAACCGATAAGATAAAAACACAAATTACTTTTTGATACTGAGTAGCACATTAGCCATCTATTAAGAAACTACACCTCAATCTAAATAGCTACACAATGTGGACAATCTGTATACAGTAGGCCTACATGGTTCTTTAATGTGTTGTTAGCACAGTTAAGTGCTCCTTAACAGCTCCACTGCTAAACAGAGATATACAATCTGCCAACAGCAGCATGCAACTCAAGAGCCTGAAGTATACTGTAAGTGCACTTTAGGCCAACAGTTCAAATGTAGGTAGCATTACACATTATATGAACTACTCACCATCATCCTCAATTTATGACTTCAACTTCAGTCACTGCACAAGCATCCATTTTCATTTTCACTCTTTTCCAACTTAACCTTTTTTGCGGTAACTTTCATCTGACATCTGTGATCCTGCCTCTTCAGCCTTTATTTCTTTCTGTTATTTGAGGATGTCTCCATTTTCCACAATTTTGTCTTGGAATCCACCAGTTTCTTACATTTCAGGGGAGGTAATGCTGACAGGCTCGGGTTTCTTTTCCGTCCTCTCAAAAGGTTCTTCTGCCATTCTGTTTACAGCTGTCGCTAAATGCCTTATCGTGCAAAAATACAAACAACGGTAACACCAAAAATTCTGAAAACCAGTTTACTTACATACACATCTCAACACTACCTTTGATGATGAAGCCCTTCACTATCTGTGTCAGTTCCAAACACTAACATTTAGTCCAGTCAATGAAGGAAAATTAGGGGAAAAGTCACGTAGTCACAAAGTTTTACACAGTTCTAGGATATATTGTCACAAACATTGTAGTAAAAACCCTGACCTGTGGAGTGTGAGCATTGGTGTGCGGGTAGGTTTAAAGGTAATTTTTTATTTTTGTTCTTGAATGACTCAAAAACAACGGATCCTGGGGAAATTCTTCCCCAATACAAAATTAACCTGCATTCACTTCCCTTCCAAAAAAGGTTCTAGTCACTTTTTCTCTAGGACTAATAGTTTGCAGAGGATGAAAAAAATTGCAAATTACGGCACTAAAAATATTGTTCTAATGGTGAAAAATTAATGTACTTCCCTCCTTCCTAGGTAAGCAAACTGAAGGTTAAGCAGGTGATCCCCCTCGCTACATCACAAGAAGCAACTACAGGGTACATCACAAAGTTCTCCGTCCACAATACGCCACACGAATCGCTGGTGACACAGCGTGCAGGTGTCCGCGGGGAGGGTTTATTTTGCACAAAATGAGTTAACACTACACAGAATGCAGATACAAGTTACTAACAACACTAATGCAGGGAATGTACATGAACTGGACGTATGTAAATCTCTGTACAATGTTCTACACTGCAAGAAGAGAAACTGATTCTTAGTGATCCGTTACGGGAAAGGCAGCTTCCCCCACCACAGGTGCTGCGCCCCAGCATTTCCTGTCCATTTGTATTATGCAAATGGACAGAATAGCTTCACTGAACTCATGTTTACACAGTGGAGTTATTTTCAGTTTACTGGGTACTTATTTGCAGTTGTTGAGTGCGCTACTCATATCATGTAAAAAAGTTCAACAGCTGGAACTGTCAATTGTCTACCACGCTGAAGAGACTCTTCCAAATAGGACACACTGTCAATATGTACAGGACATCATAAATTTCATTGTCACAAGCTGGAATACTTTTCACAGCACGAGGGTTATCAAATGCATCACCCTGCCTCAGTTCTCCAAAAATACGATGAGGCTCAGAGGCTTAATCCACTGCAACAAAAGTAGGTCACCAAGACTATAACAGTTGTTCAGATATTTCAGCATAAGTCAAGCAATGCGTTACAGCAGATAACTGTTATAGACTTCAATATTAACAGTCACATTCCATCAGACATAGCCACACCTATCTCGGAAGATGTACTGTGGATGTGCGTTAAGTGGTTCCACTCGGTGCAGCCCACTCTGCAAATGCAGCAATTCATGAATTATGAATGGAAAATATTTATGCAGTCTACCTGTAACACAATTAATGGGAGAGAAGTGCAGTAACATTTTTAGTCATCCATTAATTCACCACCAAGTGCCTAAAACACAATTACACGGTTTTACAATACACAGAAGCAGGGTGCCACTTTTTACAGTCCAGTCCCTTTCCCACCAACACCACATAAGTAACTGACAACATAATAGCTCACATAACACCTTCAAATAAATAGGCCTACTCCCTTTCCAAACAGGAAATAACTTCACTATATAAACACAAGTTCTGGTTATCACTGTTAGCATTCAACTGCGATTCTTATACATATATTTTAACAACGCGTTTCAAGAGACAATGCTCTCATCATCATATCTTGAAACGCGTTGTTAAAATATATGTATAAGAATCGCGGTTGAATGTTAACAGTGATAACCAGTATAACGAAAACTGCTACCTCGATTCCATAATGGATTATATTAAACACAAGTTCATCAAAGCTATTTTGTCTATCAGCAAAAGATAAGTGGACACGAAACACAGGGCAGTTACAGCCTGTCTGTAAACAGAGAAGTGAGCAGTACTCACAATGGTGGAAGTGATCTTTCTTAGAAGAACACTACGTCTTCTGAACAGAACCATAAAGAACCAATTTCTCCTGTAGCAGTGTAGCACAGTATGCAGAGATTAAAGTAGATTCTGTTCATATTCATTACCTGTATTAGTGTTATTAGTACCTTATATTCGCATTCCATGTAGTGTTAATGCACGTTGTGCAAACTAAACCCTCCTCGAGCGTGTCTGTGCACTGTGTCGGCAGTGATTCATATAATGCACTACAGAGGGGCCATATAAGTTTGTGATATACTCTGTAGTTGCTTCTTGTGACGCAGTGGACGAGATAGAGTGGAGAATCACCAGCTACACCTTCAGATTTGTAGACCTATGGAGGTGGGAAGTGCACAAACACAGTGCAGTGAGCTACCTTCACTCACACTCTACTCCACACACCTCCCACAGCCCAGCCTGTTTCACCCCTGGAACACAATTTATCCATTAGTATGCCTCTACTGCAGTTAGATATGGTACACAATTTAATAGTTGTTTTTAACCCGTTCCAAATTATTGGTCCAAGAGGAAGAAAAGTACAGACCCTTTTTGTAGGAAATTGAATGTAGTGTAATTTTGCACTGGAGAACAATTTCGCCAGAAGCCGAGGTTTTCGATTCGTTGGAGAAAAAATAACACACAGGTAATGAATATGAAGGAAGGTGATCCGGAAATCTAAAAGTATGTATCTAAAAAAAGGAAATTGACAAATCAAATAACAAAATGAAAAGCATATGGAAATATGTTAAAAGCGAGACAGGGAAAAGCCTGTCTGCCAAAGAAGTGATTAGCTTAAGAACTGGGAGTCTTTCGGTGGATGCTCCCAAAATGGTGGCTAATATCTTTAACAATCATTTCCTAACAGTCACCAACCAAATGGGATGCCAGGGTTCTGTAAAGAATGCTACAGAATACTTGCATAACACCTTAACTAACAAAATAGATGAGAAGCATCTTCGAAAAACTACAGTGATAGAATTAGAAAAAATGATTGTCTTTAAAATGTAAAAATTCTGCTGGAGTTGACAACACTTCCAGCAAGTTACTGAAATATTGTTGTAAAGAAATAACTACAGTCCTCTGCCATATTAGTAATACATCATTGGAAGAAGGTGTTTTTCCCAACAGGCTAAAATATGGGCTTATAAGACCAATTTATAAAAAGGGAGAAAAGACTGAGGCTACAAACTATCAACCAATTTCATTACTCTCAGTTTTCTCCAAGGTACCAGAGAAATTGATGCATAGCAGAATGGTTGAGCATCTTAGTAAATACAATATCCTCAGCAGTAGCCAGTTTGGCTTTTGGAAAGGGGTATCAACCGTGGATGCAATACATGCCTTTGTTGACAATGTTATGGAAGCCATAAATAATAATATGATGACGGTTGGAATATTTTGTGACCTGTCAAAAGCTTTTGACAGTTTAAGTCACCATATTCTCTTGAGTAAAGCCAAGACCCTAGGAATGGGTGGAACCGTAGGCACGTGGCTTGAATCCTATCTGTGTGGTAGAAAGCAGAAAGTAATTGTGGAAGGACTGCATGGTGGCCAGGTATCTTCAGAATGGGGCTCCATTACTGCAGGAGTACCTCAAGGCTCAGTACTGGGCCCACTGCTCGTTCTAATATTTATAAATAACTTAGCACTATGTACAGAATATGGGAAAATACTCATGTTTGCTGACGACACCATGTTATCAGTTAATAATCTCTCAGGGAATATGTCAAATGAGGCTGCAAATAAAGCTTTTGCAGATTTGACAAACTGGTTTGAAACCAGTGGCTTTACAGTCAACCTAAAAATGAGAAATTACATTCACTTCTCTTTTAACACAAATGTTACTAATGAAATGAACCTAAAAATGGGTGAGCACGAGATTTTGAAGGTTGAGTCCTCCAAATTCTTGGATCTGCATATAGATAGCAAAGTGGCACCACCATATTCAAGATCTGTGCAAAAGGCTAAGCTCAGCAACATTTGCCTTAAAAATAATTTCAGACACTAGGGAAATGAGCACAATAAAAACTGCATATTTTAGCTATTTTCACCAACTTATGGCCTATGGTATAATATTTTGGGAAAATCAACCAATAGCAAAAAAATGTTCCATGCACAGAAGCGAGCAATCAGAATTACGTGTGGAGTACACCCTAGGGACTCGTGCAGGGATCTGTTTAGAGCTCTACAAATCCTTACAACACCTGCCCAATATAATTTTTCCCTGATGTGCTTTGTTTCAAAAAATAGCATCTTATTCAAAATCATACCACAGTTATAACACCCAAAGAAAACTGGATATCCATTATGAGCTAAAAACGAAAAACATGGTCCAGAAGGGGGTTTTATACAGTGGCACCAAGATTTTTAATGCCCTCCCACCGCTCATTAAAGAACTGGTTGGAAACATGCCAACGTTTAAAGAAAATCTGAAGCAGTTCCTTTTAGATGAGTCTTGTTACAGTATTGATGAATTTCTTAGCAAAATCTCTTGTTTGTGCTTAAAACTTACTGTGTGACCTTTACAATTGATTAATCATACTCCGTAAGTACAGTGTAACTTAATACAATACCCAAATTTATGTATGTCTGTATATGACGCCTGTATAACTTAAGAACAATACCCAAATTTATGTATGACTGTATATTCTTTCAGATGTCTTGTATCTTAACTAATATTAAGGGTATATGGTAAACTTCACAGTTTCTTTAATCTAATGATAAGATCAATGTATATGTGCACAAAACAATAATCTGTAAAAACCTTGACTCGTTCTATATCCAGGGATATGTTCCCATATGGATATATGGAACACGAAATAAATAAATAAATCCACATCCACCCCAACGCTCACACCGCACCAGCCACGATTTTTTGTGTTCAACACACTACCTCCTAGCACTGTGCAACAATATGGGAATGCAAGATTTTTTGCCTTCACTTTGCTTGTGGATGGCTTAACGACGGGCGACAGTTAAAGGAACGCGATGTCATCACTAGCCCTGTGCAGGAGGGGGAATAACTGCCAGTAAGCGGAAATAAAAATGAGTAGACTGGCTGATTCACTCTGCAGTACATGATTGATAGCTTTTCAGGTGAGAATACTTCCGAACATATTACTTCTTGTTATGCATGGTTAAGGTCAATATATGGTCTGTAACTAAATTTAAGAATTACTAATATATTTTATGTAAAGGGTATGTAACATGATAATGCTCACAATGGCAGTTATCCGCTGATATCGGATGTTACAAACTTAAGTGATAGGGCCTCATTTGTAATAATCGGCAAAGTCCGAAACTACCTTCTGCTAGAGTGAAAATTGATAAATTTCAAATGCTTTCAGCGTTATTGTCCTGACAACGGAGTGTGAGAAAACATTTGAATACTAGCATTGCCAACACGATAAATGAACACACATGATGTATGTACTATACGATAGTTCTATATAAATTGCTTAACAACTCATGTTTGAATACCGATTAATTGAATTATTGTGTGCGTAGTTGACATGCTTTACAGAACTTTTTTCAAAAAGAAAGGTTTGCAAAGCGGTGTTTCACTTGCTAACTCTCGCTCTGTTTCTCCGATAATATTGTATATACTATTCGTTACTGTCAAGCTGTGTTTACTAACTACTAAGGCAATTCACAGTCGCGGGATGTGGTGTGCATAACAAATTATCTTGTACGTTATTTGTTGAACCTCGCTATTTCTGCAACTATAACAAATATAGTACTCGCTCAAATTGCGGTGCTGCTGATGTACTGAAAATGGTCAACAACATGTTCCTGTAACATGCATAACATTGTAACTGTAATAACGAAAACGATTCTCGTAGCAGGAGATTATTTCTTCCTTACAAACAAAAATATTTGGGAAGTTTTAAATTATTGAGTTTTTAAAGCGTGTTGCCAATCCTTGCACCACTTCGAAATCTTATTAAGATGTGACAGAACATGGGATTATTTTTCAGATAGTAGACCTATTTCATAATTATTTATTCACCCATGGATTATTTAGTACAATAGTATAGAACCTGTCGAAAACATAACAGAAATAATATACTCTACATAAGGCATTAGCAAAATACGATACTGCATAAAGTCGGCCAGGACCTGATCAAAGGAAGCATCCCAGCAATCATGTTAGCAACAAGGGGAAAGATGAAAACACAGGTCAGTATGGCCCAATGAGAAACAGATCCCAATGTTTTGAATGTCAGTCCGGTACAATAAGGGTAATCATAAAATACATCGCGTATATTGTGACTGCAACAGCTACAAAAAGTGAATCAATGAACACGAAATGTTGAAAATAAAAACACCGTCGAAAAATTGAAAATAAATGACCAAATTATATGAAAGAATGACGTATTGTGTATTTTGCATTTTTCTGCAATCAATGATGTAGGTAAATCATTAAACTTCTATTCAAAACAATGCTCAAAAAATTGAGCACATTATGTAACACTGTTAAAAGATGTAATGCATGAACACTCGAAAACCTGCCATTATAATCATCACAATTAGGTTAGTACCATATCTCTCCTCAGCAGAGGTGTATTACACAGCATCTGAAACAGAAAACCAACAGCAGAAACATCCTTGCAAAGAAAAACACAATATAGATGGTATATCATTAACACGATCAAAAGAACCCAACAATGAATGAGGGCCTAGGAATCCTATACACTAACATATTCATTTACAATGTAGAAACACTTCTCAGCAAGAAATAATTTTAACTCTGATCTAAAAGCAGTTTCTGTCTCCAGTCTCTTTATGTATGTTGGTAGGGCATTATGAAGAGTAGCACCCAAGTGGTTCACATATCTTTGAGTGTTCAGCCATGTGTATTGTGCAAGACTCTTAACATTTTCAGGCTTGGGTGTGAAAAACAATATGGCATTTCATTGTCATGCCAGGTACGGCCCTTGCTCAGATATGAAGATGGTAAGAGCTATGTTTCAATGTTTCCAATTAGATGTTACTTGCACAAATAATTTCAATCCCTTCGATGTGAATATTTTCACAGGGTCTATCTTAGGGCAAATATTTCTGAAAGACAGAGATACCAAATAATGACAGACACAGTTGTAACAATCACTAGGAAAAGAACTGCAGCTTGGACAGCAGAAATGGTGGCTACCATAATAAATTTGGAATTTTACATTAAAATATAAGACACATGTTAGATATAAAAGATGTGCTGCTCCTACCAGTACAGTAAAGATATTTCTACAGATGTGCTATGCATAACGAACACCATGTGGAACTCGCAGAGCATGAACAGAGGTCTCTAAATTGATAGTTTAGTTTGTTATCAACCTTTGCAGAACTTACATGATAAAGGAATTACCGTAATACGATATATTGTATATGTACAGCCCAATTTTACAAACTAATATAATAAATATAAAATTAACATTTTACAATCCATTAAAAAATGTGATACAGTGAACTAATGCATTGGTCTTCTAGATGCTTTCTGAATAAGTAAATAATGCTTCCAGAATGACATTTTCACTCTGCAAGTTAGCGTAAGGAGGGCTATGCGTGAAGCGTTCATTGAATTCGAAAGTAAAATTCTATGTACCGACTTGACAGAAAATCCTAGGAAGTTCTGGTCTTACGTTAAATCAGTAAGTGGCTCGAAACAGCATATCCAGACACTACGGGATGATGATGGCATTGAAACAGAGGATGACACGCGTAAAGCTGAAATACTAAACAACTTTTTCCAAAGCTGTTTCACAGAGGAAGACCGCACTGCAGTTCCTTCTCTAAATCCTCGCACAAACGAAAAAATGGCTGACATCGAAATAAGTGTCCAAGGAATAGAAAAGCAACTGGAATCACACAATAGAGGAAAGTCCACTGGACCTGACGGGATACCAATTCGATTCTACACAGAGTACGCGAAACAACTTGCCCCCCTTCTAACAGCCGTGTACCGCAAGTCTCTAGAGGAACGGAGGGTTCCAAATGATTGGAAAAGAGCACAGATAGTCCCAGTCTTCAAGAAGGGTCGTCGAGCAGATGCGCAAAACTATAGACCTATATCTCTTACGTCGATCTCTTGTAGAATTTTAGAACATGTTTTTTGCTCGCGTATCATGTCATTTCTGGAAACCCAGAATCTACTATGTAGGAATCAACATGGATTCCGGAAACAGCGATCGTGTGAGACCCAACTCGCCTTATTTGTTCATGAGACCCAGAAAATATTAGATACAGGCTCCCAGGTAGATGCTATTTTTCTTGACTTCCGGAAGGCGTTCGATACAGTTCCGCACTGTCGCCTGATAAACAAAGTAAGAGCCTACGGAATATCAGACCAGCTGTGTGGCTGGATTGAAGAGTTTTTAGCAAACAGAACACAGCATGTTGTTATCAATGGAGAGACGTCTACAGACGTTAAAGTAACCTCTGGCGTGCCACAGGGGAGTGTTATGGGACCATTGCTTTTCACAATATATATAAATGACTTAGTAGATAGTGTCGGAAGTTCCATGCGGCTTTTCGCGGATGATGCTGTAGTATACAGAGAAGTTGCTGCATTAGAAAATTGTAGCGAAATACAGGAAGATCTGCAGCGGATAGGCACTTGGTGCAGGGAGTGGCAACTGACCCTTAACATAGACAAATGTAATGTATTGCGAATACATAGAAAGAAGGATCCTTTATTGTATGATTATATGATAGCGGAACAAACACTGGTAGCAGTTACTTCTGTAAAATATCTGGGAGTATGCGTACGGAACGATTTGAAGTGGAATGATCATATAAAACTAATTGTTGGTAAGGCGGGTACCAGGTTGAGATTCATTGGGAGAGTGCTTAGAAAATGTAGTCCATCAACAAAGGAGGTGGCTTACAAAACACTCGTTCGACCTATACTTGAGTATTGCTCATCAGTGTGGGATCCGTACCAGGTCGGGTTGACGGAGGAGATAGAGAAGATCCAAAGAAGAGCGGCGCGTTTCGTCACAGGGTTATTTGGTAACCGTGATAGCGTTACGGAGATGTTTAATAAACTCAAGTGGCAGACTCTGCAAGAGAGGCGCTCTGCATCGCGGTGTAGCTTGCTCGCCAGGTTTCGAGAGGGTGCGTTTCTGGATGAGGTATCGAATATATTGCTTCCCCCTACTTATACTTCCCGAGGAGATCACGAATGTAAAATTAGAGAGATTAGAGCGCGCACGGAGGCTTTCAGACAGTCGTTCTTCCCGTGAACCATACGCGACTGGAACAGGAATGGGAGGTAATGACAGTGGCACGTAAAGTGCCCTCCGCCACACACCGTTGGGTGGCTTGCGGAGTATCAATGTAGATGTAGATGTAGATGCAGCGGAGTGTGCGCTGATATGAAACTCCCTCGCAGATTAAAACTGTGTGCCAGACCGAGACTCGAACTCGGGACCTTTGCCTTTCCGAGGCAAGTGCTCTACCCAATGAGCTACCCAAGCTTGTGGGTAGAACACTTGCCTCGGAAAGGCAAAGGTCCCGAGTTTGAGTCTTGGTCTGGCACACAGTTTTAATCTGCGAGGGAGTTTCAAGTAAATAATGGTTTGAAATGCATGCAGTACACTTTGAGAAACACATTTATCACACCATTTGAAATTAAAAGAGTATAAAAACAAAGTATAAAATTTACAATGAGAACAGAATGATTCATATGACAATGAAGAAGATACAAGTATTTGCCAGTAATTTAGGGTTAAACACATTTATTTAAAAGGCAATTTTTGAATTCACTTTTAAATTTTCTGTCATCTTCCATTCCCTTGATGCAAACTGGAGGAGCATTGTCTTTCTACAAGCAGATTCTTACTGATATGTGTATTGTAATTATGAAAATCAGAATTTGTATGTAAACTACTCATATGTGTTATTGTAAACAGTACACTTTTGAATATGTAAAAACATGGTACTGTAGGTATTTTTAACTACTGGTTTCTCAATTTGGACCAGCAGTGTTTGTGGAGAGCTGCATGTAATAATTCAAATGGCTCTTTTCTGTAATTTAAAAATGTTTTACAGATGAGATTTTGTTACACCCCAGAACATTATTCCACAAGATACAATAGAATGGAAATGAGCAAAATATACCGATCTTACACACTCCGTGCTACAGACTGCACAAATTATTCTCAATGCAAAACTTCCAGAATGGAATTTTTGAGGTGTGTATATGACATGGTCTTTCCAGCTCAAGTAATTATCAATGCACATGCCCAAAAATTTTGTAGACATTACTTTCTCTGTATCTTGGTCGCTCAATAATAAACAGAGGTCATCCTTCTCTTTTATTTCACTGTACTGTATGCAGATTGTTTTATTTAAATGAAGTGTTAACTTGTTAGCACGAAACCACTGCTGCACACACTTCAGAACATTTTCAGCTGTAGTGGATAAGGATTGCCTATCATTACTTATAATTATGCTTGTATCATTATCAAATAGTATAATTTTGGTCGAAGTGTTGGGGCTTTTAATGTTATTTATATAGATCGAGAATAATAGGGGGCCAAGTGAACTGTTGGGGCTTTCAATGTCATCGGTATGAATCAAGAATGATAGGAGGCCAAGAACGCTACCCTGGACTCCTGCTTCCACTTTCTTAGCATGTGAGATGCACTTTATTTTGTGCCTGTTTTGAGATGAGAGGAGTTCCACAACCTGACTTCTGCCTGGAGACGGGATTAAATCAATTTCCTCCCAGTTCATCTGATGTGTATTGTCTCCAGTTTGTCAAGGATAATTTGGTGGTTTACTTTATCAAAGGCCTTAGAAAGATGTAGGGTAATTCCTGCCACCCTTTTGTTATTGCCCAAATTTCTAACAAGTTAGTATCACTTTACTGTAGGTGTAATATGAGGAAAGGAGGAATGGCCATATACACGAAAAGTGGAATATACTCCCAGGCCAGTGAACTCACTAAGTACTGCACTGAACAGCTGTTTGAAAGCTGTGCTTAACCTTGGAAACATACAAGATACCAGTCCTGGCTGTATATGTAGTGGCTCCCCAACAGCAAATGTTTTAAACTTCATTAAACAATTAGAGGGGCTGCTAAATATAGTATTAATAACAGGGAAATGATTGTATGTGGGGACTTCAATATCAGTTTCATCGCATATATTTTGTACTGAGGACACACAGAATTAATGATGTCCAGCTTTGCTTTGACACCCTCAGTAATATTCCCAACAAGAACAGACGGACATAGTGTGATAGCATTGATAATTTATTTCTTAAGGCAACTGTATTTTGTGAAATATATATAAGCCTCATTATTTACTTATTCCCCCGTCAACCACTTAGTGCAATAGTATCAGACATGTCAGAAACATTACAGAAATAATATACAGGGTGATTCTTATTAACATTTGAAAACTTCTGAAGCGACGTAGATGACACTGAGACAATTCATTTGATATAAGACACACAGAGTTGCAAATGTCGGGAGATACCCCAAAAGTGGATGGCAGCCATGTGATGTGTCCAGGTAACATAACTAACCACTTGTGCAGTCACTGGGCTTGTTGGTTCTACACTTGTTGGTCCAAGGGCTCTGTTACACACTACTCCGCTAGTGTACTCTGTATTCATTTTCACATTACCAATGTGACACAGTAGTACTTGCAGTAGTGGTAATCCAATATGATAATTAATCATTTTACATTTACAAAAACAGAGTAGTCTGGCGGAGTGATGTATAGCAATGCCCCCTATGGGCGAGGGTGTGTCGTCTGGTGATGTCACATGTTCAACATTTGCCATTCCAATTTTGGAGTATTTCTCAACATTTGCGAGACACACGTGTTGTATCAAATTACTTGTCTCTGTGTCATCTACGTCACTTTGAGGGTTTTAAAATGTTAATAATAATCACCCTGTATACAGATAAAATATTAACAAAATAGGATAATATAAAATGAGAATAGGGCAGGAAGTGGTTTATCTGGTAACCTTAATCAAATAGCAGCAATAAAGCATTAGTCCAGTTTGAATAAAAAGGGGAAAGTAAAATTTCATAGATATGTATGTAAATGTCAACTCACAGTACTAATAGAGAATTCGTGTGATGAGAAATGGGGAGAAGTTTACTATGAACACACATTATATGAGAAATTTGTTTTCTAGAAATATGCCTACATCTTTATGAATCCAATAATCGTGTACACTGAGTCGGGGAAACATACGTTTGAAGCCCAGAGAAAGGCGGGCCTACATTTGGGATCAAAATATCCTCCAGTATGAAGATATAGCATTATTTAATGCAAAGGACTAGCTCTAATAAAGACTTTAAAATGTATTACAAGAAGTATTGAAAAATTCTTCACTTTATCATGTTGTTGTTGTTGTTGTTGTTTTTGTTGTGGTCTTCAGCCCTGAGACTGGTTTGATGCAGCTCTCCATGCTACTCTATCCTGTGCAAGCTTGTTCATCTCCCAGTACCTACTGCAGCCTACATCCTTCTGAATCTGCTTAGTGTATTCATCTCTTGGTCTCTCTCTACGATTTTTACCCTCCACTCTGCCCTCCAGTGCTAAATTTGTGATCCCTTGATGCCTCAGAACATGTCCTCCCAACTGGTCCCATCTTCTTGTCAAGTTGTGCCACAAACTCCTCTTCTCCCCAATTCTATTCAATTCCTCCTCATTAGTTATGTGATCTACCCATCTAATCTTCAGCATTCTTCTGTAGCACCACATTTTGAAAGCTTCTATTCTCTTCCTGTGCAAACTATTTATCGTCCATGTTTCACTTCCATACATGACTACACTCCATACAAATACTTTCAGAAACGACTTCCTGACACTTAAATCTATACTCGATGTTAACAAATTTCACTTCTTCAGAAACGCATTTCTTGCCATTGCCAGTCTACATTTTAAATCCTCTCTACTTCGGCCATCATCAGTTATTTTGCTCCCCAAATAGCAAAACTGCTTTACTACTTTAAGTGTCTCATTTCCTAATCTAATTCCCTCAGCATCACCCGACTTCATTTGACTACATTCCATTATCCTCGTTTTGCTTTTGTTGATGTTCATCTTATACCCTCCTTTCAAGACACTGTCCATTCCGTTCAACTGCTCTTCCAAGTCCTCTGCTGTCTCTGACAGAATTACAATGTATTCGGCAAACCTCCAAGTTTTTATTTCTTCTCCATGGATTTTAATACCTACTCCGAACTTCTCTTTTGTTTCCTTTATTGCTTGCTCAACATACAGATTGAATAACATTGGAGATAGGCTACAACCCTGTCTCACTCCCTTCCCAACCACTGCTTCCCTTTCATACCCCTCGACTCTTATAACTACCATCTGCTTTCTGTACAAATTGTAAATAGCCATTCGCTCCCTGTATTTTACCCCTGCCACCCTCAGAATTTGAAAGAGAGTATTCCAATCAACATTGTCAAAAGCTTTCTCTAAGTCTACAAATGCTAGAAACATAGGTTTGCCTTTCCTTAATCTTTCTTCTGAGATAAGTCTTAGGGTCACTCACATGTTCCAACATTTCTACAGAATCCAAACTGATCTTCCCCAAGGTTGGCTTCTATCAGTTTTTCCATTCGTCTGTAAAGAATTCGCATTAATATTTTGCAGCTGTGACTTATTAAACTGATAGTTCAGTAATTTTCACGTCTGTCAACACCTGCTTTCTGTGGGATTGGAATTATTATATTCTTCTTGAAGTCTGAGGGTATTTCGCCTGTCTCACACGTCTTGCTCACCAGATGGTAGAATTTTGTCAGGACTGGCTCTCCCAAGGCTCTAATGGAATGTTGTCTACTCCGGGGGCCTTGCTTCGGTTTATGTCTTTCAGTGCTCTGTCAATCTCTTCACTCAGTATCATATCTCCCATTTCATCTTCATCTACATCCTCTTCCACTTCCATAATATTGTCCTCAAGTACATTGCCCCTGTACAGACCCTCTATATACTACTTCCACCTTTCTGCTTTCCCTTCTTTGCTTAAAACTGGGTTTCCATCAAAGCTCTTGATATTCCTGCAAGTGGTTCTCCTTTCTTCAAAGGTTTCTTTAATTTTCCTGTAGGCTGTATCTATCTTACCCCTAGTGAGATAAGTCTCTACACCCTTACATTTGTCCCCTAGCCATTCCTGCTTAGCCATTTTGCACTTCCTGTCGATATCATTTTTGAGATGTTTGTATTCCTTTTTGCCTGCTTCATTCACTGCATTTTTATATTTTCTCCTTTCATCAATTAAATTCAATATTTCTTCTGTTACCCAAGGGTTTCTACTGGTCCTCGTCTTTTTACCTATTTGATCCTCTACTGCCTTCACTATTTCGTCCCTCAAAGCTACCCATTCCTCTTCTACTGTATTTCTTTCCCCCATTCCTGTCAATTGTTCTCACTTTATCATAAAAAATGCAAAACCCACATACTGTGCAGAAAAAAGAAGTTCAAAACTGTAGAAACAGGGTAAGGCCAAGCAAATGATATAAAAATTGAATCATTGGCTACTGAATTCAGTGAATTTTTCCTAACAGCAGCTGAAAACACAAGAGTGAGAAAATGATCACTCAATTGCACACCCTCAGATTTACTTAGCCAGGCATTTGTAAATCACCTGTTAGAAGGACCACAGAAATCATTAAGTCACTAAAAGTAGTAACTCTTCTGGCTATTTCAATTGCTCAGGAAAATTATTAAAAACTTGGCAGTGCCGTCCTTGATTTATCTTTGTAACCAGTCAATGATTGAAAATGAATCACCTGAAATCCCTGGAGTATTCAGTAGTAATACCCATTTACAATCATGGAGATAAGTATCTAATCTTTAATTGTTGATCCCTCTTCCTCATTTCTGTGTTCTTACAATTTTTTTGAGAAAATGGCTAACAAGAGAATGTTTAACCTCCTTTTTAAGATTAACCTCTTAATAACAGCTGAGTTTGGCTTTCATAATGGGTTGTCTACTGAGAAAGCATTATATGATACCCAAAACTCAATTCTGGTCTAAGTAAACAACAAAAATTACACTTTTGAAATTTTCTGTGATCTTGTGGCAATTTTTGCTTGTGTTTTATCAGAAAACTCTACTAGGAAAACTAAAATGGTATGGTGTTAAAGGCCTTCCTGTTGCATACATGGAGTCTTACCCTAACAATAGAAAACAGAAGGTTACATTCCCAAATGATACAACAAGAATAAGGAATCATGGAATGAATCATTCAGGGAAACATTAAATATAGTGTGCCACAAGGATCAGTGCTCGAACCCTTTCTATTCTCGATCCACGCAAATGATTTATGCGGGATACTGTAGGACTCTTCAAAAACTTTAGTGTCTCGTGATGACACAAGCATATTGATAAAGTACCAGACACAGCAAAGAGAATAACTGTTTCACAGCCAACAGTACAAAAACTGATATTACACTGTTCCATTATAAAACTGACTTACAGGGACTGTGAGTATAGATCAGTGGCTGTACACTGGTTGAAGGTGGAAGTGTGAGGTGTGAAATTCCAAGGAATCGAGATGGATAACAACAGAGGTGGATTTGCTAACTGAAAAGCCCGCTGCTACCTGGATTGTTCTGAGAATGACTTACATATCTACATCTATAATCCGCAAATCACCATGAGGTGCATAGCAGGGGTACGTCCCATTCTACCAGTTCTTAGGGTATCTTCCTGTTCCATTCACGTACGGAGCACGGGAAGAGTGCCTCTGTGTGTGTGCAGTAATTGTTCTTATCATACCCTCAGGCCACCTCTGTGAGCAATACATAGGGTGTTGTAGTATATTCCTATAATAATTATCTAAAGCTAGCTCTTGAAACATTGTTAATAGACTTTCTCGGGATAGTTTACATCTATCTTAAAGAGTCTTCCGGTTCAGTTACTTCAGTATCTCTGTGACACTCTCCCCCCGGATTAAACACACCTGTGATTGTTCATGCTGCCCTTCTCTGTATATGATCAATATCCCCTGTTAGTCCTATTTGATATGAGTCCCGCACACTTGTGCAATATTCTAGAAGTGGTCGCACTAGCAATTTGTAAGGTATCTTCTTCAGAGACTAATGGCGCTTCCCCAGTATTCTAGCAATAAACCAAAGTTTACCCTCTGCTATACCCACAGCTGAACCTATGTGATCATTCCCAGGTATTTGTATGAGTTGTCTGATTCCAACAGTGACTCATTGATGTTATAGTCATAGGATACTATACCTTTTTGTTTAGTGAAGTGCACAATTTTACATTTCTGAACATTTAGAACAAGTTCCCAATCTGTGCACTACATTGAAATCTTATCAAGATCTGACTCAGTATTTATGCAACTTTTCTCAGATAGTGCTTTGTTATAGATAACTGCATCAACTGTGAAAAGACTGATTTTACTGTTAATATTATCTGCAAGGTCACTAATATACACTGTGAACAGCAAGTGTCCCAACACACTTCCCTGGGTCACACCCAAAGTTGAAGTTACTTCTACATCTGACAATGACTCTCCATCCAAGATAACATGCTGCATTCTCCCTACCAAAATGCCCTGCGTCCAGATAAAAATTTCACTCGATATCCTATTTGACCGTACTTTTGACAATAAGCCTGGGTGTAGTACTGATCAAATGTTTTTGAGAAATCAAGAATAATGCATCTACCTGATTGCTTGATACAAAGCTTTTACTACATCATGTGAGAAAAGTGTGAGTTTGGTTTCACATGATTGATGTTTTCATGCTTTTTGGCATTGAGGAGGTCATAATGTTTGAGCTCAGAATATGTTGTACGTTTCTACAAAAATCGATGTCACGGATATTGGACAGTAGTTTCGTGGATCACTTCTACTACCCTTCTTGTTACATGGGTGTGACCTATGCCTTTTTCCAAGAACTGGGCATGGTTTTTTGGTCAAGGGATCTACAATAGATTGCGGTTAGAAGAGGGGCTAACTCAGCTGCAAATTCAGTATAGAATCTACAGGGACTCCATTGGGCCCTGGAGCTGTGTTCAGTTTTAACAATTTCAGCTGTGTGTCAACACCACTGTCACTAATACTTATTTCACTGACTCTTCTAAATGGCTTGAGGAGTAAATTGGAGTAATTCTCCTTGGTTTTCCTTTGTAAAGGAACGTTTGGAAATGGAGTTAGTCTTTTCAACTTTTGCTTTGCTACCCTCAATTTCAGTCCCTGTCTCATTTGCATAACACCGTAATTTCTTTGGGTTGTGTAAAAGATCATTTGAAAGTATTCTGTGACAGGAGTCATTGAAGGCGTCACACATTGCTGTCTCGAGAGCCAAATGCGTCTCTCTAGCTATAGCACTATGCTTCACTTTACATCTGTTTTGCAGTGGTCTTGTACTTTCAATATGGTTTTATGATATGATCTTCTGGGACAAGGCACCTAATGTCTAATGTGAAAAAGTACTTATTCTGCAAAAGCATGCATTGATAAACATTGTTTGCACAGGAAGTAAGTCAGCAGTCAGCCACAATTCAGTCTGTACATTCTTGCAGATCTAGACTTCAGCTGCAGTGTAGCTTTCATCAGTGTATATGATATGAGTCAAGTAGACAAACTTTGAAATTTTGTTATTGTAGTTTGAGTGCATTCTCTATGAAAATATATTTGCAATCTATGTTTTCTCTGTTTTCCATTAGTATTGCTTTCTTTATACACAGTCTACTGACGTTAATCTGACCACTACCCACATTCGACATTGACACGCAATAAGCACTCGAGGACGACACGTTGTGGTGTGCGTACTGTAAGACCTTCAGTACACACACCATCAGATTATTTGGCTTGTCGCTCTAACGAAGTAGGCGAGTGTCAGCAATATGTCTCGTGGTCTTATCGTGGTGTGTTTATCTTCTGCCATTAGGTCAGACGATAGAAATGCCACTTGCACGCTTAGAGTAGCAGATTGACGGTGACCAACTTTAAACAGAACTTGATTAATTTTCACACACATTTATTAAAATAAGAACAAACATAAACATTATGTAACTTGATTCTGGATGCTATTTACAATTGACAATCTGAAGTTCCTTTGGTCTGAGTACGTTAATCTTATTCTCACATATCTCTGATACTTGACAAAGTGTCTATACATTTATATTCATGGCTATGTACAGGCGCAGACTGAAACTTGACTATAGACTGGTACAGACTAATGTAGACTGGTGCAGATAAATGCAGACTGACTAATCAGAGGTCTGTACACTCGTTATAATACCTCACGCGTTCAGGTAATCACTGTGCGAGTGTGATCCGCGAGGAGAAAAGGTTCTACGTTAGCAGCAATCTCACTGGCTGCGTTACATATTAATACGCGGATCGGCGGAAGCAGAATTTGGTCCGTCTCTAAGGCAGCACCATCTCGTAGTGCGGAGACGGACGAGCGCTGCGCCTGCGCTGTTGTGCTTAGCGGGGAGCGCTCTAGTGGGAAAGCTGTGTACGCGCTGACTACGCGGAACTATGTACACACACATAAAATGTTGGGGTGATACGAAAAATTGTGTATTCATTGTCGTAATGCAGAAATTGAGTGATCTATCTGGCATCCATAAGTGCACGATCATAGGCTTTTGAGCCGAGGGTGGAAGCATTTTTGAAACAGATAAGTGTGTAAACTGTTTGTATGCTACCGCGATTAAAGTATACCATGTGCGGCAAAATGGCACTAACCAGAAGTGGCGCCAAGGCAACTGTGTTGCACCACAGGTTGCCGTAGGTGACAGGGGTGAAAAATAGCTGCGGAGATGTGTACAGGTGAATAAACGTGCAAGTGTCGAGCAAATGACCACCCGGATGAACCCACGGGCTACCACCGGTGTCTCCTCGGCGATCGTTCAGCAAAAGTTGGTGTGTATGGGGCTCCACAGCAGGTGCCTGGTTCGTGCATCTATGCTGACTGCTGTTCATTGGATGAAGGCTGGAATTTGCACACCAATACCGCAACTGGATGTTCACCGGGTGACGTCAGGTGGCCTTCGCGTACAGTTTTATAAGTGTGAAAGCAAACGAGGAGAAAGCATTACGGTCTTGCGGAATGTTTTAGCGTCATTCCCAGGGCGGTATTGTCGTGGAAGCCACAGTGAATCGACAGAATTGTGCACCTATCCTCGGGCCCGTGTTTAACCGTATATACAGCTCATTTACTCTGGTAGATATGATACTGCGTGAAGAGTTTGACAGAGCACTGAAGGACCTGAGTCGAAACAAGGCCCCCGAAGTAGACAACATTCCATTAGAACTACTGATGGCCTTGGGAGAGCCAGTCCTGACAAAACTCAACCATCTGGTGAGCAAGATGTGTGAGACAGGCAAAATACCCTCAGACTTCAAGAAGAATATAATAATTCCAATCACAAAGAAAGCAGGTGTTGACAGATGTGAAAATTACCGAACTATCAGTTTAATAAGCCACAGCTGCAAAATACTAACACGAACTCTTTACAGACGAATGGAAAAACTGGCAGAAGCCGACCTCAGGGAAGATCAGTTTGGATTCCGTAGAAATGTTGGAACATGTGAGGCAATGCTGACCCTATGACTTGTCTTAGAAGCTAGATTAAGGAAAGGCAAACCTACATTTCTAGCATTTGTAGACTTAGAGAAAGCTTTTGACAATGTTGATTGGAATAATCTGTTTCAAATTCTAAAGGTGGCAGGGGTAAAATACAGGGAGCGAAAGGCTATTTACAATTTGTACAGAAACCAGATGGCAATTATAACAGTCGAGGGGCACGAGAGGGAAGCAGCGGTTGGGAAGGGAGGGAGACAGGGTTATAGCCTCTCCCCGATGTAATTCAATCTGCATATTGAGCAAGTAGTGAAGGAAACAAAAGAAAAATTTGGAGTAGGAATTAAAATCCATGGAGAAGAAATAAAAACTTTGAGGTTTTGCAATGACATTGTAATTCTGTCAGACAGCAAAGGACCTGGAAGAGCAGCTGAACGGAATGGACAGTGTCTTGAAAGGAGGGTATAAGATGAACATCAACAAAAGCAAAACGAGGATCATGGAATGTAGTCGAATTAAGTCGGGTGATGCTGAGGGAATTAGATTAGGAAATGAGACACTTAAAGTAGTAAAGCAGTTTTGCTATTTGGGGAGCAAGATAACTGATGATGGTCGAAGTAGAGAGGATATAAAATGTAGACTGGCAATGGCAAGGAAAGCGTTTTGAAGAAGAGAAATTTATTAACATCGAGTATAGATTTAAGTGTCAGGAAGTTGTTTCTGAAGGTATTTGTAGGGAGTGTAGTCATGTATGGAAGTGAAACATGGACGATAAATAGTTTAGACAAGAAGAGAATAGAAGCTTTCGAAATGTGGTGCTACAGAAGAATGCTGAAGATTAGATGCGTAGATCACATAACTAATGAGGAGGTATTGAATAGGATTGGGGAGAAGAGAAGTTTGTTGCACAACTTGACTAGAAGAAGGGATTGGTTGGTAGGACATGTTCTGAGGCATCAAGGGATCACCAATTTAGTATTGGAGGGCAGCGTGGAGGGTAAAAATCGTAGAGGGAGACCAAGAGATGAATACACTAAGCAGATTCAGAAGGATGTAGGTTGCAGTAGGTACTGGGAGATGAAGAAGCTTGCACAGGATAGAGAAGCATGGAGAGCTGCATCAAACCAGTCTCAGGACTGAAGACCACAACAACAATATTCTGGGCACAATGACATCTACCGGCAGGACAATGCGACATCTCATTGTGGTTCGAAGAGCCCCAGGATGAATTTGCCGTACTCGGTTGACCGCCGTACTACCCGAATTTAAACCCAATCGAGAATCTGTGGGACCACGTCAGTCGGGTTATTCCTGCTGAGAAACCCAGCGTAGCTGACCACAGCACGTGAATCGGCACAGTTCCACACCCCCATCGGTACCGTCAGAAACCTTACTGACTCTCTTTTTGCACATCTCACAGTGATTTGTGTCATAAAAGATGGTTACTCAGGTGTCAGACAGGTGGTCACATTAATGTATCTCTAACATAGTGTATAATAATGTCCTGTGTTTGACCATACAGTTAACAGAATAACTACTAGTTTCTGCACAACTGGATAGTGTTGCTGCTCTGAAAATGTGGACTGAATTGACAAGCAACTGCTCCAGTTGCTAAAAAGTACTTACGTTTACTTCATGACCAACTTTGGCTCTTAGCCACACGGGATTAGCTGAGCGGTCTAGGGCGCTGCAGTCATGGACAGTGCGGCTGGTATCGGCGGAGGTTCGAGTCCTCCCTCGGGCGTGCGTGTGTGAGTGTGTGTGTGTGTGTGTGTGTGTGTGTGTGTGTGTGTTCGTGTGTTCCCATAAGATTTCACACACATTTGAACATTTTTTTTTGGCTCTTACATTGAAACAATTTTCTAGTAGAATCTGAAAACTGTATTGTGGTGAAGTAAAATCAAGTTTGAAAATTGCGCTACATTGAAGCAAACTCAAAATCATATGACTTCCCTTCAACGTAGCACAATTTTCTGGTTCCACTACAAAATGAGTTCAGTATAAACCCAAAACCAGTCCTCGAGTAAAATGTAGAACTTTTTATCAACTGGAGTGATTACTCATCAGTCAGAAATAATTGCTGCTAATGAGAAATTTGTGATCAGGCAGAGTAGAAAATTTTTGTTTCAGCAGCCGGAAGCAGTCGCCGCTGACAGGTGGCGACACACCACTGCGGCTGCAGAGACGGAGCAGAGGTTCGCACCGGCCACGTGGCACGGCGAGGCTGCAGACCGACCGCATTACCGGAGGCTGCCGCGGCGAGTCGGAGAGAGACTGCCGGTCCGATACATGCCGCTGTGCCGGAGCTCACCTTCGACAGTAGTAGGACAGCTCTGAGAATGGTTGCAGGAGATGGTCAGGGGAAGAATATTGATGATCTCCCAGATGAAATAATACTAGATGTATTTTCATTCTTCAGTTTTAATGAGCTTATAGACATCTTGCAAAATGTGTGTGTGCGATGGAAGAGATTGGCACACGACCCGGTGCTCTGGCGTGGCAAAGAGTATATCATCAGAGGAAGGTAAGCAGTTATTGTTAATGTTCTGTTGTTGCTGATAGAGTCTTCAGTCCAAAGAGTGGCTTCAGGTAGCTCGGTTGTCATCAGTCCAAAGAGTGGCTTCAGGTAGCTCGGTTGCTAACCTATCCTGTGCTTAACTCCGTTTTCAAATGTTCCTTTACAAAGGAAAACAGAGGAGGATTGCCACAGTTTAATCCTCATACCGCTGAAAATGTGAATGAAATATTATTGGTGTCAGTGATGTTGAGAAACAGCTGCAATTGCCAAAATTAAACAAAGCTCCAGGGTCTGATGAAATCGCTGTCAGATTCTATACTGATTTTGCAGCTGAGTTAGCCCCTCTTTTAACTGTAATCTATCGTAGATCCCTCGAAAGTGAGGTATCTTGAACGGAATGACATCCTCGATGCCAGCTAGCACAGATTTCAACACACTGATCATGAGAAAAGCAACTCGCAATTTTCTCACGTGACATACTGAAAACTTTGGATCGAGGCAACCAGGTAGGTGCAGTATTTCTCAGTTTCCACAATGCATTTGACTCGTACCACACCTACACTTATTGCCAAAAGGATGATCGTATGGGGTATCGAGTGAAATTTGTGAATGGATTGAGGACTTTTTGGTAGGTAGCACACAACATGTTATTTTAGACGGAGAGGCTTCATCAGATGTAGAAGTAACTTCGGGTCTGCCCAGGGAAGTGTGTTGGGACCCTTTCTCTTGATGCTCTACATTAATGCCCTTGCAGATAATATTAATAGTAAAAATCAGCCTTTTTGAAGATGATGCAGTTATCTGTAATGAAGTACTGTCTGATAAAAGCTACATAAATATTCAATCAGATCTCGATAAGATTTCAGTGTGGTGCAGAGACTGGGAACTTGCTCTAAATATTCAGATATGTAAAATTGTGCACTTCACAAAACGAAAAATGTAGTATGCTATGACTATAATATCAGTAAGTCACTGTCGGAATTGGCCAACTCGTAAAAACACCTGAATGTAACACTTTGTAGGGATATGAAATGGAATGCTGACATAGCTTCAGTGATAGGTAAAGCAGTTGATAGAATTGTGGTTTATTAGTTTCATAACATACATAACCATTTGATCCAGGTACAGGATAGACATCAAAAGTTGGGTAAAATTTACTGTAAACATAGAAAGCTGATCTTTACATACAGAATCATAATAATAATACAATTTTGTTTTATATGCACAAAAGGTAGAGATAATAATGACAACAGTAATAAAAATAGTATCTAAAAATGTAACACTAAATTGCCCAAACTCAAATTATCATGTCATCCTCTAAAAATCCTTCTATCGAGTCACAGTAGCATTTCTCTCCCAGAAACTGATGTAGCATTATTTTTAGGATCTCTGGCTTAACATTAAATATATTTTTGCCCATTAATTTATTATATGTTGTCATCCTCATATACTGTGGAGCATGTTCATATTATTTCAATTTGTGTTTAGGGAGCATAAAATTATTTTTATTTGTTGTGTTGTATGTGTGGTTAAAATGATTTTCCTCAAATAATTTTTGCCTGCTGTGTAGAAAGATAATAATTTCATAAATGTATATGGAGGGTAGAGTTAGGATTTGCAGTTGTCGAAATAATGGGTGACAAGATTCTGTTTTCTGTGTGGTACACATGTATCTGATATTCTTTGTCTGAAGTTTCAGTATATGAGAAATATTAAAAATAAATTATACCATACCTAATGACAGATTCAAAATAACTACTGTATGCTATTTTTCGTGTAGACATGTCAGTAGAATTTGCAAGTATCTGCACTGCAAATGCAAAACTGCTTAGTTTATTTGATGAGTCAATATGTGTGTTCCAGTTCAAGTTCTTGTCCACATTTAGTCCTTGGAATTTGACAGTGTCAACTTCTTCGTAAGTTGATTATTGTGTGTTATTTTAAGCTCTGTGCATTTTAAGTGTTTGGTTTGGAAATGTACCATATGGGTTTTTGCAATGTTCAGTTTCAACCCATTTAACTGGAACCAGTTTTCTAGAGTATCCAGTGTGCTCACAATGAGGCTTGGAATTTTTTCTGCATCGCCATCTTCAATTAAAACAGAAGTATTGTCTGCAAACAGAAGTGATGGGGAATTGATATTTGTGGAGAAGTCATTTACATAGAATAGGAACAAGATTGGCCCCAAAATGGAGCCTTGAGGCACACCTTGTGATACAGTATTCCACTTCGGAAAATAACTCATCACATTTGAAGTGACAGTTACCCTTTGTTTTCTGTTCTGCAGGTAAAATGTAAGCCATTTGAGAATATTGCCCGTAATTCCATATTTATCTAATTTATAGATGTGCAAGGGATGTTTTACAGAGTCGAAAGTTTTAGTAAGATCACAGAAAATACCAGCAACTTTACTCCTCTGGTCCAGTGCTTTGCATATCTTTTCAGTAAAGTTATTTATTGCATCCAGGGTGTTTTTTCCTGGTTGGAATCCAAATTGATTATTTATAATAATATCATTTTTTACAATAAAATTTTGCATCTGATTTGCAACTACTTTCTCAAACACTTTCAATAAGATTGGAAGAATAGAAATAGGACAATAGTTTCCCATTTCTTCCCTCGACCCTTTCTCGAACAGAGGTGTGACTTCAGCATACTTCAACACATCAGGAAAGCATCCCTGTTCAAAATATTGCTTAATTATTTTAGTTAGTGGAGATGCTATTATGTGATACACTGCTTTTATCACTTTAGTCGGTATCCCATCCCACCCAACTGAATATTTTTAATGATAGTATAATATTTTCCACGTGCTTTATTGAGACTTTTTTAAAATCTGTGAGATACTCAGCTCTTTGCTGGAGTCCAAAGGGGTTTACTTTGCTCTGATACTCTACTGTATCAACATCTGACTTTGTCATACTTATGAAGAATTCATTTAAACACTCCGATATTTGAGCTGGGTTTACAATAAGGCTATCATTTACTTTAATCCTAGATATTCCATTTCTATTAATTCTAACACGTAACTCTGATTTGATAACAGGCTACACTACCTTTGTTTCACTTTAATGTTGTGAAATGAACTTATTGTTTGCAATTTGTTTGGCTGCTTTCACAATTTTTTCGAACGTAGCTTTATAATGTCATACATATTCAGTAAAATACCTGTTTTTATTATATCTCATTTCATTGCCTCTTCCTAACACTAGAAATTTTTATACCCAGAGTTATCCATTTAACTTTACCAGTGATTTTGTTACATGTGGTTCTAAGTGCAAACCATGGATGAAGGGTATCAGACGGATGCCATATTCCTTGACTTCCGGAAAGTGTTTGACTCGCTGCCCCACTGCAGACTCCTAACTAAAGGACGAGCGTATTGGATTGGTTCCCAAATATGTGAGTGGCTCGAAGACTTCTTAAGTAATAAAACCCAGTACGTTGTCCTCGATGGTGAGTGTTCATCGGAGGTGAGGGTATCATCTGGAGTGCCCCAGGGAAGTGTGGTAGGTCCGCTGGTTGTTTTCTATCTACATAAATGATCTTTTGGATACGGTGCATAGCAATGCTGTGGTGTACGGGAAGGTGTCGTCGTTGAGTGACTGTAGGAGGATACAAGATGACTTGGACAGGATTTGTGATTGGTGTAAAGAATGGCAGCTAACTCTAAATATAGATACATGTAAATTAATGAAGATGAATGGGAAAAAGAATTCTGTAATGTTTGAATACTCCATTCGTAGTGTAGTGCTTGACACAGTCACATCGATTAAATATTTGGGTGTAACGTTGCAGAGCGATATGAAGTGGGACAAGCATGTAACGGCAGTTGTGGGGAAGGCGTATAGTCATCTTCGGTTCATTGGTAGAATTTTTTGAAGATATGGTTCATCTGTAAAGGAGACCGCTTATAAAACACTAATACGACCTATTCTTGAGTACTGCTCGAGCGTTTTGGATCCCTATCAGGTCAGATTGAGGGAGGACATAGAAGCAATTCAGAGGCGGGCTGCTAGATTTGTTACTGGTAGGTTTGATCATCACACGAGTGTTACGAAAATGCTTCAGGAACTCGGGTGGGAGTCTCTGGAGGAAAGGAGGCATTCTTTTCGTGAATCGCTACTGAGGAAATTTAGAGAACCAGCATTTGAGGCTGACTGCAGTACAATTTTACTGCCACCAACTTACATTTCGCGGAAAGACCACAAAGTTAAGATAAGAGAGATTAGGGCTCGTACAGAGGCATATCGACAGTCATTTTTCCCTCGTTTTGTTTGGGACTGGAACAGTGAGAGAAGATGATAGTTGTGGTGCGAGGTACCCTCCGCCACGCACCATATGGTGCATTGCAGAGTATGTATGTAGATGTAGATGTGGAAAAGTTTCATTAAACACCCCAAGAAAACTGCTTAAATATTTGTCAAAGTTACTACTACTTGAAATACAGTTGTCATAAAGCCATTCAACCTCTCTTAACTTATTTCTAAATACAATTAATTTTTTTCATTGGAGTTACTTTTCATAGAGCTTCTGTTGCATGGAATTTCTTTGTTAATTTTTGGTAATTCAATGAATAATGCAGAGTGGTCAGAGTTCCTTAGATCTAAGCTAAATTTATGGACATCTTCAAATACACAGTTGGTTAGGATATTATCAATACAAATGGGTGACTGTGCATTTACCCTAGTGGCTTGCTTAAAGTTTACTTTGAAGCCAAAAGTTTTTACTGTCAGTGAATTTGGACACATCATTGCTTTCACCTAGGATATTACTGTTGAAGTCAGCAGCTGTTACAACCTTTTTTCTTTTTATTTTTTTAGATTTTCAAGGAGGCACTGAAACTTGGACAGAAAAGTTTCAATTGCAGCTTTCTCTGATACTCTGTAAATAGAAACTACTATGATATTTAGGTCCCTTAACTTGATACAGCAGCTCTCAAATATACTGTCTTCATTCAAATGATTAAAATTATTTCTTATTGCATATTTTATTTCAGAATGTGTAAGTATGCAAGAGCTTCCACATGATTTCTCACATCTACAAAAGCTGTTTGCTACTTCAAAATTTTCGATTTTGTTAAGAATTTTGATATTGTCACATGTAAGCCAATGTTCATTGAGGCAAATAACTTTGATATTTTTATACTGCAAAAGAATAATTTGTAATTCGTCCATTTAATGACTTTTGTTTTGAAAGTCAGCACTTAGACCATTTATATTCAAGCGCATTATGTAGGAACATTTTTTCTTATTTATGGTTTCAAGCAGTATTTTCTTTCTTGGGTATCATTTCGGTTTTGTCATTTTTGTTACCAAACACTGTTTCTCATCCCCATCATTCCTTATAAGTTTCCCCATTTATTCAGAATTTTACAAGTATCAGTGAACAATTTGCTGTGAATTTTTGATCCTAATCTGTTAAAATGAAGACCATCTTTACCCAAGCATTTATTGCTTAAGAACTTATTAGGATTTACATACACGGCTCCCATATCATTACAGCTTTCATTTATATCACTATTTATTCTCGCTATTTAACTATCACTCACAGATCTTCTGTAGACAATACCACTCACTACCATTCTAAACGTCTTGTAGACGTATCTGTCAGATCAAATTAAATTTTTTGTTTTGTTTACAATTTCCTCTTCAGTGTTGCTTGTAAGGGAATTTGTACCTACGTGGATGAATATCCCCTTGTAATTCTTCCGAGATGCCTCTGCTGAACCATCCTTCGAGTTATATATGTTGTTAAAACGTTTCTTCAGTTGATGGGTCTTGAAACCTGGGCGAATATCTATTGTGGAATTTGGCACTGCCACATTTTTGAGCAGAGAATTGCCCATAACAAGGAAATGACTGTTTTCGTTCTGTTTTACATTACTGAGGTGCTTTGAGTTCTTTTTTCTGTGTGTTACACTTGCCCATTTACATTAAATTGGAGTTTTTGTGATTTCTGTGCTAGTTTCTTCTGTAGGTGTTGCAGGTGCATTGTTTTGAACAGATGTAATAGTCCGCGTGTTTCTGATGTTATTTTCGTCAATTGCCACAGCTATTTCACAAAAACATTTTCTTCCCCTTTCAGGTCCCAATTTTTTTTGCTTCTGCACTGATAGTTTTGCTTTTAAAGTGTGAATGTTGCTCCGTAGGATTTTGATAATTTCTTCCTGTGAGCTCATGGGTTATTGGTAGAATAGTGGGGGAAGTGCAATCAGTCTAAAAAGGAGATCACTTACAAGTCACTCGTGTGACTGATTCTAGAATATTCCTCAAGGGTGTGGGACCCATACCAAATAGGACTAACAGAGGATATTGAATGAATAGAGAGAAGAACAGCATGACTGGTCACAGGTTTGTTTGGTCAGTTGCAGAGTGTCACAGAGATACTGAAAAAACTTAACGGACTCTCTAAGACAGGCGTAAATTATCCCGAGAAAGTCTACTAACAAAGTTCAAGAACTGGCTTTAAATGATTACTCTAGCAAGAGACTACAACCCCTTATGTATCGCTCACATAGGGATGGTGAAGATAAAATTAGACTAATTACTGCATGCACAGAGGCCCTCAAACAATCATTCTTCCCGCATCCCATATGTGAATGGAACAGGAAGAAACCCTAATAACTGGTACACTGGAATGTACCCTCTGCCATGAACCTCACGGTGTTTTGTGGAGTGTAGATGTAGAGGTAGAAGTCTCTTCATATTTATATAAACACAAAAACCTACATACGAGGGTAATCCCAAAAGTAAGGTCTCCTATTTTTTTTATAAGTACATAGACCTGTTTATTTCTACAATGGTTTACATCAGTTTACAGCTTGAACATTTAGCTATTTTTCAACATAATCACCATTTCTGACGATGCATTTTTGTAGACGCTGTGGCAGTTTTTGTATGCCCACATCATACCAGCTCACTGCCATGCTTTTCAGAAAATTATGAACCTCTTCTTACACCTCACCATTGGAGCTGAATCACTTTTCGGCCAAATGTTCTTTTAACCTAGGGAACAGTTGATAGTCACTGGCCGCCAAGTCAGGACCACAGGGTGGGTGGGTGATTATGTTCCACTGAAACTGTTGCAGGAGAGCAAAGGTTTGCCGAGCAACGTGTGGGCGAGCATTGTCACGGAGAATATGTACGCCCTTGCTTGACATTCCTCTTCTCTGGTTCTGAATTGCCCATTCAAGTTTTTTCAGAGTCTCACAGTACCTGTCAGTGCTAACTGTGGTCCCAGCTCTGACCACAAGGTGAAAGGAGAGGTTCATAACTTTCTGAACAGCACGGTGGCGAGCTGGTATGATGTGGGCATACAAAAACTGCCACAGCGTCTACAAAAATGCATTGACAGAAATGGTGATTATGTCGAAAAATAGCTAAATGTTCAAGCTGTAAACTGATGTAAACGATTGTAGATATAACAGGTTTATGTACTTACAAAAAAAAATAGGAGACCTAACTTTTGGGATTACCCTTGTACATTTGAATTTGCTCATTGTATTCAAGTTTGGTCTTCTGTATAACTTTTACCCATTCACCACACTTTCCTCCATTCCTTGATGCCTCAGAATGTCTTAACAACCTGTCCCTTCTTTTTGTCAGTTTGTCCCAATTAAATGCAGTTAACTACTCTGACAAGGCTTTGACTTCCCTAAATTGTGCCCTGAAATGGGGTTCATTCTGTCTGACAGTTTTGCCTGCCACCCTCGCAATCTCTGCAATATCCTTTCAGACCTCATTCTCCTTCTGCACCTCTCTCCCTATGCTATTTCTCCTACCCCTGTGGTTGTCTTCACTGTAAGACTTGCACCCTCCTACCACCACCTGTACTAGCCCTGTAACTGGCAGAACATGTACAGTCAAAGAGAGAGCCACCTGTGAAATGACACACATCATGCACCAGCTGTTATTTAAACACTGTTCGGCCTTTTACATTGGCACAACTACCATCAAGTGATCAGTTAAGGTGAATATGCATAGGCAGAGGGTGCACACCGGCAACACGCACTATCCTGTTCCAGAGAGTGCTCTACAGCGTCGAAGTGGTGACCTCGGTGTGATTATCAGAGTGTATTTTTTTGTTATATTTTCAAAAACTGATTATTTTTGTTTATTAGTTTAAGTGTATTATCTGATGTACCCATTCCATTTTCATCATTCACCTGTAGAACCAGATTTCAAAAACTATTATCTTTGCCTCATCTATACTATTTATTATCCATGGAAGACTACTCTCCAAATGAATGCATAACAAAATGCTAGCTAACACATATACTTAGATTAGATGATAACATACTCACTTTTTCAGAGACACATTTCCTTCTTTTGGCAGTACTAATTTTATACCCTCTTTATTTCTGATGACTTAAATTACTTTCCAGTCCAGATAGTAAATGTATCTACAACATATAGAAACTAATTTTTTTAATCCAATTCCCTCCAGCATCACCTGACTTGATCAGATTGCACTTCATTACCTTTGTTTTATGTTGTAAGGATCAGTCCATATGAAAAGATCTAATGAGAGTTGCTTGACCATTTTAAAATATTTTGTTGTTTTTTTCATGTGATTAACCTTAATTTAAAAGTTCAAAACAGTTTTTTAAAAAGATTTACCTTGCACCCTTACTGAATGGCACCCATTTTTATTTGTGAGTGCACAACGGTTTTTCAATTTGGAGACACTAGCATTAATTTTAATATCTCTGCACTAGACTAAGTTACAACATTGCAACTGACATGACTGTTTTTAGAAAAATGTCCTCGGCAACATCGTTTATTACCCAAAACACCCTAAATTAAAAAATAACCAGACAAAATTACTTCCAAAGTTTGGTATCGAAAACTCAGAAAATCCACTTTTTAGACCCAAAAATAACAACCAAGGAGTGATTATCAGAGTGTATTTTTTTTCTCTAGTTAGATATCATAAACTCCTAGCCTTAAATAGAGCAAGAACACTGACAAAGGTTTCCTTAAATTTTTATAAATTTTTGAAATTTGAAAATCATTATTTTTTTGTAAGGTTTGGAGCTATTTATCTCTGGTGAGACTGAATATAAAAATTTGTTTTGTTCACTTATTGTACACTTATATGATAGCAAAGTACTGTAAAAATTTCAACATTGATATTTGACTGTGAACAAAGATATGAATTTTTGAATACGATGAAATAGTTGATATTGTGCCCGTTTAAATGGTTTATTGTTCCATTGTAATAAAATTTAGTTGCCACAGTGGTAACACCGGTTCCCATCAGATCACCAAAGTTAAGTGCTGTCGGACCGAGCTAGCACTCGGACGAGTGGCCTTTCGGTCTGCCGAATGCTGTCGGACCGAGCTAGCACTCGTCCGAGTGCTGTCGGCAAGTGGGGTGCACTCGGCCCTCGCGAAGCAAACTGAGGAGCTACTCGATTGAGAAGTAGTGGCTCCGGTCTCGGAAACTGACATTCGGCCAGGAGAGCGGTGTGCCGACCGCGTGCCCCTCCGTATCCGCATATGATGACGTTGCCTGTGAGCTGAGGATGACACGGCTCGCGGTCAGTACCCTCGGGCCTCCGTGGCCTGTTCGGGGTGGAGTTTAGTTTAATATATTAAGTTAACACTGTCATCCTATATTTAGTTATTATTATTTATTTTAATAACAAAATATTCAACAATAGGAGCTTTTGCTTTGGTTCTATGTTAAAAAAAAAATTGCCCATTTACACCTAGGTTTATTCTCAAAAAAAGTAGCACATTATTACAAGTTCAAAATGATAAAAGTAAAATAATAAACATGAAAAATTTCCCTATTGTTGGTAAGTCTACTATTTTGTGCATGACAAGTGTGTACAGGGGCTTGGTAGCCAGAGTTACAAGTCTGTACTGCAGCCCAGTAGTCGGTGACATAAACTGTGTTCCCCCACTACATTTGCTGGGTATGGTATTGTTTTAGCCGGTCTGTCCAGAAACCTCTGTTAGTATGGATCTACATACTTCATTGAGAGCATAGAATATTTTATGTACTTTTGTTTTTAGTGTAATTTGAAATCAACTAAAATAATTTTAAAATTTAATAATAAATAAATTTGAAAGCCTAATTGGAATGCAATAAAATGGATGAACAGTGCTCTAAGTTAAGTGTGTCACAAAACAGTGTATGGTTCAGTTTCAAAAAAATGTAAAATATGTTAGTGACTTTGACGAAGATAGACAAACTTTGTCTAAAATAACAAGTAGGGTCTTCTGTATCACCAGTTTCTGAGTATCTTAAGGGAAAATATGTTCTGACATACAATCACATTTCTGGAAAAAAAAAAAATGCTCTGATCCATTCAAAGTTTATAAAAAGCCAGTTACTAAAGGTTCGAGGGAAATAAAATTTGAACATTTGTCCTTGCTAAGTGAGAGTAAAACAGCTACCCAAATGAAACTTAATGTAAATCCTGGAAATTCCCCATGCCCAAATTGTTATTCAAAAATATTTGTGATGAATCCAGGACCAAAACTGTGTAATCTTGTAAATGACATTTTGGTTCCTAATGAAAAAGCTATTAGCAAATTGGATTTTGTTTTTCCTGATGTAGAAATATCTTGTGCCTCAAAAATAAGAAAACTGAGTTGCAGAAAAATAAAAGCAGCTATTGAAAGCAAGGTACAATGAATTTCAGACAATATTAGAAAAGACTTAGAGCCATGTTTATGTCATCAAAACGTCAGACTGGTGACTATGGGTGCAAAACCCAATGATGTTATCTACAAAAAGTTACTAGATTTAACAGGCTGTGACACTAACAATGATGACTGCATGATGATTTTGTATGATAAATGCTACAATAATGAAACTGCTCTCGAACTGTTTAGCGAATCTGAGGAGGAAATGCCCGACAGTGCTACCTTGAGACAGTGGGTCACAACTGCAGTGCTGAAATGCTTAAGTGATTAAATCTCAGGAAGAGTACTTTGAATCTTTAATTGATAACTTAGAGAATCACAAAGTCACCACTATGTTTCTAAATACCAAACTAAGTTTTTACTTTACGTTTGTGGTTCATGATGCAATACAAGGGTACCACTGGGTCAATGACCAGGTGACAGTGCATCCATTTGTTCTGTACTTTAAAAATGAGGACGAAATTTGCAGTTCATCAATTTGCATTCTAAGTAACTGCTTGGAGCACAGCACTTTGGTTTTCCATGTGTATGTAACAAATTACATCAATTTGCATTCTAAGTAACTGCTTGGAGCACAGCACTTTGGTTTTCCATGTGTATGTAACAAATTACATAAAAGAAAAGTTGTCCAAGGCTGAGAAGCTCATACACTTTTGAGATAGAAGTGGTAGTCAATACAAGAACAAAAAGAATTTTCAAATCTTTGCAACCGCAAAGTAGATTTTGGGTTGAAGACCGAACATTGAAGTAGGAGGTACAACAAAATGTGGAGTAAATCCAGCATACAAAGAAAGACCACAGACAAATTTCTTACAGAAGAGGATATGAATGCCTTTTGCAAGCATAATATTAAAGATATCACCTATTTTCTCATCAAGAAAGAAGAGATAGTGCTTCATATAGAAACAACACTTCAAATCAGATCTGAAAACTGTATAGAAATTAAAGGAACAATGCAATTCCACTTTCACTAATGAAATATTAAATGGCTGGGTAACTGGAAGTCACCCGTTGGGATTTTTTGTGACCTATCAAAGGCTTTTGATTGTGTAAATTATGGAATACTTCTAGATAAGCTCAAGTACTGTGGTATGAATGGGACAGTGCTCAAATGGTTTAAATCATACCTAACTGGAAGAGTGCAGAAAGTTGAAATAAACAGTTCACATAATATGCAAAAAACTGGCGATTTCTCAGACTGGGGAACAATCAAGAAGCGGGTGCCGCAAGGTTCGGTCTTGGGTTCTCTGCTGTTCCTAATATATATTAATGACTTGCCATTCTATATTCACGAAGATGCAAAGCTGGTACGTTTTGCCGGTGATACAAGTATAGCTATCACACCCAACAGACAAGAATTAACTGGTGAAATTGTGAATGATGTTTTTTAGAAAATCATTAAGTGGTTCTCTGCAAATGGGCTCTCATTAAACTTTGACAAAACACAGTATATACAGTTCCACACAGTAAATGGAATGACACCATTAATAAATATAGACTTCAATCAAAAATCGGTAGCTAAGGTGGAATATTCAAAATTTCTAGGTATATGCATTGATGAGGGGTTGAACTGGAAAAAACACACTGAGGATCTGCTGAAACGTTTGAGTTCAGCTACTTATGCTATTAGGGTCATTGCAAATTTTGGTGATATACATCTCAGTAAATTAGCTTAACACGCCTGTTTTCATTCTCTGCTTTTGTATGACATCATATTCTGGGGTAACTCATCATTGAGTAAAAGAGCGTTCATTGCACAAAAGCGTGTAATCAGAATAATTGCTGGAGCTGATCCAAGATCATCCTGCAGACACTTATTTAAAGAGCTAGGGATCTTCACTATAGCCTCACAATACATATATTCACTTATGAAATTTGTTATTAATAATCCGAATGAATTCAAAAGTAATAGCAGTGTACATGGCTACAACACTAGGAGGAAGGATGATCTTCACTACTCAAGGTTAAATCTAACTTTGGCTCAGAAGGGGGCAAATTATGCTGCCACAAAAGTCTTTGGTCACTTACCTAATAGCATCAAAAGTCTGACAGATAGCCATATAGCATTTGAAAGGAAATTAAAAGAATTTCTTAATGGCAACTCCTTCTACTCATTAGATGAATTTTTGGATATAGTAAGTGGGTCATTCTCCCCTCGCCCCCTCCCCCCCCCCCCCCCTAAAAAAAAATTAAAAATATTGAGTGTCATGTAATATTTTATGTAATGTCATATCTATGACACATTCCACATTATTACGAAGTGTCATATTCACAATCTATGGAACAAGTACTAATCTAATCTAGATTCCTTGGAATTGCAGAATACTAAGTTCGATGTTACATAACATCAGATACCGAAATTTACCAGGATCATTGTGTCAGTAAAAGTACTTCTCTGTCTTTAACACTGAATGACACAGGAGCATGTGTGTGTGATAGACAATGGTGGCATGCAGAGGTTGAAAGTCATAAGTTTGGAAAATAATTATGTTTCTGTGCATTTTTACCACCCTGCTGGCCCAATAACACCATTCAAGAAATCGAATAGTGACAAAGTTTTTAAGGACTTCAGGAAGGCTGTGAGGGACACACGTGTATTCAGGGGATTCCTTGACGACACTGATCATTATTTAATCTGCAGTGAAATTGGGATTGCGAGGCCGAAAGTGCAGGAGTTCAGGTCCATATGTAGGAGGATAAGAGTGGAGAAACTTCAGGATAAGGAAATCAGGCACAAGTACATAACAGCGATCTCAGAAAGGTACCAGTTAGTTGAATGTAGTCAATTACAGTCATTGGAAAAGGAATGGACAAGGTACAGGGACACAGTACTAGAAGCGGCTAAAGAATGTCTTGGAACAGTAGTGTGTAAAGGTAGGATGAAGCAAACAGCTTGGTGGAACGACACAGTCAAGGCAGCCTGTAAAAGGAAAAAGAAGGCGTATCAAAAATGGCTATATACTAGAACTCAGGTAGACAGAGAAAGTTATGTTGAAGAAAGAAACAAAGGCAAACAGATAATTGCAGCACCCAAGAAGAAATCTTGGGAAGACTTTGGAAACAGGTTGGAGACTTTGGGTCAAGCTGCTGGAAAACCATTCTGGAGTGTAATTAGCAGTCTTCGAAAGGGAGGTAAGAAGGAAATGACAAGTATTTTGGACAGGTCAGGAAAACTGCTTGTGAATCCTGTGGATTCCTTGGGCAGATGGAGGAAATATTTTGGAGAGTTGCTCAATGTAGGTGAAAATACAATCAGTAATGTTTCAGATTTCGATGTACAATGGGATAGGAATGATGATGGAAATAGGATCACATTTCAGGAAGTGGTGAAAATGGTCAATAGATTGCAGTGCAATAAAGCAGCTGGGGTGGATGAAATTAAGTCGGAACTCGTCAAATTCAGTGGAATGTCAGGTCTTAAATGGCTACACAGGATAATTGAAATGGCCTGGGAGTCGGGACAGGTTCCATCAGACTGGACAAAAGCAGTAATCACACCAATCTTTAAACATGGAAACAGAAAAGATTGTAACAACTACAGAGGTATCTCTTTAATCAGCATTGTGGGTAAAATCTTCTCAGGTATTGTTGAAAGGAAAGTGCGACTATTAGTTGAGGACCAATTGGATGGAAATCAGTGTGGGTTTAGGCCTCTTAGAGGTTGTCAGGACCAGATCTTTAGCTTACGGCAAATAATGGAGAAGTGTTATGAGTGGAACAGGGAATTGTATCTATGCTTTATAGATCTAGAAAAGGCATATGACCGGGTTCCTAGGAGGAAGTTATTGTCTGTTCTACGAGATTATGGAATAGGAGGCAAACTTTTGCAAGCAATTAAAGGTCTTTACATGGATAGTCAGGCAGCAGTTAGAGTTGACGGTAAATTGAGTTCACGGTTCAGAGTAGTTTCAGGGGTAAGACAAGGCTGCAACCTGTCTCCACTGTTGTTCGTCTTATATATGGATCATATGCTGAAAACAATAGACTGGCTGGGTGAGATTAAGATGTGTGAACACAAAATAAGCAGTCTTGCATATGCGGATGACTTAGTTGTGATGGCAGATTCGATTGAAAGTTTGCAAAGTAATATTTCAGAGCTAGATCAGAAATGTAAGGACTATGGTATGAAGATTAGCATCTCCGAAATGAAAGTAATGTCAGTGGGAAAGAGATATAAACGGATTGAGTTCCAAATAGGAGGAACAAAGTTAGAACAGGTGGACAGTTTCAAGTACTTGGGATGCATATTCTCACAGGATGGCAACACAGTGAAAGAACTGGAAGTGAGGTGTAGCAAAGCCAATGCAGTGAGCGCTCAGCTTCGATCTACTCTCTTCTGCAAGAAGGAAGTCAGTACCGAGACTAAGTTATCTGTGCACCGTTCAATCTTTCGACCGACTTTGTTGTATGGGAGCGAAAGCTGAGTGGATTCAGGTTACCCTATCACAAGGTTGAGGTTACGAACAGGCTTAGATGGTGGGGTCATGTTACACGCATGGGAGAAGCAAGGTTACCCAAGAGACTCGTGGATTCAGCCGTAGAGGGTAGGAGGAGTCGGGGCAGACCGAGGAGAAGGTACCTGGATTCGGTTACGAATGATTTTGAAGTAATAGGCTTAACATCAGAAGAGGCACCAATGTTAGCACGGAATAGGGGATCATGGAGGAATTTTATAAAGGGGACTATGCTCCAGACTGAACGCTGAAAGGCATAATCAGTCTTAAATGATGATGATGATGATCATGATGATTTCAGTTCTTGAACTTGCCACAACAACTGGGAGGTCTTATTCTATATCCCTCAAGCTGTCTGAAGAAATAAGTGGTCTTAACAGAAACTACTAGGATTCAGAAGCACCACATCTTGAAAAATTACTGAACTCAACATTTGTATTATGTTGAAAAATTTTAAATAAATATTTTCAGTTAACGTACTTTAGAGTTTATGCATATAATTCAGTACCTTAACTTCAATTTGATTACGTCTAGCCAATATCACACATGAATTAGGCAACAGCCATAAGATCAATTGTAATGTGATGGGAATTATTTCCTCATTTTCAAAAATTCGTATCTATGTTCACAGTCAAATGTCAATGTTGAGTTTTTTACAGTACTTTGCTATCATATAGGTGCTCAAAATGTGCAAAAATCAATCAGTCCCACCAAGGATAACTAGTCCCACACTTTACAAAAAATTAAGATTTTCAAATTTCAAATATTTATAAAAATTGAGGAAACATTTGTCAGTGTTCTTGTTCTGTATAAGGCTCTATATAAGGCTAGTAGTTTATGATGTCTAACTAGAAAAAAAATTGTTTCTTGGTTGTCATTTATGAGCCTAAAAAGTGGCTTCTCTAAATTTTCAATACCAAACTTTGGAGGTTACTTTGACTGGTTATTTTTGAATTTAGGATATTTTGGGTAATAAACAATGTTGTAGAGGAGGCTTTTCTAAAAACAATCATGTTAGTTGCAGTGTTGTAACTTAACACAGTGCAGTGATATTAAAATTAACCTAATGTCTCCAAATTGAAAAACCACCATGTCCTTACAAACAAAAATGGCTGCCATTCGGTAACGGTGCAAGGTAAAATTTGTTTTAAAAACTATTTTGAACTTTTCAATTACAGGGTAATCACCCATAAAAAATCAAAATATTTAAAAATGGTCAAGCAACTGACTTAATTTTTATTGGATCACTTCATTAGGACTGGCCCTAAAGTAAGCTGCCAATTTGTGCAACAATTTGAAATCGTATATAGGTATCTGACTGGATATGTTTTTGGATAGCACTCAATTCGATGACTGCGTAATCTGCAAAAAGTCTGAGATTCTTGATGTAGCTGTTACTTCCTGGTCTCCAAATTGAAAAACCACCATGTGATTACAAATAAAAATGGCCACCATTCAGTATCAGTGCAAGGTAAAATTTTTTTAAAAACTATTATGAACTTCACAATTACACCTGCATAGCATTAGTTCGTCCTTGTACTTCCCATGTTAATCTCCCAGACTTCATCAGTGATATTGTAATAATTACTTTAATTGTAAAATGTGATGTAGAACAGATAACATTTTTTAAATTTTAAACTTTTCACACAATTTGCAACTGAAGATGCGATATATATTCCTATACTTTATGTACATTGATAACTTGTACTATTCAAATGTTTTTATCGTTGCTCATAAAAGATTGATATCAAATTCAGAAATGTATCTCCCTTCCAGTTCACCATTTTTATTGTCGATATAACAGTTCTTGAGAACATTGCACATCTCCAGGGCAGGATGGCGACCCACAAAATGCTTACTGCCATGTCCGAGCAGCTGTTTCCTCTCACTAAGTTGCTGCAACTGCAGTCCCATGCCGAAGATGCATGTCATCTCTCAGTATCCACTACACAATTTGCACCACACAAGGAAACAGCTACTAAGGTAGCAGAGTAATTCTGGAGTGCACATGGGATTTTTTTGGCTAGGCAGTAGTTTGAGGTGCTCTGACGGACACTCACCATTCAATAAGCATCGAGGGGAGTCAAACGGCATTCAGAATAAAGACATTTTGCCTGTCAATTTTATGAGTAAACTCTCGAAGTCTTCGTAATAACGTACCTGAATGTACTGCCCTCCAGGAAAGTTCTCACGCTCAAATTATTCTTGGGCTGAGAGGTAGCTGAAACGTGAAGAGTAAAGTTAAGAGATATTTAGCTAACTGTGGAGTGTATATTGGAAAGACAGATTAGAGGCCATAGGAGGGGAAGTATTCGTTGCAGTTAACAAAAATGTTGTCTCTGAGGTCGAAGTGGGTGTGACAAAGAAGTCACATATAACAGGTGTAGGTGAAACCAAGTTAATTG
The DNA here is from genome assembly GCF_021461395.2 of Schistocerca americana. NCBI lineage: Eukaryota > Metazoa > Arthropoda > Insecta > Orthoptera > Acrididae > Schistocerca > Schistocerca americana. Next base: position 28,632,874 of record NC_060121.1, on the reverse strand, counting down.
TTGGATGTTTTTACTGTCCACCCAATTCTGCTGTGACACTTCTAAGAGTCATTAGAAGAAAATGTACCTTCATGCATAAATACTCAGATCGTGTAGTACTAACTGAAGGTGATTTTAACCTACCGAGAATAGACTGGGATGTCTGTCGATTCATTGTGGGAATATACAGACATCCAGTCATGCGAAACACTTGTGAACATGTTTTCTGAAAATTGTCTCGAGCAGCTAGCTCGGCAGCCCGCATGCAGTGGAAATATCTTAGACCTTGTAGCAATAAACAGTCTTGACCTTATTGACAGAGACAGTACAGAAACAAGGATTAGCGATCGTGATGTCATTGTAGCAATTATGAGTACGAAAGTTATTAATTCAGTCAAGAAGGCTAGGAGAGAGTTTCTGCTCGATAGAGCATATGGGCAGTTATTAACATCTCACTTAGACTGTTTATTGGCATCATTTACTTCCAGTACCATGGATGTTGAGGAATTATGGCCAAAGTATAAGCCTATTGTAAATCGTGGTCTGGAGAGTTACATGCCTAGTAAGCAGAAAACAATGGAAAAGACCCACCATGGTTTAATAACAAAATTCGTCGGATGCTGTGGAAGTAGAGGCTGTTGCACTCTCGATTCAAAAGCGAGTGCATAATTGACGACAAGTGAAGGTCAGTAGAGATTCGTGTGTCTGTGAGATCTACACGCGAAGCATACAACAACTACCGACGTGATACTTTAGCGAGAGATCTGGCAGAGAACAGAGTAGAAAGATCGAACCCGTAGTGTTCGGATACAGTATTACTAGTGTCCTGGTCGACACAGTCGAGTCATTTAAATATCTGGGCGTGACATCGCATACCGGTACGAGCTGGAACGAGCGTGTGAGAACTGTGGTAAGGAAGGTGAACGGCTAACTTTGATTCATTGGGAGAATTTTAGGAAAGAGTGGTTCGAACGTAAAGGAGACTGCATATAGGACACCGGTGCGACCTCATCTCGAGTGCTGCTCTAGTGGTCGAGATCCGTACCGGGTCGGACCGAAGGAAGACGTCGGAGCAATTCAGAGGTGGGCCGCTAGATTTGTTGCCAGTAGGGTCAGACAATGTGCGAATGTTATGGAGATGCTTTGGGAACTCAAATGGGAATTCCTAGAGGAAAGCCAATGTCATTTTTGAGAAACACTATTGAGGAAATTTAGAGAACCTGCATTTGAAACTGACTGCCAAACGATTGTACTGCCACCCACATACATTGTGCATAAGGGCCACGAAGATGAGGTACCAGAAAGTAGAGCTCACGAGGAGGGGCATCGACAGTCGTTTTTCCCTCGCCCTATTTGTGAGTGGAGCAGGAAAGGAAATGACAAGTAGTGGTACACGGTGCCCTCCGCCACATACTGTACAGTGGCTTGTGGAATATCTGTGTAGACATAGATGTAGATATGGCCCACCAAATGTGCAATAAAAATAAAACCAGCACACAATATGTGCCTGTTTATGTTAGACTTACACTGGAATAGCAATGTGCACGTATACAGGTGGGGTATAAAAGGGCAGTGCACCGGTGAGCTGTCATTAATACTCAGCCGATTCCTGCCGAAAGGTTTCCGACGTGATTATGGCCGTACGACAGAAGTTAACGGACTTTTAATGTGGAACAGTAGTCGGAGCTAGACGCGTCGGACATTCCGTTTCAGAAATCGTTAGGGAATTCAAAATTCTGAGATCGGTAGTGTCTGGAGTGTGGCGAGAATACCGGATTTAGGGCATTAACTCTCACCGTGGACAACACAGTGTCCGATAGCCTTCACTTAATGACTGAGAGCAGTGGCATTTGCTCAGAGTTGTCATTGCTTACTCACGAGCGACACTTCGTGAAATAACTGGAGAAACGAATCGGGGACATACGACAGACGTGTCCATTAGGGAAATTTGGCATTAAGGGGCCACGGCAGCAGACGACCGATGCGGGTGCCTTTGCTAACAGTACGAGACTGTCTGCAGTGCCTCTCCTGGGCTCGTGAGCGTATCGGTCGAATGTTAGATTATTTGAAAACTGTGACCCGGCCAGACGAGTCCCGATTTAAGTCGGTAAGAGCTGACGGTAGGGTCTGAGTGTGGCACGTAGCCCATGTAGTCGCGGACCCCAGTTGTCAACAGTGTGTTGTGCGAGCTGGTGGTGGCTCCACAATGGTGTGGGCTGTCTTCACACAGAACCAAACTGGTCCATTGGAGCAGTTCTCTTTGGCTACTAGGAGACAATTTACAGCCATTCATTGACTTCTTTTTTGCAAACAGTGATGGAATTTTTATGGATGGCAATGTACCATATCACTGGACCGCATTCCGGACAACTCGAGTGAACAATTCGGCCACCCGGAATGCCTGAAATGCAAATCTCGTTGAACATTTGTGGGACGTAATCGAGAGGTCGGGCTGTGCACAGTACTGTGCTGTGGCAACGCTTTTGCAACTACTGTGTAAACAGCTACAGAGGCAGCGCGGCTCAGTACTTCCGCAGAGGAAATGTACGTAAATGACCTTGTGGGTGACATCGGAAGTCCACTGAGGCTTTTTGCGGATGATGCTGTGGTGTATCGAGAGGTTGTAACAACAGAAAATTGTACTGAAATGCAGGAGGATCTGCAGCGAATTGACGCACGGTGCAGGGAATTGCAATTGAATCTCAATGTAGACAAGTGTAATGTGCTGCGAATACATAGAAAGATAGATCCCTTATCATTTAGCTACAAAATAGCAGGTCAGCAACTGGAAGCAGTTAATTCCATAAATTATCTGGGAGTACGCATTAGGAGTGATTTAAAATGGAATGATCATATAAAGTTGATCGTCGGTAAAGCAGATGCCAGACTGAGATTCATTGGAAGAATCCTAAGGAAATGCAATCCGAAAGCAAAGGAAGTAGGTTACAGTATGCTTGTTCGCCCATTGCTTGAATATTGCTCAGCAGTGTGGGATCCGTATCAGTTAGGGTTGATAGAAGAGATAGAGAAGATCCAACGGAGAGCAGCGCGCTTCGTTACAGGATCATTTAGTAATCGCGAAAGCATTACGGAAATGATAGATAAACTCGAGTGGAAGACTCTGCAGGTGAGACGCTCAGTAGCTCGGTAGGGGCTGTTGTTGAAGTTTCGAGTACATACCTTAACTGAGGAGTCAAGCAGCATATTGCTCCCTCCTACGTTTATCATGCAAAGAGCCCCTGAGAATAAAGTCAGAGCCCACACAAAGGCATACTGACACTCCTTCTTTCCACGAACAATACAAGACTGGAATAGAAGGGAGAACTGATAGAGGTACTCAGGGTACCCTCCACCACACACCGTCAGGTGGCTTGCGGAGTATGGATGTAGATGTAGATGTAGATGTAGAGGACTCCAGTGACTTGTCGAGTGCATGTCAACTTGCTGCACTGTGCCGGGTAAAAGAAGGTCCGTCAGCAATTTAAAGGGTATCCTATGACTTTCGTGGCCTCAGTGTATTATTGTATGTTCTGTTATTATAAATTACTTTTATTTAGAGTATCATTTGTTGGTAAGAAGACGTAGGGATATGTCTCACTTCTGTGTAGTGTTAAGCCCATTAAAGGCTACTGTTACTATTGTGTGCCAGTTCATTAATGCACTTCCCTCAGTCACACTTGAAGTTACTTCTACACCTGCCGACGGCACTCCATCTGAGATAAAATGCTGCATTCTCCTCACTGAGAAGTCCTCAGTGTGGTCACAAATTGTAGTTGCTCAGCAATCGAGCCTGCACTAAAGTTTGGGCCACAATTCTGATAGTATACAGTTATGAACTTCTGAATGTACAGCTTTTATACTTTGCATGCTTTGGTTGTTTCTCTCTCACACCGCCTAATGCCCGAGTGCAAAATACTGTGTAGCGAAGTAAGTAAGAAGTTCCTCTTCGTCATGCTTCTGAACCGACAAGTGATAGTCGTGTCGAGATGTCCTTCCCTAATATTGTTAACTCTGAAAGCATACTCTGGTTGGGATTTGTGGGGAAGATGCAGATGACAAGATGCCCAAATGAATAATGAAAGACAGGTTGTGTTCCACCAGATGGAAGGGCTGACCGAGAGCTAGATGGCGGGATACTGTATCCACTGACCTTACTGAGATAGAGATCTGATGGAGGAGAAAAACAGATGGAGGAAGAGTATTGAGGAGCTCGATGTCCACCGAGACCTGTAGTGCCAAAACGAAGAGGAAATATGTTTCATTTTATCAGCCTCAGTCCTTCTTCTCACTGCACACAATACACTCCCTTGCACAAGAGCCCAATTTGACTGTGTTTACATCCCAGTCCACCTTGCCTCTCAACTCCAGCATATTTGACAGATATTTTTATGAAAAATTTCAACACCAGTATTTATGAGTGGTATAACGCCATACTCGTCTTTTTGAGATATTTTGATTGCCATTTAAAAAAAAGAGGTTTTGATTGCCATTAAAATGTATGCTGTTCCATTAAAACAAATTATGATTGGGCAAAGGGTTAACTGTGTTCACTCCATAACAAATTTAGATGCCCCTGTGCTTACTACCAATTGCTGAAAACCTCATGTCAGTATCTTGAAGCTGAAGGGGGTGTGCCTTGCATGAATCAAGCTGTTTATAATATTCTAGCAAAGTTTTGATAGAATTTAAACTCTTTTTAGATTAAAGGAGACTAGTCACTGAAAGTGTATGTCTGTGTGTGTGTGTGTGTGTGTGTGTGTGTGTGTGTGTGTGTGTGTGTGTCTGTGTCAGAATCACAATTTTATTGTCTCATGACATACATAATTGATTTAAAGTAGAGGATGCTTGTAATTGTAAATAATGTACCAGAGGTACATACAATGTAGAAAGAAACCTAATCTATAAAAATCATTACAAATTTGTTTCATTATTCTACAAAAGGAATCTTCCCCGTCATTCAGAAATTCCATGCATGAACAATAACATTTTTGCACTAGGATGGTGCATAATTTTATCTTCAGTGAACCTAGTTCCATACTGAGAAAGTTTTTCATTTTTAATTTATCATAAATTTTTATAGCTGTTTATTGAGGAGCCTGGGAGTAGAGTTTTAGCCTATGATATAGCAACAGAAAATTATCTTCGTTTCTTGTGCCATATATAAATTGAAAATGGTTTCCCATAAATAATTCTGGATTGATATGGGCAAAGACAAACAGTTCATAAATGTAAATACATGAAGTAGTTAAAATTTTTAGACCTTTGAATAAAGGTCGGCATGACACTGTAGGATCAATAGTTCATATATTTATACTAATACTTTTTCAAACTAATAATATTCTATTTACACTACTTCTTCCCCCCCCCCCCCCCCCAAAAGATTATACTATATCTTATAATAGATTCAAAAGAGTTGTGGTAAACAACATTCCTAGTGAAACTTCCTAGCAGATTAAAACTGTGTGCCAGACCGAGACTCAAACTTCACAGAAGCTTTTCTGTGAAGTTTAGAAGAGAGGAAATGAGGTACTGGCAGAATTGAAGCTGTGGGGATGGGACGTGAGTCGTGCTTGGGTAGCTCAGTTGGTAGAGCACTTGCCCGCAAAAGGCAAAGGTCCCGAGTTCGAGTCTCGGTTCAGCACACAGTTTTAATCTTCCAGGAAGTTTCATATCAGCGCACACTCCGCTGCATAGTGAAAATGTCATTCGGAGAACTTTCCTAGTGTCCGTGTCACTTGCATAGAACAGTATTGTCATTGAGATAGGCTTATATGAGAAGACCGGGATAATTTTTTTTTTCTAAAAATACCCCAAGGAATTTGACAGATTCTGCTTCTCCAAGTTCCTCGTTTTTATGGATAATTTGGAAGTCCGTTGATTTTGGTTTTTTAAACTGTAGTATTTAGTTCTTTTCCTGTTCAGTTGTAATCCACTTGCACCAAACCAGTGTTATAAACTATTTAGGGTGACATTCACACAGTATCTAATAATAGAATTAAGTAATTTCAGTACACATCTTATTTTTGAGGTAAGAAAAAACCTTCAATGTTGTACCGACCAAAAGCAAGTAAAAAGTGTGCAATATTCTAGCATTATCCTATATCCACATCTGCATCTACAGAGTGTCCCAGGAGTTGGGAACGTGACAGAAACGATCATTGTAAACAAAAAACGTCACATAAGCATGGGCTCTAAAGTACATACCATAAGAGCTATGAATACACCCTGTATATTGTGTAACAAGTCCCTTGTACTGCAAGCTCTCTGCTTTCCACATTTTGAGAGGTGGTGGTATGGATCAAAACAAAGAAAAAATTTCCAGTGAGCAGGGGCTCTTAAGTGCATAGCTTAAGAGCTACAAACATTTATTCAGTAGAAGAGATGTTTTTCAAAATAGCTAAGATGAACCAGTGGTCATAGCTTTTAAGGTATGACCACAGGCACATTTTACAGCCCATTCCTACAAAATTTTTTGCTTCAATCGATCATTCCTGTCGTACCTCCGAATATTGACTGTTCCTGTTGGGATATGCTGTACGAAGGAAGGATCGATATACTGGTGGACTTCCGGGAGGTTGACTTCTGGGAACGTACGCACTTGTAATTTTAAAAGTAAGCTATTCTGTGGTACACGACACTCCTCTCGCAGTGTTTACCATTTGAGTTGACTGGACATCTCCTCGATGCTTTCGCACTTACTAAATGAACCTTTACGAAGAAGAACCTACAAGATGTGAAACGTAGAGAAAATGTACATTGTTGCAACACAAGAAGTATCAAACACATATACACGCCTTACCACAGACTATCAAAATCAATAAATAGCTATGAAGTCACAGGGCACAAACTATTTAATAAGCTCCCACATGCTATACAGGATCTTCCTGAACATACATTCAAAGAAAGACTGCATGAATGGTTTATTGCCCACCTGTTCTATGATATCAATGAATTCTTCAACTGTAAAATGCAGTAATCCAACATATGACCCACTGTACATTTATTGTAATATAAGCTAAAATATTTCAGTAGTCAATACCTTATCACACTGTATTATAAATTGTAACTTCATTTGACGTTGTCAATTGCTGTAATGGCCTAAAGACAATAAAATCTTTATTATTATATGACAAAATGTTCTGCTCTACTTTTGGGTATTGTCTGTTTCTTCTATCAGTCCTATTTGTTACAGATCCCAGAATCACGAGCAGTATTCAAATACAGTGAAACCTCGCACAGTGAGCACAATTCGTTCCGGAATCTTACTCGTAGTGCAAAACACTCTTTAAGGGAAATAATTTATCCCGTATAAAGTGATGTAAAATACGATAATGCGTTCCGTGCAGAAAAAGTACTAAAAGTTTTATCTTCCTTGTGCCATTTGTTCAAAGAAAATTATGCATACAGTATTACGTACGTGATAGGGACAGGGAATGTGAAGTAGGTGGTGACCTGGTAAAGATAGCTACCCAAACATAACACTATGTGCATTTCGTGCAGCGTTTCAGCATCACAATTGGCCTCATCTTAATGCGGCTGTTAGGCACCTTAACATGGTGCTGGAGAAGGCACTGGTGGCAGAGGGGATGGGTCACATTGCAATTGTGCCAGTACAGTCTTATCAGTAGATAAGGTTTCACTAGGCATGGCCTGCACCTCAAAAGATATAGGGAGGGGAGGCTGGCAAAGCTTATAGGTGACAGTGTAGTGGGAGGGGGTGGTGGGATCACTCGTGGAAAAATTCCTGTAGTAGTTGGTGTTAGAGCTGCACCTTTTTTAGATTGAAGTCAGCTGATAGGTATACCTGCTTAAAGGAAGCCCCTCTAACTAAGGAATCACCGTCAGAGGACGTCATGTTCCCGAGTAGAGAAGGAATTAGTGTATTTCATCAAAATGTAAGAGGTATTAGAGATAAAGTTAGTGAACTGCTTATAGATGTTGACTCTGAAATTATTGGTATATGAGAGCACCACATAAATAATTTGACAATTCAGAGGC